>NC_050515.1:25670876-25748728 GCF_002922805.2 Oryzias melastigma | reverse complement strand
TGCAAAAATGTTTGGACATTTTTCTGCAAAATTTGCAGCCATCTCTTTAAATGAAAATTAGTGCAGACATGAATAATCTAACCTTATGTAATAACTTTTCATAGGATTTCAACATTTCAGGAAGTGTGTCTGACATTTTCACAATAAAACTAAGAAAAAAACAATGCCTTAAAACACACATACACTGAATTTTTAATACAAACATTACAATATTAACTACATATTTGCTTAATGCATTGAAAGGATAGGAAAAATCAAACTTTTGGTTAATAGCTAATATTTTATTTATGATCTTAAATAAAGTGTTTTGAAATGAAAATTTGTCGCCTTTGACCTTCTCACTCAAAAACACAAAAACGTCCGAGAATTTGCTGAGACAAAAATGTTCAGTGACCCCGCGTGAGGACATGAAGACATTTTTCCTGCTGTCTTCCTGTAAGAGGAGAATGGGGAGAAGATTCCAGAGCAGAGCTGTCGACGTCTGCCACTCCATCACTGCTGACTGAGTTTTTGGTGCTGCAGCGGAGGACAGAACCTCTGTTGTTCATGTCATACAAGATAAAAACACATCAAATCCCCTGGGATTTTTTTTACTACAATTTAAATGTCTTGCACACTACCCATAGCCTCTTGATGTCTGAATTTATTTCCAACTATGAAAAAAACAAATCACTTGTGTTTTTACTTTTAAGTACAGTATTTGCTAAATAAAGGTAATTTTGGAAGTGGTTTATGGATATTTACATTATTAGGCATTTAGGGATTAAAAATTAAACTTTTCTTAGCTACCACAGTGCCTACTCTTTATATATAGGAAAAATGAGATTCTTAAAGTCTATAGTTTCTTCAGTGGCTGAGAAACAAAAACTTTTAGTGGAAAAGTGTTTAAAGACCTACTCTGATGTTTTTGGTGTTTTAACGTGTTTTATGGCATTTTCTGATGGAGGACATATAGTAGTTAGAGAAAAATAAGATCAAAATTGTATTTCTTTATTCAAATCGTCTTGAATCAGGAGCAGACAAAAAATATATAATTTGAAAAAGTTTGTAGCTGTGACATAGAAGCTACAGCAGTAAACCACAAGCTCTCTACTGTGCTCCACTCTGATTTATCTACTTACAGACTAATAGATCCATGAACGTCTTTGTTTTCCTCGTCTGAGCTGGAATCTGGATCAAAACTCTATCTGGATAGCTCCAGTATTTCTCACCAGTTTTGTTGCACCGGTGAAGTTAGGTTGGGGTATGAGTGCCTTAAATCTAGCAAGAGAAAGTGTTAACAGGTGGAGTATGGGAAGTGGGGGTGGACTTACTCTGTTCCAACAGTCCTGCCCAAAACTCAGAGGTGAATTTCTAATGGACTTCTGCCGCTCTGCAGAAACTATGTCCCAGAAAACGACGCTGATTTTTTTTATTTAGGCAAAAAGGATATAATCCGAATTTAATTAACACTGGGAACGCTTTTATAATAGATAGAAAGATGATTGGAGTGAGTATTTAAGAAAAAGAACCTGTATCTGTATTGATGAATAACGACAAGGGGGGCGTGTCCTTCTGACATTCCTGGTACATCAACTCACACCTATGAAAAGCTCAAATACACTAAAAAATAGCACATTGGTGTCCTTTTTAAAATATAATAAACATGAACATCATGCACTCTAAAAAAAATCAATAATAAAATTAGAACATCACAGACACACAATCCCAGCAGTCATTCACAACTCCCCGTATTGTGTTGTGATTTAAAGTGAATTGAGGCTTCCTTTTCTATCTGAGACTACAGGCACCTGAGTTATAAATCAGAACTTTCTTTCTTTCAAATCTGGTTTTCAGTTCAACCGTTTAACCCTGGAGCTCCAGTGTTTATGTTCTTTGATTTACTGTACCTTTTCAACCATTAAGTTAATTTGATCAACGTCATTCGCTGGAATGACGTTGATCAAATTAACGGTTGAAAGGTTCTATATGTTATAGATTTTGCATTTAAGCGTCACCGACGACGCCTCAAGTGTTTAAGGAAGATTTTTTGTGTCTTTGCTTAAAAATGAACTTGGATAAAAAGTATTTCTTTATTTTTAGCTATTACAAATGACTGACATTTGTTTCAGTTTTGCACCGCGACCTTTAGTTGGTGTGAAAACGTGTGTTTTTGCTGTAAATGAGCTAAATCCCTCAAACACACCACCACGCTCTTCTGGAGAGGTTTGCAGCAAAGGTCACGTCTCTTCTGGTGTTAGTCCTAACATATGAGCACTTCACTATAGGTAAACAGTAAACATATCTTTGACTCCAAAAAACACACAAGCCATCAGGTGTTTGTGTTTCATCAGCAATGAAAACCCAACAGGAAGTGAGCTGGGTGAAAGCGTCTCAGTGGGAGTTAATGGCTGTAACGCGAGACCAAAGGAAGTGGCAGAAAAAATAAGATCATGCATGAAGTCACGATAAAGAAAGTCCTGCAGAATACAGAGTCTGCACTCTCCCTTCTATCTGCATATAAGCTCCACATCTCAAGAAGTTTTTTTTCCTGCTTCCAAATGCACATGTCCAGTCCAAATTTTCCATGCCCACAGCCAAATGTGAACACTTTGTTCTTGTACACTGATACACCCAAATCAGGTTAGTGAAAAACACATTTAAAATAGGTTTAAATAATTACTGTTCTCTTATTTATGTCTTTTTAGACAAATAACAATTTAATATTGGTATCAAAGTAGTTTTATAGATACCGAAAAGTTCACATCTTATTTTGGAAAGCTGCTTCTCATCCAAAATGTGGACAGAAACTGGTTTCAGCTGGATTGCTGCTGGATGGAGTGGTCAGTTGGAGGTGGCTTGTTGGCACCGCATCTGTCCAGCTGAAGTCATGTCTCTGATTCAGCGCCCGAGCGTCTCCTTCCGCAGCATTCCTACCATTTGCTGCAACAATTAGTGCTCGCTTTGTGAAATTCATTAGCAAAAAACGATCAATTCTTTTGGATATGAACAGACGCTCCTGATCCCTCCTGAGTGTTAAATGCTGAAATATATCAAAACTGCTGTGACTCTATAGGCTTTTTTTTTAAAGAGTGATAAAGATTATAGTAAATGGAAAATCCCCCGATAGGTTCCGATAATTGGGCTGTTTTACGACTTGAAATAAAAACAGGCTTCCAGTTAAATGTTGCTATAAACTCACTGTTGGTTCTCTGACTAAATACAAATACAGCGTGGTCACCATGCAACTTTGGGGCTTCTTTTACCATTGCTTTTGACTTTTTCCCATGAGATTAAAAACTCTTCTGAAACGTTGCTACAACACAATGTTTCCATCTTTTCTTTCAGGCTGGACGTCTGTTTCCTAACATGTTTTTAGAGAAAAAAGGAAGATACTAAAGAATGAAGAGACCGTCTGAAAATCTCCTCCACCTGCTCAGCTGTTTCCACCTGCTGGCTGCTGTCACGTCACAGGTCAACCCAGGTGGGTGCCCTTCTAACCTGACACACATGATTGAGCACATGTTTAAATTCAACGGTTTGCATCAGGTCTTAAGTGCGTTTTGTGTGCTGTTTTCTGCATTTGGTGCTGCAGTCCAGAACCTCAGAGTGGCTCTTTTCTTTTTACACCATTTTGTGATGCCAATAAAAAAGCAAAGATATGCTTTTTTTAAAGTTTAGTAGCAATTTTTGTTGAAAAGAGAAAAAATAAAACAAAAGCCAAAGTGAGTTTTTTAGTTGGAATTGATGAAGAACTGCTGCTATTTGCCAGGAGAAACCTCAAACTGGCTACTAAATATGATTTTATGGTTTCAGCTTCTGTCGTTGGGCTTAGGTTACTTTATTGTTGAAAGATTAAAGAACTCAGATTAAAGCATAAATTGATTGTGGTTTAACACAGACTTGACAAGTCTTACTGACAAGAAAATAAAATTACAAACCTCTAAAAAAAAAAGAAGTACTGTCACATTTTCATCCTTTCCTGTACTTCCTTTTTCAAAATAAAACGTCTCAGATTTAAAAAAAATCAACTTTATTTTGAGCCAGTCTGGATCTAAAAACAAACACAAAGTTGTGGTGACAGGATTGGGGTTTTTCTGCTCTTGTAAGTGGAGGTTAGTCATCACTGACAAAGGAAAACATGTACTGCAGTCTTTCAACAAAATTAACATCCTCAAACTTTGACGAAAACCGGAAGAAAAAAAGCAAAAAAAAAAGAGCATTTTGCTGGAAAAACACATTCACATTGGGGCAAAAACTTCCTACATTTTTAAAACTAATAAACACTTAGATGTTGAGATCAAAATCTTTTTCTTGTTGTGAGAGTTAAGTGTGTGTGAATTTATGTCAGTCTCCTTGATTGCATCCCCCTGCATGTACATACACACAGTGAGTCCAGCTATCCCACTGGAGTCTGTGGCTAACGCATACCAGACATTATGACAGCAGGAAAGTCCATTGAAATACGTTCCGTCTTCCTCCCTCTCTCGGTCATTGTGTGTATCTGTGACTGTTTGTGTGGATTTGTGTTACTTGTTTCATAAGTCAAGTAAAGGATTGTATGGTATCTGGCAGTAGTCAAAGTTCAACAAGTTTAGCATTCAACACGATGATTTCGTCTTTATATTTTGAACCAAGAATGTTTTACATTCAGAAATCCCCAAATGATGAAGGTCTGGTTTCAAGTTTCTCTGGTGTAGTAATGCATATGTGTTCACCTTCTATTTTGTTCAATGTTTTGGGTTTTCTGCATTGATAAGAGGGTTCTTTTTTTCACAGTCTGGAATTATTCATAGCTGAATTTAGCAGAGCTGAGATGCTGAACGAAGCCAACTTTCCTCCATTTAAAATTCCCAAGCAATGGCGTTATAGCATCCCTGTCTTTCCCATTTTACAGTGAGTGGGTGAACTGCATTTCACATGACGACAGGCTGGAGATGGAGAATCAAATAATTATGATGATATTCTCTGGGCTCCGTGCAAGAAAGATATTTAGAATAACTCTCGAATGAAGGAAAAAGTAAATCTAAATGCAGATGAAGGTGAAGTTGTGCAATTAGTGGTACAATTAAAGAAACGATAAATAGCATGTATTTACATAGTTAGAGCTAAGACAAGTGTAACAGTTATGTCCATCATTGACACATGCAAAAGTAATTTCACCCGTTTATAACTAAAATACTTAAACATTTAAATTTGTTTCATTCATCTTTAGCTCCAAATCATGCATTACATTTTCAAAATATTCAAGTAAAAGTGTTCAAGCAACAGGCAAACTCCACTTACGTGAGCTCGCCACGCTAATGCCATAAAAAATCTACATTTTCTAGATCCAACATTTTTTCCCAAGTATCTTTCCAGTGATGAGGAATGTGTTAGGAGGTGACAGATGGAAATCCCTAGGGAAAGTTTAAATTAGTAGCTGGTAGTGAAGGTGATTTTTTTGGGGGTGGAAATTCAAGATGGTGGCCTTTTTCTAAGGTCAAAGGTCGATGAAACTTCCGTTGTGGTTGTAGACTTAAGCTAGCAAAATTTGTGTATAATTTTGTGAAGACTGCTCGATCAAAAATATTCTTTTCCCATATTTTGGGAAAAACACCAAGGCTATGTACGAATTTCCACCCTAATCCCTAACTACTAAAAAATGATACAGTGATGGACTATTTAGTGCCCTGAATTTTAAAAGCAATTCGGACACGATGTTCACTACTTTTCTTTTCGTTTTTCAAAATGCTGGTGAAAATCGAATCAAAACGAACATTTCACTGAGTCTATTTATAACTCCACTGATGATGTTCTGAATACATTTAAACACTTTTTTTCACAATTAATTGTTAGACAACAATGCATTGGGGTCTATATTCGCTAGTGAGCATCATTGCATGTTAGTTTTTCACAAAGACTTTTGAGAAACTTCTAGGGCACTCAATTTTGGAATTAGTAGGTTCTGACAGTTCTAGAAAATGGTGAATGCTTTATAGTGAGTAGGGGGAGGATTCAGATAAAGCCCAAATTTCACATTACCTGTGACCACCCCATAATAATTTCAAAACGTCCTTTTGTCCTCCCTGACGCCTGTGTATTGGTTTCAACTGTGGATCCAGACTCTTTTTGAGTCACACAAGAGATTTTGACCTCATTCATTTTTTTGACAGGTTTTCCCGCTCTCACATCATCATTTTTTTCACTACTTCAAAAATTGCTTTTATCCAGATATGAGGTGTGTGCAAACTTTGGTTTGTTTTTGAGTATGTGGTGAGTTTTTGCCTAAAAGTGGAGTAAAAAATAAGAATCGTGAAAACAATATGATCCTTGCAGTCCAGGACTGCTGCAGACCATAATAAACCTCTATGTGCATCAATGTCAGTGCAGTTATCTGGCAAATTTGTAAAGAATGTTAACAAAAAACAAAAAATGCCTTTAAACAGACACGTAAAGATCAGGTAGGTAAATGTAAACTTCCAGTGCTATGCTTTGGTTTTGCCTCAGAGTTTCTCCTCGTGGAGTCAGTTATTTAATGCTGACCTGTTAGCAGAACAAGCCTGCCTTTCAGTAGTCGGGAGGTAAGAGAAAGCTTTGGACGCGGTACTCCTTCCTCTCTCCCTTTCTTCGTCCATTACACAAGGCAGCTATTTTCCAAGTTTTTCTGGAAGGATATTTTTAGTTGGTGTTCTTTAACATAGTAGTGGGATAAACCTGTATATTTGTGCCTGGACCCAAATGTGCACACTGGACTGCCCCCACGTTTGCCTCTGGGGTCAGCTGAGAGTGGGCTGAGTAGATAAATAAACACAGCAAAAACCAACATTTGGAAGAGCAGCTGCACATCCGGCACAACAAACTTCAACCCATCTCCCTCCTCCAGATTACTGGACGTGTTTGACAACTATCATAAATCATACTTATTTCCAATTATCCCCCAGATGTTTTATGTGTTTTCGCCATAATTAAAGCATATTCAGTTTGTGTTTACATGCACACAAAGTTCTCTTGGATTCTGGTGTTTTGGGGTTTCTTAAAGATGTTTTATTTTTTTATCTTAAATATGCAGATTTAAATGGTGGTTCTAACTTTTAAACAAAGTCTGTTTTATTTGTAGTTCACTGATCAGAAGCATTTATTCTGTTTGTCAAAGTAGCAGGAAGAAAAGACATCATAGCAAAAATCTGTTGAAGAATCTCTGGCTGGCCTCTTTCAACCTTCCACTTCATGGGCTGGATCTCTCTTTGTAAAGACAAAAAATGGAGGACTTACATTGTCTATGGAAGTCTTAACAAAGTTGCTATCAGTGTCTGTTACTCATTAATTCTCTTGGCAATTCCCTTTGAATTACCACCATTTTCACCTACATGGATACACGCAATGTCTATTAGCTTCTGTCCAAGTCCATGTGGCCAGCCAGGCTTCTGTCCACAACCATGCTCCTTGCCTCTGGTGGAAGGTTGGTGCCAGTGTTCAGTGTGTGAATGTGTCTGTGAATGGGGGAATGGGACTGTGACTGTAAAGCGCTTTGGGCCTTCAAGGAAGGTAGAAAACCTCTACACAAGTATACGCCATTTACAAGTTACATGTCAATATGGAGAGATACTAGAAATGCAAGAAAAAGATTTACTGAGTAACAGAAAAATTGGCATGAAATAAGTCCATAATTTCTAGAGGTTTGGCTCTGGACAGATGTTTGGAACAAATTTGTACTATAGATGTATAAACCCAAGATCCTTGATGCTGATGGTGGTCAGAGGTCAGACCATTCCAAAGCGAAACTCCAGGTGAGGAAGGGTGGAGGGGAGCCAGTGAACCATCTAGAATGCAGAGACAAACATTTGTGAACTTAAAGGCAAAAATATGATTAGAAGAAAGACAACCCATTAGTTCAAAATAAAGGCCGAATTGATAATGGAACAACCCAGCACACCTGCATGTGAGGTAGAAGCTTCACTTCTATGTGGCTTTTCTCCAAAGCATTTTATCTATGAGTTTGCTTCAGGTGGATTCCTCCTAAAATCTCAGCAAAAACCAAATCAGGTGACTTGTCTCATACTCTTCCAAAAGACTACAAATTCTTCTTCTCTGGACCCACCCTCCTTCTCTTCTTGCTGCCATCCTCAGTAGAGATGAGCAGTAAACTCTTCTGGATTTGTCTGAGACAAGAACTGCTTTTATTACTCAGTATACTAGTCACTCTACCATTTTCCCCAATCTGCCAGTGTCCTATTCACGTTTAATTCAAAATCTCCAAGTCAGAGCAGAATCATAGGTGTAGTCCATTTCTGTTTACTCTCAGAAACCTCTCTCATGTTATCTCAAACAAAAATATTAGGCTTGAGATCAAATTCATTAAAAACTGAACAGAAAACATAAACAACAAACATCTAAACTCTGTGACGAAACCAGAAATGTCTTGAACCCATTCTAGGCAACAAAAAAACTGTATGAAATGATGCCATCCTGATGCCAAAAACACCAACAAATCCAAAAAAATATATTAGTATGGCATTCATAATCCCACTGTGGTTTAAGATGAGAAAACCTCTGGAAAGTTCATATCCCTGCACAGGAGACAGCAGGAATAGAAGATGGATGAATAGATGCAGATTGGTAAAAAAATAAAAATTAAATAAAAGTTATGTGAATCATCAGCTTCAGGTGTTACTGGTTTTGACCACATATGCATCCAATTCTCTGAACTTCAGTTTGTGTTATCTTTTATTTTCCAGGTAAAGTTTTGCCTTTGACCTTCTGCCTTGGCAGTAACATAAAAGGCACATTGTTATTGGTCCACTGAAAACCCCTATGAAATAGCGAGATAGAACAGTGGACACATAACCTTTAAAAATGTATATGTAAAAAATAAAACTAAATTAGAAAACTGGGGAAAACATTCTAGAAACTGTAAAAGAGTTTCTAAAACAACATAATAAAATAATATTTGCTTATATAGCACACAAGTGATCTTGTTTTATTTATTTCGTTTTTAATGTTTTTCATTTTTAATGCATCTTATTGCAGATCTGCTCAAAAATACTGTTCAAAAAACTCAAGTTAGGTATGCTGTTCATTGTACATAAATCTCTTTATCAGCTGTAGTTTTTATAGCTCTAATAAGCTTGAATATCAGAAGTGCTTGTTGTTGATAAGATCAAATAAAATAGCAAAAATAATCTGCAGCATGATACATAATGGATCAAAGGTTAAAAGGACAGAAAGTGAGGTGGTGTGAAGGCTGCATGTGAGGCCATGTGTGTGCATACTTGTTTGTCTCGAGTGTGTGCGTTTTTTAGCCGACATGCGAGCAGCGATTCAGGTCACAGTTCATCAGTCCAAATTGTCAAAGGTTCTCCCATCTAGATTTTTGAGTAAGTATTTGGTAGAGATCAAGAAAAAAAGGGAGGGTGACTGAAAGTGAGGGGATGAAAAGGGAAAAAGGGAAACACGGAAAGGGCTTGAACTTCTGGTTCTGCTGTTGCTGGCATATTCTCAAAGGCTTTTTTGTTAGACAAGAGGCCAAGCTAACATGGTCACGCTTTTTCAACTTCCAGCTCAGCTGAATCCAATTGGGTTTTTGTCAATACATTGAGACATATTCCTTCAAAAAGTGTACAGCATTATTTCCATCTAGTTTGTTTAGAGTTGGACATTGCTGAATTTTATGGGTCTCAAAGGCTCAAATGAACCATGTCACCCAATGGTTTGAATCTGATATGAATTATGATATTTAAGGACAGAACAGCAGAAACCAAAAAGGGGAGCATGAAGACTGAAACAAGAAGCTTGAGGGGGTGGAGGAGCATACAGGAAGTAAGGGATTCATTACTTCTTCTCACCAAGTTTTGTGGGCGTGATGTTGTTGCAACCACACACATGCACACACTCATGCTAACCTCTGTCCATGGGTTTGATACCAGCATTGTTTCTACTGGCCGATCTAGACTTTAGGTTTATTGGGAGGGCGTGTGTTTGTGTGTGTGTGCTGGCAAACGTGGGGTCTCACTGCAGCTTCCCTCCTCCCCAGAATCCAGAGTTATCCATCAGGATTTTCAGGTGTTTTGACAGAAGCTGGGAATGAACCAGACCTATTATAGAAATGCTTCTGGGGCATCTGGTAAATGTTTGAGTATGGTTTTAAATTTTCTCCATAGGCCAGAGCTGTGGTTGGCCAAAGCTGAGCTGAGGAGACTCTACTCTGACCACAGTGGGATAACTATGCAAACCAGCTGTATAAGGGCTCCCAAGAAAAAAAAAGGAGCAGAATTGACCAAATATGAGTCAGTTTTTGATTATTTTTAACCAATTAAAAATTTTGTGCCTGATTTATACTGTATACTGCTTAAATAAGTGTAAGTCTTGGCCGCTGGTATTTCGTGTGTATTTGTTGGTGCAATACATATTAAGCCTTCCGTTTCATTTCACTTTCCTACCAATGGGGGCGCCAAAGAGGTACGGTTCAGTACTGTCTAATGGGTCTATTTTACAATGGAATCGTACCGTACCAGACTGCTCAGTGGAAACGAGGCTTTAGTTTCTGGAGTGTAATGGAAGCATTTAACCTGGAAGATGTTCTGGAATTTTTTTGTCATTAAAAAACAGGCTTTTATTTTGTAGCATGCTTTTGATCTTTATCAATATTCAATCTAATTACACTGACCTTTTATTTGGTGCCCAATAAACCTATTTTCTGTGATTTTTATCATGCATTATATCTCTGACCTGCACAAGACTGTCACTCCGTTAAATGTACACAGTTTCTGCTCAGCCGTCCTTAGACTAATATAAAATTCAGCACAACAAGCATTTGCTACAGTCTCTGGAGTGTTGGAGTCATTACAATGAAATCCTGTTATTTTTTCTTATAAATATTGCCTAAAAATAAATCCAAGTTTCAGCCCTCTTCTTTCAAAACGTAAATTTTCTTCATTTAAATTTGTTGAAATTACTATTATTTGTTAGTTTTAAAAGGTATGTTTTCGTGTCGCATTAGTTGATGCTAAAAACAAGTTGTATTAGCATAATATTATGTTAAATGGAATAGCCAGTAGTCTAATAATCTTTCCACCAACAAAGAGTTTTTCCCCTCAATGGAGTCCTTGAAAAGGAAAATGTGTCATCAATTCCTGTTTGTGTCATGTGTCTGTAATTTTGGTCTTTCCCAAAGAGGTCACACACTTCTGCTGTGCGGAAGACCTTTTGATCAGGGTCAGGGTAATAGAAGTCCACAGTTTTCTAAAAGTGAACACTTCTCCTGTTCTGTAATGAAACATTAATACAGGCTGTTGTGTCTCAGATGTGTGTCGGTATCCTCTGGGGATGTCGGGAGGGCAGATTCGAGATGAAGACATTTCTGCCTCCAGCCAGTGGTCTGAATCCACAGCTGCTCGCCACGGCAGGTACGTCTCCCCACAGGTGACGTGTGAGTGCATGCTGACCCAGT
The DNA here is from genome assembly GCF_002922805.2 of Oryzias melastigma. Taxonomy (NCBI): domain Eukaryota; kingdom Metazoa; phylum Chordata; class Actinopteri; order Beloniformes; family Adrianichthyidae; genus Oryzias; species Oryzias melastigma. The sequence goes on along the minus strand of NC_050515.1, from coordinate 25,737,321 downwards.
TCTATGAGAGAACCTACTTAATTTTACTGTTGTTGCTTTTTTATATGACCTGAACTGATTCCTCTGTTCTTTTTTCAACACAGGTTGGACTGTGAGGAGGGGGATGGCGCGTGGTGTCCCGAGACCACGGTGGAGCCAGACAACCTGAAGGAGTTCCTCCAGATTGACCTGAACTTGCTCCACTTCATCACCCTTGTGGGCACCCAGGGTCGCCATGCGGGGGGCATGGGGAATGAATTTGCTCAGATGTACATGATAAAGTACAGTCGTGATGGCAGCCGCTGGATCACATGGAGAAACCGGCAGGGCAAACAGGTGAGTCAGCCCCTCAAGGAGTGTCTCACACTGACAGGAAGGTCAGTTAAGTTTTTCCTTCTAACTGTAATCTGCTTTGACCTTTAAAACCAATGAAAATGAAACACGCGCACTCGTTATGCCTCCTTTTATGGACTTCCATTGCTCTTACTTGGCTCGACCTTATCTCTTGTTAACAATCCAATATGTAAGAGCACAACGTCTACATAAACTGTTAGTGGAATGATTCTCTGACATCCCCGTTTCTGATATCAAGGTGTGTTTGCCTTACTTCTAGGTAATTGAGGGCAACAGGAACACCTATGACACCGTCCTGAGGGATCTGGACCCACCCATCATCGCTCGCTTTGTTCGCTTCATGCCGGTCACTGACCACTCCATGAACGTCTGCATGAGAGTCGAGCTCTACGGCTGTAAATGGCTCGGTATGTTTTGCTTCAGACGGAAATCAAGGAAGCAATGTTAAAATATATTATGTAAGCTGCAGCACAAATCCTCACCTTTGAGCCTATAAAGATAAAGAGAATCAGCTGAATGTCTTTGTATAAACAACATAAAAGCTGCATAATGAATAACTTTATATTTTTACATCTCTTTTATTCAGTTATGAGTTTGAGTTTATTATTTTTTCAAGCATGGTCAATTGCAACTAAATTCCTTTAACACAGAAACATCACATATATAGATAACCAGATATAAGTCACAATCAGATTCAGAGAGGATACATCCTTGTACCTCTTTGATTTTCATTGTAGAAATTTAATAGTCAATACTTGAAACAGGAAGGGAAGAAATACATTTATTTAATTCATGATGAAATACAATTACACATATTTAAAGGTGACTTTATTAGTATTTTAGGTTACTTTACAAGGAAGCAAAATAACTATGCAAATTTAAACAAGCAATAAATATCAAATCAAACTTTATTTGAAAAGTACTTTTCCAAATCATGTCACTTAAAGTGCTTTACATAAAAAAGTGAGAAAGTCTAAATAAAGTGTCTGAATTAAAAGGTGTGGAAGGTTCTGGGTATTTTAGTTTGACAGATGGAGGCTAAATAACTGAGACCTTGGCATTCCATGGGGGTGAAGAAAAAGAGAAAATACAAAGTTTTAGAAAAAGCATCTAAAGATGTGCAAGTGCAGCATTAGCATTACATGACCTTGACCGTAAGAGCCAGTATATTTGTATATGCTCGGAAAGTGAAGAGTATCAAGGAGAGTGTTGAGGTAAGATGGGGTGGAACAGGGATCTGGAGTAATGCTGCAGAATTTTGAACTAGCTTCAGTTTTTGATGAGTTTTTTTTTAATGACTGAAAAAGTCACAAAAGATATCCAGACTACTAACCTGAACAGCAGGTGAGATTGAATAATTGTTCATAGAGAAAGTAAAATGCTTGTTTTACTGGAACTAGTAATAAATCTCAGACAGTATGAGTAGCAACGCTGAAGTAATTGGATTTTAAAACCCACTCCAGTGAAATGTTCTTGTGGCATTTTTCTCATGATGGATATTAAGAAAATTAAGATGAAAACTGCATTTCTGATTATTTCTTTTTTCAAATCATTAATAAGGAGCAGATGAAAAAAAATGGTGCTTCAAAATAAAATCATAGATGTAAGGCGAAATCTACAACCAACAGGCCAAGCTCCCTGCTTGGTTCCATTTCAGTGCTTCAACTCACAGACAAATAGATCCATGGATGCCTTTGTTTTCCTCATGTGAGCTGGAATCTGGCTCAGAATTGTACAACTGGATAACTCCAATATTTCTGTTCCACCGGTAATGTTAGGTCTGGGTTGTTAGGGCCTGTAAGCTAGCAGGAAATGAAAGCAGGTTCACTGAGCGTCAACAGAACCACAACTTAAAGGGGAATTTATAGGTAACTACTGCCGCTCTGCAGAAACTATGTCCTAGAAAACTACTTTTTTTTTCTTTTAAGGCTAAAAAGTGCATAATCATAACTAAAATACCACTGGGAGTGATTTTACAATTGGTCCAAAAATGATTGGAGTGGGAGTTTAAAGATCAGACTAGAAATAGGAAGAGAGGATTGATAAATTATCGTGCCTCTCTTACCGTCTGATCCTGTCAATTGGATTTTTATCCATGTTATTATTATGCCAGGGTGATAATTTGGATTTTTTTGCTCTGAGACAAAATTGAAGATGGACTGTAGACTGAGAATGGCTGAGAGGATGAAAAGAAAAAAAAAGAAGGAAAGATATGAGTTTCTCAGTAACACAGAGTTGTTGATGAATTTAGTTGATTTGTGAATAAAAATGAGTGTATTTTACTTGCTAGGTGCATTAATCAAATCTTCACACGATCTAAATTGTTTAAGCTAGGACCTTTTAACTTTAAGCAGTCTTAGATTGGGGACAAACCAGGTGATGATTGAGACAAGGTGATAAATCTAGATTTGAAGGGTGCCAGCCGATTAACAAGATGTTAAAGGTTTTGGTTTGAAACACCAAATCCTCTGGGGTAAAATGATTATTTACATTGCACAGACTGTTAACACCAGCACTTAGGAAGAAATGTAACTTTCCTCTAGAATTGGGCCAGGTTGTTTTTTAAATTTCCCATATGTACAAGGTCTGCCAGTTCTGGTGCAGAAATGGAAATTTCCCCTCTTCCTACGACACGCCTGGCACACTGGTGACTATGGTGACCTCAAATTTTACAGTTTTAAACAAACATTGGGGTTTCAGACAATAGTTTTCCTACTAAAACGAATGACAGACCCACACGATGTCCCCAGGGTTAACAAACTGGTGTAAAAAAGTAAAAATAACAAAAAGACGTGTTCTCTGTTTCTTCACAGATGGTCTTGTTTCGTACAACGCCCCGGCAGGAGAGCAGATGAAACTCCCTGCTTTCCCTGTTTTTTTCAACGACTCTGTCTACGATGGAGCGATTACGCACATGTGTGTAAGACTTTTGTAATTCTTTCTCTTTCTCACTTTCCCTCGCATCCCTCATCCTCGCTTTTCCTCCTTCCTGTGTTGTTGTCTGGTTGTCATGGTGACAGCAGAGACAAACTGTGGTCACATTGCTTTTCTCTGAAGCAATCTTTCATGAGACAGTTTGAGTCAACCATTATTACAAAGTTTCAACAGTGCAATGAGTACATTAAAAAAAAAAAAAAGATGTTACATTTGTGTTCTGGAGCAGTGAATAGTTTCTTCCATGACACGTAATTTAATTCCTCCCTCTTGGAAACTGGTCTGGAGGAAAAAAAAGCCCAATTTTTTAAACATTAGAGCAAAACTAAACAGTGAAATAGCTTTGACGATGCTGCCACCTTGTGTCGGATGGCTGTCAGATCTCAGACATCAACATACTCAGACTGAGTTCCCCTGCCTCTCAGGATGACGGAAGGACTGGGCCAGCTGTCTGATGGAGTGATGGGTCTGGATGATTTTACTCAAAGTCATGTCTACCAGGCGTGGCCAGGTTATGACTACGTGGGCTGGAACAACGAGAGCTTTCCCAGTGGATTTGTTGAAATAATGTTTGAGTTTGACCGGCCCCGAAACTTCACTACCATGAAGGTGAGGTACTAGAAGTAAGTCAATAATTTCCAGTACTACCCAATTTTTAATGTTTGCTTCTCCTCTCAGGTCCATTGCAACAACATGTTCTCACGGCACGTCAAGGTCTTCAGACAAGTAGTGTGCTACTTCAGATCGGATTCAGACTGGGAATCCACGCTGCTCTCCTTTAGCCCGGTGGTGGATGAGAATGATCCAAGTGCCCAATTTATTACCATCGAGTTGACCAATCGGATGGCTAATGCTATTAAGTGTCAGTTCTATTTTAAGGATGCATGGATGCTGTTCAGTGAGATCACTTTTCAGTCAGGTATGTCAGGATCGTTGTGTTACTGCAACAATCAGATTTCTAAGCTTTTTAATAATACGTCTGGAGTTTAAGAGATCTGTTTCTGTTGTATTCTATTTCAGACAGAGCCATGTACAACACAACACTGATTTCACCCACTATTGGGCCTCCAACCAACACACCACCAGGTAGTGTCTCTTTTGTTATTGGAAAAATTGAGTCATTGGTTCCAAACCAAAATCCCACCTGAACTGAGGTGTTGTTTTCAGATCTGCCAAAATTAAATGAGCATGGGCACATATATTTTGTATATTATAATAATTAAACCTCGATTCCGACCCATTTGAGTCATCTGCTGATCATTCTTACAACAGATTTAAGCTGTTGCACCGACCATTGTCAAGCATAACCTAACAATATATATGATTTGTTTTTTAAACTGATTTTCTGAATCTGTAATATTGTTTATTTTAACCCTCAATCTAATTTAAAGCTGTTCCCATTTGCCATTCCACACTATCAAGCTCTTTCTTCTCCTGTTGTTCCCCAGAAGACGACCCAACCCATAAAATTGATGACAGCAACACCCGGATTTTAATTGGTTGTTTAGTAGCCATAATCTTTATCCTCTTGGCCATTATTATCATTATCTTGTGGAGGCAAGTGTGGCAGAAGTTGATGGAAAAGGTGAGCTCAGTCCTTGGCTCTCACTCAAAAGTCTAATGAGATGTCAAATGCTTCTGTGAGTGTGCGATTTGTTCCCTCACCCTCTGTGTTCTTCATCCTAGGCCTCCCGTCGGATGCTGGATGATGAACTTACTGCAAGTTTATCAATACAGACGGAGGTGTTTGGTTATAACCAAAGCCAGTCGCGGGTGACTAATGAGCAGGAGTCTAGTGCTGCCTACGAACGCATATTCCCTCTTGGGCCAGACTACCAGGAGCCGTCAAGCCTCATCAGTAAGCTCCCAGAGTTTGCACAGAACTCAGAGGAACCCGGTAAGCTGACCCACATAGTATTAATATACTGATACGTTTTTAAAATATTAATCATTTTGATCATGAATATGCTGACACAGGTTTTTTTGCAGCTTCAACCAGCACAGCCAGCTCCAAATCCACCACCACTACTGCGTTAGTCCAAGATGGCGCTCCTCACTATGCAGAAGCAGACATAGTCAACTTGCAAGGAGTGACTGGAAGCAACACTTATGCCATCCCAGCAGTAACCATGGACCTGCTGTCGGGGAAGGATGTCGCTGTGGAGGAGTTCCCACGGAAGCTGCTTACATTCAAAGAAAAGCTTGGGGAGGGACAGTTTGGGGAGGTACGATTCCTTAAAGACCCACTCTGATCATCTTTTGATCGTTTTAAAAGCGTCCCAAGTGGTCTTTTAATTATGATTTTGCTGTTTGTAGCCATCATATTTTTTTTAAATGTCTTTTTCTAGGGCATAGTTTCTGCAGAGTGGCAGTAGTTGATTAGAAATTCACCTCTGAGTTGTGGGTTGGACTGTTGGTGTAGAACAGGGTCTGTGACCTTCAACACTTACAGAGCCATTCAGATTAATTTTTCACAGACCAAAACCCTGCAGGAGCCATAAAGCTACACGCCATGGACATGGATTTGTTTTTATTTAAATGCTACCATTACGATAAATAAAACTTGACTCATTTTGCATGAATAAAACACAAATATAAAGAGAAAATACCCTCATTTTTTTAAAATATGAAACAGTTTGTAATTTTTTATTGAGGTTTACATTATTTCCTTTCAAAATAAAAGACACTTATGTCACATAGAATCACATAAATGCGTCCCATGCAGTGGCAGGTAGTGTAATGTCAGCAGTGATTTTTAAAAAATAAGTTTATTTTGCTATCTGTGGTAGATCTTTTCCAAAAAATACATGAATCCAACTCTTAAAAAGAATTGGAGCTAATTGTGACTCCCACTGTATTTCTCATCCCATAAAGCGCACTTAAATATTGTTCAAAAAAAGAAAATCCGTCTTATAATTCAGTTCACCTTAATTCTGGTTGCCTGTTCTGTCTTCCAATTGATTTTCTGTGGTACAAGGCGCACAAAAACCTGATGTCTAAAATTCAGTGCTATTAGTTTTTAAACTAAAAACGTTATTTTTCCTTGACCAGAGGGCCACAATGGAAGGGTAAAAGGACCACATGCGACTCTGGAGCTGCAGGTTGCAGACTCCTGGCATAGAGTACACCTGCCCCCATTTCCCATCACTTACCTGTTAACTCTTCCTCCCACTAGCTTACAGCCCCTTACCAACCCAATCGAACACTAGCACTGCAACAAACATTGGAGCTATCCAGATGGCAGAAAAACTAAGGCAAACATCATTGACTGTATATTCACTGGACATATTAACCCCTCCCCTCTTGTGTTCCAAACAGGAAGTAGCCGATGGTTCCAAGGTCAAAATCCCATAAACTTCTATTGAGGAATATACAGTTATTATTCAGTCATTGTATTTGTCAGAATAACCATTTTTGCTCTGATACATTCTTCTTTACATCCTCTTTCTAATCCTGATATTTTTTTCTTTATTGCAAGTTATTGAAGTTATAAACTGACCAATCAGATGCCTCAGTAAAAGCCCCACCTCAAACGTTTGATTGATTTGCTTCTCCAGAGCAGCTTTCAGTGGAAGGGGTGTGGACTTTGAACAAGCTCACTCATGATTGGTGACATCAGTTCCTCTAAAAATGTGACTCAGACCGACCAATCACCGTCGACGGGTTACAAGATAGGGGTTACAAAATAGCAGCAGACAATCAGGGTGACGACTTTGGCCTGATTTTGCGAGGCCCAGAGGTGTTGACGTCTGTAGGTGATGTCAACAGCTCGCTTTGTCCAGTGAAATAATATATATCTATGGCTACATGGATCTAGATGTCTGCATCAGAAAAGGGTGAGATTGTGACCCTCCCCACATATTTTCTATGTTACAAATATACTTTTTCAAACAGCATTTTTTTCATCTGCTCCTGATTCACAGCATTTTAATAAAGTTATACTCTGAAATACAATTTTCAACTTAATTTTCTCAATATGTGTCCTCCATCATCAAGAAAAATGCTACAAGAAAATGTTAAAAACTTCAAAAACCAAATTAACATCAGAGTGGGCTTTTAAATGTCTGCTCCAATTAGAGGTTTGCATGAAATGAAAGTGTGAGCCTCGTTAAGACTTTGTCTCATCTCTCTTAGGTGCACCTGTGTGAAGCAGAGGGAATGCAGGAGTTTCTACATGAAGAGTATTTGTTTGACATCCCCGAAGACCAGCCCGTCTTGGTGGCGGTGAAGATGCTCCGTTCAGATGCCAACGGCAATGCAAGGTGAGGCACCTCTGAGCTGCTCGGGGCTAAAATCGAATCCCCAAATGTGGCCGTTAACATTATTTATTGCTATAGGAATGACTTCCTGAAGGAAATCAAGATCATGTCACGTCTGAAGGACCCCAACATCATTAGGCTGCTGGCTGTGTGCATCTACAGCAACCCACTGTGTATGATCACAGAGTACATGGAGAATGGAGACCTCAACCAGTTTCTGTCCCGCCATGAGCCAGAGGGCCAGCTGGCTCTGCTCAGTAACACAGCTACTGTCAGGTGAGTTAGTTCATTTACTTAAATTTTGTTTGAAAGGATTCCATGCTCCTGGACATTCATGAATACCTTGTGTGTTTCCTCTTTAGCTTCAGTAATCTGTGCTACATGGCTACTCAGATAGCCTCTGGGATGAAGTATCTGTCCTCTCTGAATTTCGTCCATCGAGACTTAGCCACACGGAACTGCTTGGTGGGCAAGAACTACACAATAAAGATAGCTGACTTTGGCATGAGCCGAAACCTGTACAGCGGCGATTACTATCGCATCCAGGGGAGAGCAGTGCTGCCTATACGCTGGATGTCATGGGAGAGCATCCTGCTGGTGAAGCCTGTTTTTAAAATCTGTTTTTTATTTGCAAAATTATGCAACATTTCTGGCAAAAGCAAGGAAACTTACTAATATTAATATTATTTTTGTGCAGGGGAAGTTTACCACAGCGAGTGATGTGTGGGCCTTTGGAGTGACTCTGTGGGAGATCCTAAACTTCTGCAAGGAGCAGCCTTACTCTCAGCTCACTGATGAGCAGGTTATAGAAAACACAGGGGAGTTTTTCAGAGACCAGAAACGACAGGTGAGTGCAGACTCCAGCATTTGTTGGTCTTACATACACAACTGAAACAAACACTTGATTTCCTGCTAACCCCGTTTTGCAGATTTATCTGCCTCAACCTGTGCTGTGCTCAGACTCGCTGTACAAGATAATGCTGAGCTGCTGGAGAAGGAATGCAAAAGAGCGACCTTCTTTCCAGGAAATACACGGACGGCTATCGGATTTAGAGTCGTAGGCCGGAGCGGTGTTTGAGACAGTCAATCCCAGGCTGCGCATTCCTGGAATAAGCAGTGTCTGATAGGAGTCACAACCCAGATTTAAGCTATCTTGTCTCAGTTGAGCAAAGGGTGGAAAAGGGGAGCACCTGTGGGTTCCAGTATGACACAATAGGAAGTTTAGCTATATGTGATATGCTTAGGTTTGATTGCATTCAGCACAAATCTTTTCCAATAAACTAAAGAGATTATTGGAAGTAAATACCTTCTCTGTTGTGGATATGAACTGGAGATGTCAAGTGTGTGAAGAAGTAAAGCAAACATTAATGTAGCAAAAAGAAAAACATTTGGCACTTTTGAAAACTTTGATGGATGTTACAAACTAACACATACACATGAATAATGGTTGAATAGCTTTTATTTTGAAAGACTGTTTGAATGTAGGTCAAAAAAGTACAGCAAATTATACATTTCTTTTTTAAAAAGTGATTTTTACAATATCATCTCATTTTCAGGCAAATTTAACATGAATAATAATAATGTTTATCTGTCTCCTCACAAGCATATTCCACAGTTATCTCATTAGAAAGTGTTGGTTTTTAATATATAGGTTACATTTTGATTGTGTTTTTGTTTTATATTTATATGTTCACATGTGCTCTGTTTATGTATTGTTGAAATGTGTGTACAATAATTTCATCTTGGGCCCATTTATTCAATAATCTAATCCATCCAGGTTAAAGTTTGTTTCAATCTTTTTATTTTTTTTCTTCTGCAACTTTTAGTAGTATTTTAGGGATAAGGAACATTTCACCCATTGTACAGGGAAGATTGTCCAAGTTATCCAAGGACAAAAGGATGAAACAACTAATCTTGTTGCCAAAGTCTCCAGAAAACACCAGCATCTTATTTAGCTTAGTGACTTGCTGTATTTGTGTTTGTCACTGTAATATTTTGATTAATTGTTATCCAGTTTGTGATATTTGTTTTTGCATACTGTGTCTTCTTGACACAGCCTTGAATTTATCATGACAGAACTGATGTTTGTGAAGGAGCAGGATTTTTATTTCTATTACTAGGGAAAACATTAGAATGTCCGTTGGCTGTGTCAATTTGAGTGTTAAGGTCAGAATGAATTGAAAGTCGATCATGTGTTTTGGATTTTGTAATTTTATTTGGTCTTAAATGAACATGAATTATTTTCTATTGTAGGTACATAATGCATTCCACTGAGAAGAATGAACCAAATATGTTTTATACAGATTTATTTTTGTTTGTTTGGTTTTTTAATGAAATGCTGGAAGGATTGTTTTAATGAAACTTAGCAGGTTTCAATTATCAGCATTCACATATTTTGAATTATAGCTACTCTCCTTGTGTTTATTACTCAGAACAAAACATATCTGTACTTCTGTTGCGTTTTCCCTCTGAACTTAAAGCATCTTATAAGATAAAGATTATTATGGATGCTCAATTAAAAAAATAATTCTGCCGTTAGTAAACAAAATAAGCAAACAAAATATTTATTTAAGATTTCAGTGATTTCCACCTTTTATTTTCAGTGTCAATACTTTTGTTCTTCTACTTCTTTTTTGTTATTAAATATAGGTATTATTAAATGTTTCTTTGTGTATTTGCTGTAAACAAAAGTGTTGCCCTGATAATAAAAAAAAAAATGAATAAAACTCAAACTGAAAACTGGCACTATAGTATTGTTCCTTAACTCACTATATATGTATATGTTTATTTTTTATATATTCAAATTGATGTTTGTTGATATTAAACAACGAGATATATAACCTATATATTAAACTCTATGATATTAAATATATTTATTTACAAGTATGCTTATTTATAATGTCTGATGTAGTTTTTGAGTGGGCGGTCCTTAAGAGATGAGCCGAGGAAACGCAGGATCTCATTGGATGAAGAACGACCAAAGGATCCAATCAAATCGCGGGGGCGGAGTAAAGAATACCTAAACGGAAGTGGAAACCGTCCTCTCAATCAGATGTAAAACTTGTTGCTCAGAACTTTCTAAAACAAATTATTGCGAGTTGTTTTTGTTCTTCATCAAGATGAAAACAGTGGTTTTGGTAACAGGAGCCAACAGGTAAAATCTTTTTTTTTTTTAATAACGTGTAAATTATTTGGAATCGTTTAAAATGTCTATTATACATTTTGCTGTATTATAAAATACGTTTTTGTTTACGAGTTATTCTGAGCTTATAATTAAAAGTGGTCAGTGAGTGACGGTAAAGCGGGGTTTGTCCGCAGTGGCATCGGCCTGGCTCTGTGTGACCGTCTCCTCGCTGAGGCTGCAGAGGGTCTGCTGCTGTGTCTGGCCTGCAGGAACATGCAACGCGCCCGGGCTGCTCGACTGTCCCTCCTGGCTTCCCATCCTTCAGCACAGGTGGACCTGTTGCAGCTGGACACTAGCAGCATCTCCTCTGTCATCAGTGCTGCTCAAGAAGTCAAACACAAGTAGGTGGAGACTATTCTGAAGTGTTTAGTTTTCAACTTTTAGATTTGTTTCAATGAACTGGTTTGGTCATTTGCAGGTATGATCGGCTGGACTACCTCTACCTAAATGCAGGCATCATGCCAAACCCAAAATTTGATATTAAAGCCTTTTTCAGAGGCTTATTCTCCAGGTACAAAACATTTTTACAAACTATATTTAATGTACCATACATTATTTTAAATACACTTATTTCTAAAATCTTGTGGACAAACATATGCTTTTGTTGCTGCTCAGATCTCTCTAATCCTTTTTGTTGCAGTAAAATTATCGCAATGTTTGCCACCGGTGAAGGGATTCTCACTCAGTGGGACGGAGTCACTCCTGATGGCCTGCGGGAAGTTTTTGCAACCAACCTGTTTGGTCACTTTCTTCTAGTGAGTCACACTTCCTTCAACCGATAGACAACCTGCTTCTATCTACACCCCCAAATGTGCAACACAAGGCCCTTTCTGCAGGGAGTCAGCTCTTTGTCCTTGAAAACGTATAGCTGTTACTGGATACTCTGCTCGTGAATAATTAACAGTCTCCAGCTCTGGACACCAGGTCATTGCAGACATTATTTGGGACACTTTGCTTCATCAGGTTCGGTTACATTCTTTGCAGAACTTTTGAGTTACCTCTCATCTTTTTAATATTTTCTGGCTTTTAGCAGTGATTTTTTTTTCAGGCTTTCTATTAATCTTTTGAATTTTTAAAACTTAAAATAAAAGATGATTCATAAGTCTTTTTTAAATTATAGAAAAATAAAACTACTGCCCCACAATCCAAATGGTATTTTCCAATATTAATTTCTCATTTTTAAATGCTTTAAATTGATTCAATTAACAACTTACATCAAACAGATTGATCTGGTTGGATTGTGGGAATATAAATCAAATAATCAATTAAATCAATTAATCGTTACACCCCCACTGAAAAAGGTTTTGAATATGTATAACAGCTCTTTTGGAATCTCATTTTCTTAGGAGAAAACACATCATTTGTTTTCACATTAGCTTGCATCCAAAATGACCAAAAATCATATTTGAAAGACACAAATTTATATATCTCAACCAACAAATTGTTTAACAAACATTTGTTTGACCTAACAAAATGTTATTTAAGTAAAGAATGAAGGAAAAATTACAGACAAAATATAAAACACAAAGCTTGATTGCATCTTTTGAGTTAAATTACTTCTAGGGTTTGAACAACTGACCTGAACAGGGAGCGGGGTTCAAACCACCAACCCTTCAATCATCGGCTAAGCTACTCAACCACCAGAGCCACTGCTGCCTATAGACACATGGGCATGTGAAGTCCATTCAAGATTGCACTAAACACAGGTTCTTTAATGCAAGTATAGCTCATGATGTTCACACTGGACCAGCAGGGAGGGGCTTCACCTTCTTCTTCTTTTTCTACTGTTTACTAGCGCATGTCGTTGGAAGAGGCTTGGTGCGAAATGAGGCGTTACAAATTTTGCAAATCTCAGTCCAGGCTTTTTCTTTCTCAGCTCTATTCCGATACATGAAGGACTTGGTGTCGTTTAATTCCATCGGGGCCCAAACCATAATTATTCATTTCTCCCACATTTTGAAGTGGTTGACAATCCCATGAATTAAAGGGGATGCCATCCATTTGTCATTAACCTGTTCTACACCAGTCTACTTTATTCATTAAATGAGCAGTTATCCTTGTTCAGGTTTATTTCAGGATTATCTGTTTGCTGTTTTGTCCTCTTCTAATTCTCCATATTGCTCAGGTCAGAGAACTGGAGCCAGTCCTGTGCCGTCCAGGTGAAACCTCACAGCTCATTTGGACTTCTAGTAGCAACGCTCATCGCTCAGCTTTCAGTCTGGAAGACCTGCAGCACCAGAGGGGGACTCAACCATACAGCTCTTCCAAATACGCCTCTGACCTTCTGAGTTTGGCTCTCAACACCCATTATAATAAACAGGTGTGCACAACTTTACAGAAATCCATTTTAGCCGTGTTTCCACTGAGCGGTGTGGTGCGGTATGGTTTGTAATGGAACAGGCAGTTCAGGTGAGCGTTTCCACTCAAAGTTGGACCATCAATGCGCATGTACGATTACATAGCTTTGGGTCATAGTGCGATGACAGTAAAAGCAAAGCGATCAACAACAACAATGGAGGTCATCCAGCAGCTCATTTGTTTTCCGCTTGGCTTTTGGTACTTTGTATATACTTTGCATATTGTTTTTGTGCCTACTTTTGTCGTAATAACTTTCCGCCAATCAACGGGCTTCATCGTGCAATGACAGCAGCTCCACCCTAATCATTCCGTTCCATTTTTCTATGGGTCTACAACCGACGGAACTTGTGCAGTTCAGGTCAATTTAATGGGTCTATTTTATAATGGAAATGCTAAAAATACCGTACAGTACCGCTCAGTTGGAACTAGGCTTTGTAGTTGTATAGTGTCAATAAAAGTTTTTTTTTTTTTTTTTTTNNNAGATTAGATGCTGCAAAACACTCAAAATATTTTATCCATTTGTTAAGCTTGTAAGCAGTTTATTAATATGGCCTTTGTAGACAATGGTCTCACTTTAGATGTTAATAATTCTTACTAAGTATATTAATAAACCTTATTTGGCTTATTGTACTAATAAATCTTTTACTAACACCCTATAAACACATTTTTAATGTTTGTTAATGAGTTAATAAAGCTTATTTAGGAATCGTATTATAAAGTCTTGCTGTTTTTTCTGGTGGGTTTGCAGGGTTTATACTCGTCTGTCATTTGTCCTGGTTTTGTGATGACAAACTTGACTTATGGCATCCTGCCCACCTTACCAGCTTTCCTCTGGAATCTGCTCTTGCCCATCTTTTGGCTCGTAAGTCCAACTTCATGTTTTATGGAGACAATTAAGGAACAAAACTTACTTTATATCGTACAAATTCAAGTCTGTTTCACATTGACAGATAAGAGTGTTCACTAACACATTTACATTGACGACTCACAGTGGAGCTGAAGCTCTGGTAAGTGAAACATTAGTTCAAACTCCCATGAATGGCTCAGTACAGATTAATGTGATCAATTGTGCGCTCTTTGTGTCAGCTTTGGCTATATAAGCAAAGACCAGAAACCCTGGACCCATATGCTAAATATCACAGCTTAACTTCAGGGCTGGGAAACAACTATACACAGCCAAGAAAGGTCCTGCAACATCATCAATAAACATATTCTGATTGTCTACAAATTGCTCTGTACGCTTAGTTTTGTGCATTTGTTTTTTTGCAGATGGATATCGATCTGGAAACAGCAGAGTTGTTATACAGCAAATTATTGGAGCTGGAAAGCCAAACAAGGAGCACAGTTAAATGAAAGATAAACCAACTGAAATCCAGAACAGACCGGAACATGCAGGATCGGGACATCTTGATGTTTGAAGTAAAATCTCTGATGGAGAGCATCACTTCAATGCTGTTGGCAAGGTTGAACTTGCTGCAGAGTTTTTCTAGAAATGTTTAAAGCTTGACTTTCCGAGTTTGAGCATAAAAAGATCAAACAAGACCCATTAAAGCACATTATGTTTTTCTTTGTTGATACAATAAACAATGCTTGGTTCATGGAGTTTTGAGGATGACATCCGAGCTTAAGCAGTCCAGGAGCGGCTCTCTCCAATCCGGTTGTTTATCCCAAGATCCTCGCGGCAAAAAACGGTGCATTCAGACAGCAGACTTTCCGTGTCGTCCCAGAAGCTCACGTATGTGCTCCGCGTGATCGCCTCCACGGTGTGCGGCGCTGCCGGCAGACGCGCGCAGGCGCACGTGACGTCCTGCTGTGGATGGCTGATGAGGGCGCGCGGGCAGCTGTAGTGTCCGCGCGGCGCCGGTTCTTTGCGGTCCTCAGACTCGTCCTCGCTCAGCTTCGGGTTACAAAAAGCCCAAACCATTCCGCAGAAGTAGAGGAAGAAAGTCCCCATGACTAAAATCATGAGCGCGTAAGACTCAACCATCGCTTTGGTGACTGCAGACGTCATGTTTGCGCGCGGGCTTGCTGGAGCGCGCGCCGATCGAGTGGGGCTTTTTATCATAGGGAGGATGACAGATCAGCAACGCCTTACAGCAGGGCTGCCCAACCCCGGTTTTCATCTACCACCATTCCAGCTCTCTCTGCACTACTTTCTGCTGATTAGCGGACTCGGTGTCTCCTCATTCTAACTGAGCACACCTGATCCAGGTAACAGCAGCAAGAAAAAGCTGGAAAACAGGCAGGCTGATAGATCTGGAGGAATAAGGTCGGGGATTTCAAAGTAAAAAATAAAAGGATTCCCGAAGTTGAGCCAGAGTTTATTATACTTTTATTTTATTAATTCAGTTTCCTTTTACATTTTTAACTGATTTACATTCTTTGCTTTTAAGTTTATGCTTATGCTTCGGGTATTTGCATTTCTACAACATTAGCAGTTGAATGGCTCATAGTTGTGAGCCTTTTATCCTTTAAATACAAGAAAATAGAGTAGAAAGGAAACTTAAGTGGAAAAAACACCACGAAAGAAGAGAAAACTGTTCAAAGTTAAATTACATTAAAAAAATCAAATGAAGCTTTTAGATTACACTGGAAGCTCTGACATATTTTATTAGGCTAATTTTTAAATACATTTAAGACAATAATAATTGTGCAAAATTATTTTGTTTACTTATTTTAGTAATAACAAATAAATGGGCGGTGTCCCTTTACTTTTATAGTGAGCTGAAGTTTTTTGTGAAATTTATAAAGAAACTGGACTTAACTCTAACTTAAAATTAAAAAAAAAAAAACGATTGGCTATGTTGATATTTAAAGCCTTATATGGCAGCAGTGACCTTTATTGTATTCAAAGTATAAAAGCATACAGTACAGTAACCATATTTCACATATGATAAAAATAAATATCTAAAATATCCACTTACATGTTCATAATCTATATCCTTTACTTATGTTTCCTCTCAAACAAAAACTAGCATAACAACCTTTTTCATCTTTGATATAATGCCGTTACGCGACAAAATAGAATCTCGTGGTAAAATACAACAAAATGTCAAAAAAATAATTACAGAAACAATAGTTAAATTTAATGTATCTGGAAAGCAGAAAAAAGTGCAAACAAGGGAAACCATGCTTTATTTTTTGGACTGGAAGTACGCGATTCTCTTGCATTGTGGGTAGTTGAGTTTCATTTCGGCTGTCTGTAATACGCACCTATGGGAAGAACAAGAAAAGAAACTACACAACCCACCCGCGCCAACTTCGAAGTCCCGGATGTCAACCGCACCGGAAGAGAAGAAGGTCCTTTTCCAGCCATCTTGTGGCTTCATCTAGCGAAGTGCTCGCACCAAGCCTCGTAGAATCGGAGGAAAATCCTGCTGAAGGGGCGCCATCATGCCCGGACAAATGCAAGAAGGTTTTGGCTGTGCCATAACCAATCGGTTTGACCAGTTATTTGACGACGAGTCGGATCCCTTCGAGCTGCTGAAGCAGGCCGAAGTTAAGAAGAAGAAGGAGGCTGCTGCTCCTGGTGCCGCCAAGACTGCAGCCCAGGCTGCCAAGCAGCCTAAAAAAGAGTCCCAAAAAGACAGAAAGACGCCTTTGGCTGATAAGAAGGAGGAGACCCAAGCACCAGTTCCACTTAAGAAAGATGGTAATCTATTCTATCACTTCAGGCGGCTCGTGTCGGAGCCGCAACCAAGAAGAATTAAGCTAACATGTTCAGTTGCTTAACCACTAGCTAGTTAGGGTGAGCCCTCTGACATGAGGTCGACGTAGCTTCTTTGTGTGTGTTGTTTAGCTACTCTAACATTATTCATATTTCGTCCGAACGTGTTTTCTAAAGCGTTTGCGGTAAAAACGTTGTAGGCCAGCATGCTGACCCTTTCGCGGGCCAAGTGTATCCACGAGTTCAGCCTGCTACTCGATCGAGCACTTTCTCTTTTAAGTAGCTTTATTTCAATATTTATTATTGTAAGAGATAATTATGTTTTTGGTTGTGAGTGTAAAGTAGTAATTGTTTAACTAAAACGATGAAATGGCGAACATGAAAGAATCCTAAACACGTGCATCAAAATCAGATTAAATCGTTGTTTTTTTGCAGCGGCGCTCCACACGCCATTCAACCTCGTGGTTGAAGCACATTTTCCGCACTTACTTCCCATTGGCGCTCACTTACAAACTACACAACGTACCGCGAGAACGCCCCATTTCACAAGTCCTCCCGTTACTATTGTGAATGCCGCTTCCTACACATTAATAGTGCCGCGAGCTCGACCTGTTTCTGTGCATCGTGCTAGCTTGTACGGAGCTGATCGGATACATTTTTGACCCAGATGCGTTCTTCTAATATCCTGTCAGTGTGGGAGACGGTGAGACAGGTGCACTTGCTGCTGCTGCAGCAGCCTGTTGCTGCTGTTTAGTGGATGAGATCTATTTTGGTATCTGGTGATTTAGTCAATGGGTGGGACTTATGTCATGCTTTGCCAGTAGCAGTTAACCGTTTGCCTTCCAGGTCAAACTTAGTCCTACTTTACAAAAGCAACATAATCTGATTTTTTTTTAATATATGTATTTTAATATATGTGGCTAGCAGAGGTTTTATTGTTTAATCCTGTATCGACTCCAGGTGCTGGCATGAGGAGAATGGGTCGCAAGCCAGAAGGTGAGAGCTCCAGACCTCAGGGAAATCAGGGCGAGGGACGTCCTCCCGCAGACAGAAGACCTGTCGACAGGCGGCCGCCACGCCGGTTTGAGCGACCTGCTGGTGATGCTGTAGAGAAGTCTGAAGGTGGTGAATTCTCAGTGGAGAAGTGAGTTTTGAATTGAATTTCAAAACCTGTTTGAGCTAAACCCATCTGTGCCAACATCGAATTAATCAATTTTGAAACTAAAGCAGTCTGTTAACAACTATGAGAATAATCACAAATGGATTTTCTGTTTTGCAGCTTTTAATTACATTGTTGTTGACCAGCTCATCCAAACGACTGACTCTTGTTGTCTCTGTCCTCTCAGACCTGTTGGGGACAGGCCCATGAGGGGGCGCGGCGGCAGCCGGGGAGGCCGCGGCGGCAGAGGTCGTGGTATGGGTCGCAGCGATGGCTTTGACTCCCGAGGAAAGCGCGAATTTGACAGACACAGTGGCAGCGACAAATCGTGAGTCCCCGTGCTTTGGCGTTGGTCTCGTCAAAACTGGAGCACTTCCTGGTTACAGCTCCTGCATTGTGATCATGACTAAAGTGCGTCTTGTTTCAGTAGTCTGAAAGGTGAGGAGAAGCGTGGAGGAAGTGGATCTCACAACTGGGGCACCGTGAAGGACGAACTGAAGTGAGTCGTTTCAGAAGTAGTTTTTTCGTCTCATGATATTTGAAAAACCGGTATATGATCATGTCTGGAGCTGGAATTTGATTAAGCATCTTTTCAGCACAGTGGGCTACAGTGCAGCATGAGCAGGGGAAGTGTGGGTTAATATTTAGAACACTGAAACCTAACTGTTCTCCATCGGTTTGCGCAGTGAACTTGACCAATCCAACACCACTGAGGAGAATCCCGATGGAGAGGAACATCCACCTGCCGACTCTGAGAACAAGTAAATCTTTTTTGTTTTGTTGGTTTCTGTTTTTAAAATCCTGTCTGGACGTGAAGGCCCAGATTCCTCATGTTGCTAACATCCATGTGTATTGCCTTGTGTTGAAGGGAGAATGAGGTGGAGGAAGTGAAGGAGGAAGGCCCCAAGGAGATGACTCTGGACGAATGGAAAGCCATGCAAGGCAAGGAACGGGCCAAAGTGGAGTTCAACATTCGGAAGGCCAACGAAGGAGCTGACTGGAACAAAGGATTTGTGCTGCACAAGTCCAAGGCCGATGTGAGTCACCCTCACCGTTCTGAAATGATTTTTTTTTGTTTATTTCAGTAGCAGGTCAAAATCAGTTTTTCCAAAATAAGGGTTAAAACTCTTGAGATGTCCCGTCCTGGTCCTTGAGGTATACCATCTGCTTGTTTTTTTGGCTTTTCCTGTTTTACCTGCTGCTAATTAGTCAATAATCTGCAGGTTCAATCCCCACCATTGTTGCACTTTAGACATATAAGTGAGGTTCCCCACTGGCTAGAGGAGGTGTCTCCTGCCACCTCTTCAGCTGCAGATGATTATCTGGATCCGCAGAGTCCAGTTTCTGCTTGACTGAACATGCCTAATCTAAGCTAAAGCCATGAGAACAGGGCTGATGAGGAGCAGAAGAAACGCCAAACATTTACTGTAAGGTGTGTAGCAAACATGTCTGAAGCTGAAAAACCAGCAGAAAATTAAGTTTCAGAACTAGTTCTGTTTGAGTATTAGTCTGAAACATTGGCGTTTCACTGGCCAAAATTTAGCACTATTTCTCTCCAAATGTGCTAACCCATTAATACACCATATCTATTTATCATTTAACTGAAGTTTTGTTTTGGTAAGTGTTAACTCCCAGCCGTGACAGTGTTTTACCTTCACAGATCTGGTTTTCCCTCTCTGTCCTTCAACATGCCCACTGATTCAGTTTTAGATCAGCAGTACGGTTCAAGAGAGCTTTGGTTAAAAACAAAATCCATGGTTCAGAGTGTTCAGCTTGTTGTAAATCCTTCAGCCTTTGCAGCTTTTATAAGCAGCACTCACCTGATCCAGGTAATGGCAGGTAGTGCAGGAGTACGTGACAGACCCGGACCTCAAAGAGCTCATTTAGTCACTCATATATCATTAGAATAGAAATGGTTTATTTCAAACAATCGAAGTAAGAATAATATAAGGTTTACATCAATACAAACTCATGTCAAGCACAGGCATCAAATTAATGATTGGTTGAAAGTTAGTGGGAGGAGCCAAACTTATCATGACAAATGGCCTAAATGCAAATTTATATTTGTTTTTTGGCCAATCAAATTGCAACGTCTTTGTTCTGATAGTCTGACCGTGCTGTCTTTACCTTTTCTAGCAGAAACCTGAGCTGTTCGAGGTTGAGGCTGAGGAGCCCAAGGTAAAACTGCGTTGTATGTTGGGTACATTTAAACAAATCCTGTAATCGTATGATAAAAGATGATAACGGGGCTTTAAACGCCTTTAACTCAGGGAGACGATGAGCATCACTTCCGGAAACCAGCCAACGACATAACGTCCCAACTGGAGATAAACTTCGGAGACTTGGGCCGTCCAGGACGTGGACGCGGCGGGCCCCGCGGCGGCGGTGGTCGGGGGGGCAGAGGTCGAGGTGAAGCCAGGCCGGTTCGTGGAGGGAGGACTGACAAGGTATCGGCTGAGAAACAAAGAAGTTATTTCTCCTTTTTGTTAAAAGAACGTTTGTGTTGACGGATTCCGTCCTCTCCTCTTTCCAGTCGTCTGCGTCTGTTCCGAACGTGGATGACCCAGAGGCCTTCCCGGCTCTGGCTTAGGCCCGCTCGCTCATCCTCAGGCCTGCAGGAGCCTCTCGACTCCTCTACGAGGCTTGCATGTTCCTGGAACCTTCAGCAAAGCGAAATGATGGAGAAGACTGTCATAACTATGACACTCAAATGTGAGGACTGAGTTTTATCTAATGAAAACAAAGATTAAAAAAAGAAGAAAAAAAAAAAGGACTTCTTGCTACTCTGGAGCAACTTATTGGTAGAGGTTTTTTACTTGGAAACAATGTAGCAGGGATGTTTTCATACAGTATTTTTTTCAGAGATTATGCATTGTCCATTAATAAAGTTTTCTAATTGCTGCTTGGATATATGCATTGTTGAAATGGAAGCAAATGTGGTGTGTGGCGCTGCTGCTTACGCTCATTTTACAATGAGCTTCGTGGAGCTCCAACCCCAGCTCCATCAGCTCTGCCACACTCAATCTTTCTGAAGAAATTCCACTTCACAATGATTTTAGGAAAAACAAGTTTTCTCTTCAGCACTGGTATGTTTTATATTTTAAATGGGAGGTCTCCTCCTGTGTTCTCTTCAGCCTGTAAATCTTTGCTGTTTTCAGAAATCCTTTAGGAGACGTTGTTTAACACGGTGCAAGTGGACACTTTGACGCTGCTGCCTACATCAAGTTTGCACCCTAAATACAGAAGTTCAGCTTTTTCTGCTTTGAAACATTCTAAAAAGCATTTTGGTTTATTTTAAGGAAGCTGGGTTTAATCTAAAGTTTGATCTGGAATTTTCAAATTCTGAAACGCCGTCTCCATCTTTGTTTTATTGTGTATTTGACAGTCATTTGTCCCCATCCAGTGTGGTTCAGGACAGCTACTGCCGTTTCTGCTTTGACCGGGAGAGACGCGTCTGGAGGCCTTTTTAAAATCTGTTTACACACTCCACCCCTTCACAAATGTAAACTCGGCCATTCGGTTTCTGTACTCGTACTTTCCTCCACTGTTCAGTTGCTTTTACAGTGTTACTGCTGCATAATTACTCTGAAAGAAATACAGCTGTCCATTGTATGGATCAGCTGCAGTGCTCTACAAAATGTGTGAAATCCAGCCCTGCTATTGGACCTCTGCCGGTAAATAAAGGTGGTCAACAAACTTTGTGCACGAAATTCTTGTTTCTTCAGCCACGATTATGTAATTGTAAATGAGTTCCAGTGCCCGTTTTTCAGGTTTGTGGATGAACATTTCAAGAAACAAGATGAGGCATGTATGTGTGTGCACTGCACAGGTCATGAGAAACTCCTGAAACAGCAGAAAAATCCGAAGTGTATAGCTTATAAATTGTTTTTTTAAGAAGTAACTAACGGCTGGGAAAAGCAATAAACCTGATTCTTAGTAGCTGTGACTGAAGCCTAGATTTTAAAACTGCAAAGGTTGATATTAGAATGTAATAGAAAATACTTTATTAATCCCTTTGGAAGTCCTCAGGGAAATTCAGGACTACTACTACCACTACTAACTTAATTTAGTCAGAAATGGAAAATTATATGTACCACTAAACATGATTAAAAAAATATGGGGTTAGAGGAAAACTATTTCACATTTACAAGGAAAAATTTGGATTTAAAGTCAAGAGTTGGAACCTAAATGTCTGACTTCTTTTGAAAAATTGCCTCTTTGGTGACCAAAAAATGGAAGCTGAGCTGCTGCTAAAAGGCTGTGAGGAGCTGATAATGCAGATCCAAGTATGAATCAGGAGTAAATAAATAATGGATATGCAATGTAAGCACCTTGGGCGCCTGGAAAAGTGCAGATAAATCTAATTCATTACTATTATACTTGAAGAAACTGGCGTCACAAACAGGACAATAGAGAATCTGACATTAGTGAGAGCAAAAATCGGTCTGCAGCTGACCTTTCTCCCTACCCTTCAGAGCTACAGATCTACATGTAACTAGGGAACGCCTCCAAAAGAATGTAGACAAGTTACTGCAGTTTGCCAGAAATCAATTATTTACGCCTTAAATAATTTTATACCTTTTAACCTGCATGATCTTGTTCTTATCTGTGGTTTTCTAACAATACAGCAGATAGTCGATCAATTTTCGATATGTATCTATTTGTAATATCCCTAACCGATTCTGCTGTTACTCCCACTGCCTGATCGATTTTTTGATGCGTATCGAATATCTTTTACATCCCCAGTGATTAGCCATGCTGTCTCTGAGTAATTCAAGACACTGCTTCAGAGTGCAGGGAAACAGTCTACCAACAGGGGGCTTTTACAGAAGTCTGGGACACCTGAATCCCTGGTTCCAGTTCTGGTTAAAGGTCATGAGGAGCCCTATGCAAAGCTCAAATGCGCCGTCCCCTAAAAACATCTATCCATCCTATTCTTAACAGATTTTATTCCTTGGGGTTGCCAGAGCTTAACCCAGGTACACCCATTCACACTCACATTCACACCTAGGGACAATTTAGAGTCACCAATTCACCCATGAATCATGTTTTTGGACTGTGGGAGGAAGCCCACACATGCACAGGGAGAACATACAAAGTCCACACAGAAAACCACTGCGTCACCATGGAGCCCCCACCAGAAAACAAAATAGATAGACAACTTTATTAATCCATTTGGGACGTGCCCGCAGGGAAATTAAAGAAAATTATAGGATGTAAGTATGTAAGAAAACAGCGCATTCTTCCCTCTTAAAATCATTTTAAAGGTTTTTTGATAATTAGCTCCAAATTGTATCAATTGAATAAGTCAATAAGTTTTTAATTAGGAACACTGACAGCATAAAGCATCATATAATAAATTACTACTTACACCAGGGGTCTCAAACTCATTTTACTCTGGGGCCACTGAAGGCAGAGTCTGGCTGAGGCTATGGGGTTCCATTTGTGCCAAAAATGATGTTTTTGTGTCCTCTGTCTATATCTTTGGTCCATTGTCTATATCTACGGAACAAGTTTATTGAACATTTATTCATATCTATGTACTATTAAGCAATAAAAAACATATTTTTGACACAAATGGAACCTCATACAGCACTTGCTGCACATGTTGAGAAAATTGCGTGCAAATAGTCATTTTCTTAAACAAAAAAAGTAAAGAACTCATTATTGTGATTTGTTGAGGGGGGTGTCAGGGTTCCTGCCCAAAAAAGTTTCCCTGCTTCAGCCCCGGTCAATGTCACGCCTCCAAGATCTATATACCCTACCGTGATTGGTTGGTTTGTCAGCTCCACACACAGCACTGTGTAAGTGCCATTCATACAAAACACTGTACCAACATTAAACTTTCATGTTAAAGTGTGTGCCACAAAATATCGACTTGGGTTCCGCACATGGCTGCCAGTTTAAAACCCCTGACTTACACTATCTGCATACACAAAGTTGCTGGGCTTTGGTAAGGCTAAAACAACCTAGATTTAGACTTTTCTGCCCTTGTGTGTTGCAAAATCGTCAAGGACATCATCAAACATCATAATTCATGGTTAATGCTGACAACAGCTAAACCACTAGATTATCTGAAATGTTAAAATTAAGCAAAATACTTTAAAACCCTCTCAAAGAACCGTATAAATGAACTAATTAAAATCACAATTTTCCAAAGTCACTGATATCATCAGCACAAGCACATAATAAATGAGTTGAATCTTTGTAGTTTGGGAGTTTCACAAAGTTTTCATTATATATAGTTTTGGCATTATTTTAAATTAAACAATAATGCCACTTCTAACTTCACTGTATCAACCACCTCCTCAAGGTGAGGTAATATCATCGACCCACACTTATAGAGAAAGAGAATGAACCAATACATAAGCTAATGTTGAATAATTATTTAGTTAAATTATCTGTTTTATATATCTATATATACTTATATGTGTCCTTTTCATATTGGACTTATATCACAATAGTTGGGCGGGAAAAGCTGAGTTGAGTAATAACCTGCAGGGGCGGCGCCCCCCAGCAGATAACAAGGACAGGCACTGCCTGATTCATGACATTTCTTGGTCTTTTTGAACTCGCAAATTCTCCTTTTACAAAAATATTGCTGCTCAGACACTTGAATTCACCACAGAACTGAAATACCATGAACTTTTTTAACAAAAACAATGCATACATTTGTTTTATTTGATCAGACATTAAGGTCAATTTTACACCTTCATTGTATAAAATCACAGTTAAGACACCAAACTGTGTCAAAAAATAACTGGAAAAAAAGAGTGGCTGATAATTCCATGATGAGGCTAAAAGTGAAGCAAAGAAACAAAGATGAAGATTTATTTTGACCTGTTTTTTCATCAAAAAGACACAGTTTCCTGCAACTTTTAAGACTTAGTGTGTCTGTAGCAGTCCAAGAAGTCATAATGCATTCTATGATTTTTTTGTTGTTGTTGCTGAAGCGCCAACTTTAGCAGTATAGAGATTGGAGGTAGTTCTTGTATATCTCGTAAGAGAGATAGATCAATAAGAGGAAAAAGATCAGGGGGATGTTTTTCTCTCTTCAGGAAATCCAGATGTCAAAGGTCCATTAAGTGATTTGCATGTCACTGCAGTCAATCTTTACAGCATCCAGCGTCAGCTTCCCATCAAACTGCAGCATCTCAGTGAAGAAGATGCCGTGACTGGGTAGGAAAGACATGCCCCCGAATACGTCCTCATCCTCCCTTTCCTCCATGCTCTCCGGGCCGTCTGACGAGATGTAGTCCACCGTGGTGTTTGTGTCCGAGTCGTGGGACAGGCTCTTAATGTACGTGGTCAAAGCAGGGTACATCAGTGTATTCAGGTCCACGTCCGGGCTCCGACTGATCAGCTGTGTCGAGTCGCCTGTGGGCAGGGGGGTGTCAATGGTCTGCTTGAAAAGCTCCTCCACATCCACCATGTTGACGTCTTCTTCCTTGTCCGTGGAAGTGGATCCACTGGACAGCAGCTGGATGCTCAGCCTGCCCTGCTTCAAAAGGAAGGATTTGATTAGACGGAGAACACAAACTGCTGTAAAGACAGCTCCCTGTCATACCTTCTCTTTGATGCACTCTTTTGCCCACTTGCTGTTTGCAGGATCCGGAACAACATCCAGCATGAGGCACCGGAACAGCTCCCAGAACCTGTAGGAACCATAATTAAAACAGTTTTTATGGCAATTTATTGCTAACAAGGTGTAAAGGTATTCAGTGTATGTCTACCTGTGCTTCACCACTGCACTCTGGCACAGACAGAGCAGAAGCAGCACCATCAGGACAGCGACCACACACTCAAGCAGGAGGGATGGGTGGTCATCTTCTGCAAAAGTCCACCGGTAAGATTAAAACTGCTGCACAGAATCTTTAAACTTAGAGGAGCAAACTCACAACAGAAATTTAAAAGTCTAGTCAGAGTGGTGGGGCTGAGGAACAGGACTGTTATCATGACTAGAGCTGCATATCATGACATGGGACTTCAATGATTTGACCAATCACAAATTCAGATGTAATACCTTGATTCAACCTATAGGGGGCAGCAAACAGAAGGTTTTTTGGATATATTTTCAAGAATAACGCAAGTTTATTCTAATTTGTCCAAAATTTGTCAATGACCAACATACATCACTTTTAAAGCCAACAGTTCAACAGTTCAAAAAAGTTGATTTAGGGTTTGGTTACCATTTAAAAACAAAGATCCACTCCAATAAAAATAGTTTTTCTGGTCTTTTTTATATGTTCTTGAGGCCTTTTTCCCATTATGGAGGACAAATAAAAAGTAATTTAAGCTTAAAATTGGATTTCTGCATATTTCTTTGTTCAAATAGTTGTGAATCCGGAGCAGACAAAAAATGCAAGAGAAAAATGTTGTGGTTACTGTGTAGAAAATAAATAATAAAACAGTACGACTGGATAGCTCCAATATTGCTCACCATCTTTGTTGCACGAGTAATGCTAGATGTCAAGGTGCATTCACACCGAACGCGACTCACGCGGCGGAGGCAGCCAGTTTCCGTGTTAAGTCAATGGAACACATGCGACATGAGGCAATCTGAAGTGCCACGATGTGATTTGAGTGACAGGTCTGCCTGCAGCTTGATTTGAGCGACGCGGCACGTGTCAGGCGGCAAAGCCAAAATTTAAATATCTGAAGTTTGACAGGTCTCCGCATCGCATCTGCCAATCAGGAACTCAGCTTTGGGCATGTGACGTTTTCAGCGACTCGATCAGCAGGTAGAATATTAATCCAAAGCAAGCATTTTTGGCCAGAACTTCCATCTTTTCCACCACTGGAGCTGCGGGTTTGCAGAGCTCATCCCTCTACTTTGGGGCGAAGTTGGGGTACGCTCTGGACAGATTGCCAGCTTTCGGTCCCATGGTGGAGCTCACTTGCTTGACATGCCGGTGGACAGAGAGCTGCGGGGCCTCATCCAGACATAAAAAAAAGGTTTCCTGATTTTATTTTTCCCCCCTTGGGTTAATACTAGACAGAGAGCCTTCAAGCTCAGCCACAGACACACAGAAACACAGCGGAAGCAGCTGTCATTCAAGACACAGCGCCCTGTAGTGGGAAAATCTTTTAATAATAATCCTAACCCGATCAATCAAAACAGGGAGACAAGATTACCGATGTGTTTTTAGAACTCTTCACAATAAATAAACCTTAATTCTCAACCACATCCGTGTCTTCCATACATTCTCAGTGAGATATCCACAGACACCGTTCCTTATAGTGGTCACCCTAAACGCATTAGCTGGTAGCTCCTCCCACATGCAGCCTCATGCTGCCTCATGGCATCAAGCCCAAGAACACTTTTTTCGAGAGGCGACTAGCAGGAAATTAGTTGTGTGACAACAGAGGGGCGGAGCACGCAAATTTGCGTCACGAATCGCATTCGGTGTGAATACGCCTTCAGAGATCAGACGTCTGTCTCTTCTTCCGACCACCAGAGGGAGCCATTTCCCAAGTTTGACCTTTCTCTTAGCTTCGTCCTCACAGCAATTCCCATCAGCCTTTGCTGCAGTTTCCAATGCTTCTCCAGGCAGACGGTCCCTCCTACAACTGTGTGGTGAATTTATAATAAACTCCTGCTGCTCTGCAGAAACTATGTCCTAAGAGATGACTGTTTTTATTAGACCTACTT
This sequence comes from Oryzias melastigma, assembly GCF_002922805.2. NCBI lineage: Eukaryota > Metazoa > Chordata > Actinopteri > Beloniformes > Adrianichthyidae > Oryzias > Oryzias melastigma. The sequence continues at coordinate 25,709,775 of NC_050515.1, read as the reverse complement.
TGGCTAAAAAAAATAACCATAACCATAATAACTAAAAAAAAAAATAGAAACTCTTTTAGAATAGGTTAAAAGACAATTGGAATAGGACTTTATTATTTATTCATTAACATGTATCTGCATTATTTATTTTAAAAAGTTTTTTAAGACTGTAAAAGATTTGATTGGATCATGATTTCTTTTTTCTTCTTTGACTTAACAAACATCTCCTTTTCAGCCAATTGTCTCCATTAAAATGTTTCTTATCAACAACACAGTTTTCTTATCTAAAAGTGTGTTAAATAGTAAAGATGTGATCTTACAGTAAGTTGTTAGTGGTGCCTGACCACAGAGAAGGAGAACAGAGCTCCTCAGCTGATAGAATCCAAACACGCCGTTCCCAGAGAACAAACTTAAAACAGATCTGCATCATTTCAACACTCTAAGGACAGCACAAGTGTTCCTTTGGCAAACACACCGACCCAAAACCAAAAGTATCAGGTAATCTCCCAAATCCACTCACAAATATAAAAAAATATTCAAAAAATGTCTTACGTTTGATGGGGAACTTGCCCTTTTGACTTTTAGGACCTTCTCCTTTGGCAGTTGAAGCAGTCATCCACAGGGTGTAGATAGCGGGAGATAGATTTTTAATCTCAAATGTTGTCTCAGAGGCTCCAACAGAGTCTGAAAACAAAATGTAGAGGACTCACCATAAATGTAATTAGTTGTCTGCATGCTGCAGGTCAAACACACTGAGCTTACTTTAAACCCTTACAGTTAAACCAGAATGGATCTATCACTGGACAGGAGAAATTATAACATTTTTCCAATGAGTGCTAAAAAAATGTGATGCAATTAACATTAAGTTGTGAATATGAAACCAATTATGAGTCATAATGTTTAACCCTTTAGAGTGCAAAGTCCTTCTAATTAAACTTTATTCTAATAAATCAAAACCAGTAAAAAAGTGAATTTTTTTCTCACAATTCATGTGGTCTCCAGTGCTGCTCTCTACATAGATGGTATATTGGGTGATGCAGCCCATGCGGAACGCTCTGGGAAGCATCTTCCAGGTTATTATCACTTTGTTTCCCTTGTTTTTTGCTTCAAACGATGGACTACTTTTAGGCTCTGCAAAAAACAAACAGAACTGAGTATAAAAGAGGCCCTCCTCTCAAATGCTGCCCAGTTTTACTCCTTTGAAAATCTTAAAAATGCTGACACCCACTTGACTCCAAAGCAGCGACTCGATTAGACCGGGTCTTGCCTACAAAGCTCTTGTTGTAGAAGACATACACAGCTCCCTCATAGCACTCATAGGGCTTGATTCCTGCAATAAGGAGCAAAACAAGTAGGTTGCAGAACCGAAACAGGAGATTACTGATTGTTCAACACAGGTTCAGATGTGTGGACCAAACCTGAAAGAACAGCGGTTGTTTCACTTTTGTTCAGCCGAACCCATTGGAGCTCATTTAGCAGGAAGTCCTCTGGGTACAACTCCACCACGTACATGGCAGGCGCGAGTTTAGGTTTTCTCCAGGAGATGGTGACAGAGTCGCTGTTTACTGTTGCTCTCACATCTCTAAGCGGCTTGGCTGAAAAAGAGGGAAGTATCTGTCAGGAGTGCAGCTATCCTCTACTGGGAATACATCCATCAACAGACGTGCACTTAAACAAATGTCTTTACGATGCTTACCTTCAGTGTAAAGGGACGTCATGGTGGCAGGAGGCGACATCCCCTTTGAGTTGTGAGCCCACATTGTCACTTCATAGTGACTGCAGAGTGGGACTGAATAATTCCTGGAATCGGCACTCACATTAGTGATGATGTTCAGGCTTGGGCTGGAAACTCTGACTGTGTACTGAGTGATTTTTCCTCTGGATATGGACACGTTGGGTTCCTGCAGAAAGAATACGTTTTTCAAGTAAATCGTAGCTGCTTTAGAGGTGGACTTAAGGACGTAGAAGACAAGGAGAGGGGAAAAGGTCACAAACGCTTTGAAGTAAAGGGCGCTCGAGATCAGCTAAATGAGTGTGTCATTTCTGTTCAAGTTCTGGTCTTCCTGTAAACTGAAACTCGGTGTTTGCTGTCAGGTTTCACTTACTTCTCCGGGTCGATGTGGCTATCAAAGAATGAGTTTACATGTGTGAGGCAACGGGAGGGTTAACGGTCATTAAGGGTGTGTAATTGTGTGTGTTGGTCAGTGTCTTTAAGGGTAGTGTAAATAAAAAGTGGTAAAAAATGTGACCTTTTGTCAGGAGAACCAAAAAGAGAAGCAGGAAGCTTGGTGTCACTGTGGCTACAGGGCTGACTGAGAAAGACACAGAGACTTGAAACCCTGTGGATAGCAGTGTTGCACATCCACAATGCAGAACTGTGAGTCTTAAGTTAACTAAAATAAACAAAACACTGATTGTATGACGGCCTTAGAATATGTTTCTAATGGTTTCAACTTGTGCAACCAAACAGCTCACGAATCTGAACTTAGCTCTACTCTGGCTGACGTACAGAGAACAGCTGAGGATGTCTTTCCTCTGACACCCAGTTACTGCAACTTCAGGAGATGGTGAGGTTCTACTTTACATCAAGTGCATGTTTTACACCTGGATTATTATTTTAACATACTCACTCACTGACCACTTTATCAGACACATGTCTTCAACTGCTCGTTAATGCAAATTTCTCATCAGCCAATCACATGACAGCAACTCAATGCATTTAGACACGTAGACATAGTCAAGACGATCTGCTGCAGTTCAAACTGAGCATCAGAATGAGGAAGAAAGCTGATTGAAGTGACTGATGGTTGTTGGTGCCAGGTCTGAGTATTTCACAAACTGCTGATCTACTCGGGCTGATCACTGGACTCTAATAACCTCCACAGTCACCAGATCTCAACCCAATAGATCGCCTTTGGGATGTGCTGGAACAGGAGATTTACATCATAGAGATCTGCAGCAACTGTGTAATCCTATCATGTCAATATGGACCAAACTCTTTGAGGAATCTATCCATGCCACCAAGGTAAAAGGGGTACGTCTCGGTTCTAGCAAGGTGTAACTGATAGTGATCAAGAAGAAGGGTCTGAGGGCGATGATGTCCAGTTTAGAGCATCACTAACAGCGCTGGTTTAGTGTTTGGACAAGCCAAGATCCAGGGAAAGGTCCAGCACAAACAAAAGGAAATACTGTAAAAAAATTTGCCACCACACTCTGCAGTCAAATTTAACTTATGTTTGATTGAAAAGGGACGTGGAACAGAAGCGTGGAGCCACTTTGGAACATAATCCTTCTCCTGTCAGCACCAACTAATCACTTTCTCACCACCTCATGGTGAAGCGCATTCAACTATTTAACAACTACTAAACAAAAACACTTGCAAATTAGCGTTTTTGAAAGGCCGATGTCAAAATTTAACAAATAATCTAAGAATTCAAGTATCTGTCTTAATAGCCAATAGGAGAGAATTGTATTCCTTTGAAAAACCATGGAGGAATTTGAGACAGAGCTTGCAGGATCCCACAAATTATTGAACAATACTTAGAAGAAAAAACAACTTTCCCGTTTGGACTTAAGGAACCAGAAGGATATTGTTTTTTTATCAGTTTCTAAAAATGATTGTAAGCATTTCTAATAATGTTCTGGGAAAATTAAATCTGTCCTGCATAGAGATGGAACACATTGTTGACATTGTTAGCCTGAAGAGTCTTAATGTGTCTTGAAAACCCAGAGGACAAAGACGCGTTAACAGTGAAACAACAAAACGATGGAGCATAAAAACTGCACAATCTCTGCTAAAATTGCAGGTGTAGAAATGTTAACATTTCACACTCGTCATTTATGAAAACGAGACCACTGACAGGTCTATAACATTCCTTTCTGCACAAAACTGCAGATGTGAAGAGATGCCAAATGCAGTCTCCAAAACAACAAAATGTAAGGTGAATGTGGTATTACATCATTCTATTAGGAACAAAAACAAAATCCAATGGGGTTATTTAAGGTCCTATTCCTGCAAATATTTTTGTTTACGTACCTTCCAGAGGACCATCATTGATTTAGAGTCAGGACCACAAACAACCCACACATCCAGCGCTCGGGCGGGAGCTAGAAAGCAACAAAAGAAAACACAAGAGAAATCAATCATTTTTTTGCCTTAATAGAAGCGGAAGAATTTTCATCATCTATTAAAATAAAACTTTACTGCAAAATTGTTTTATTTTTTTAAGGGCTGAGAATCAATAAAAAAATGAACTAATTACAGTAATTGCAAATCTGCAAAAAAATGAATCGCGATTCTTTTTTTTTTTAGTTACAGTATTTGCCAGCCACTTATTATCTGCAAATAATCATCATATGAAATCACACACAAAATTGTAAATTTAGAACATTTATTTCTAAACCATTAGAACCTATGGTCTTTTTTAAAGACTACCTAGTTGCTTATGTGGGATTATTTTAATCAGCACAACCACCCTTATGTAACACTACCTTTATTTTTTCATTTTTCCATGTTGTATTCACAAACTAGACATAAAATAATACAAAAACAGAAAATTCTGTCTGGAACAATGTGATTCATTTTGCTGTGGAAATTCCAAACATGTTTAACAAACTGTTTTTTACAACATAGAATGAACATTTTAGGTGTAATTTTATAAAAACGACAAGAATAGAAATTGTCAAAAAACTAATCAACATATTTTTGAATGAAAATACAAAAAATCCAGGCTAAGGTTATAAGAATTTCTCTCCTAAGAGCACTGCTGTCTACATTTTGCCTGGAACTGTTTTTCTTTTTCTTTATTATGCTTTTTATCTATTTTTACAGCGTTTTTATTAATCATTTTGCCATTTTTATCCAAAATGAAAAACTTGTGTCATTTTCTAGGACATTGCTTCTGCAGATTTCTGCTGCTATGAAGGATTTAAAGTTCTGCTGCGGATCAGTTTTTCTTTTTTGATTATTTTTAAAGTTTGATTTCCTAAAGCTGCAGAGTTGAACCCCAAAAAAAGCTTGGATCAGCTGAGGCAGTCGATGCGTTTAGTGCAACCAAGAAGCAGAGAATTACTTCATAAAAACCAGCTGCCCATTCCTCAACAGCTGACATGCTATAAGCCGCAACTTTCATTTCTTTACTTTTGTTTTGACAGGCTGCTTCTAACTTTGGATTGACTGCTAAAACCTCAAAAAGCAGATGTCCTAGTTTTTGGTTTTTGAAAGTAGGACTTAAAAAAAGAAAATACCAACTTAATATAATATCTGGAATCTGAAATACACAAACACATTGAGTTAAGGAACAAATATGTTAAAAAAAAAGCATTTTAAATCACAATTTTTTTCACTTTTTCTATTTTTATTTATTTATTTAGTTAGTTTTTTTTTCTGGAACCATTAAAGGCCGTAGAATCCATACCATCAAAACCATCAAAATAAAACAGAATTTATGCAAAAACTTTAAACATTTTAAACACTTTAAAACTATAAGTTCACTCTGATGCTTCTTACATTTTCCTTCACATGGAAACTGATGAGCCGTCTCAGTTCCACATTTACAGCACATACATGCACGTACAGACATTATCTTTGAATATCTTTACACCATCAGTGGTAGAGATGAGACATGCAGAGAGATTTCCCATAAACCTATGCTTTCCTCTTCATGACCTTGCAGTATTTCAACGGAGCTAACAGAAATCTACCCAAACAATCTACATTATGGTAAACTCTCTAAATTAAAGAAGTTGTGCACACTTCTTCTTATCATCAATTGTTGGTTTTGCTTTTTAACAATCAAACCGCTGAAGCTTGTTTCTGTGGCTTCCTTCAGGTAGTCAGTGATGAGTTGATTACTGCATTAAACCCAGCTTTATGTGACTGATGACAATGATATATGAAGTTATGCAGAGCTGGGTGCGTTCAGAGTGCAAAATCACGGGAGGCAAACTCCTTACCTTCCTCTTGAGTCCAGCCTGAGACGTTTGAGCTCCATGAACTCCAAAGGCCAGAGCGAAACTTGGATCTGGCTCTGAAATGGTACAGCCTGTGGGGCTCCAGAGATCCGATGGACCGGGCCTGAGATGAAGTCTGCAAATTCAGAAAGTCATTTTAGCCACTTGGTTTTTCCTGTTTATGGTAGTCAGTGAAAGTACATAAAGAATCATCCAGGGTTAAATAAATGAAACTGGTGTGTCATTGTGATTTAACTGTAGCTTAGCCACTCATGTCAGCCTTCAGCTTTGAATCAGCAGAGGATGAATGAACTGATCACATGAGTATGTTTATCACTGCAAAACCCACACAAGCTTCTACAGCTCTCAAACCCCAATGAGCTTCAAGTACCGAGGAGCTCCATCTTCTTACAGAGTCCGGATTGGATGTCCATTGTTGGTGGTCGGCTCTGTATTGGATCTCCAGGTAAGACACGTTCAAAGGCTGCTCCACTTTGAGTCTGCACTCCCTGGAGGAGCAATCGGGCTGGCCAAGACTGAGGGCCGATGGCTTTGCTGCTCAGATTAAGACAAAACATCGAAGGAAGTCAAGAACATAACTTTGAAACAACTACAAGATTCTGCTCTGTGAGAATCAAGAATCACAACTCAACGGAATTCACACCAGCCTTACCTCTGTCACTGAGTGTGTAGTTGACGACCGCGGACACTGCAGAGCCCAGGGAGTTGTGGGCACGAACCCACACAGAAATACGATCAACAGATCTGGACATGTTGAAATTCACCGACAGCCTCTTTGATTCTTTTCTTGACACATTGAGCAGCAGCAGTCCTTCTGTCCCGTTACCAGATACAGTTCTGACCCTTCAACCCAGAAAGGTAGGCTTCAGTTGAAAGTGCATACTTGTGTTTTTGGAAATGTTTTTCTGACTCACCCCAACTCAAAGTGATTCCGCAGAAAAGTGTTCCTTCCTCCATTCCAAGAGCAGTTTATAACACCACTCTCTAAATTTTGGATTTCATAGTCGCAGAAAATGTCTTTGGGGCGATCTGGGGGGTCTGACACATTAAAAGACAAATCATTGAAAGAGAAGTTCAACTTCTGAGTTTTAAAGAGGTTTAGATCAGGGGTCTGCAACATGAGGCTCAACAATTTGAGCTAAAAAAAAAAAAGTCAGATAAGTGAAACTTTATTCAAGTCGTGCACAATCAAATGAAGCACAGTGTGCATCATTCCCTCTAACTATGGTAGCCATAATACTTCATGCTGATCAAAATTGTACCAAAACAATCTGATGGATTTTTTTATCCGCATGAACCAGAGAAAAACTAGTTTCAGCACAATCCTAATTCATGCATAAGATGTGCCAGATAATAAAAGTGGACTGTCTATTTTTTAATAAAATCAAAGATTTGAAAATATAGGTAAGGATAACTTAGAATCCATGTTTTATTTGTTTTTCAACTTAAAATCAAAAAAGAAAAAATTGTTTTCCGTTTTTGATATTGAGCTGAAAAGCGAATGATACAGAGATTGCTTGGTTAATTTTTGGTTAGTTAGGTTTACAAATTTATGACTAAGAAACTGTCAAGTTATAAACTATTTCATTTTTTGAAAAAATGAGTGGTTTAATGTTTATGCTTATTCATTTTTATCATAATAGTCACAACAAAATAAATACAAAGCAGTATCCAACTGAGAATTTGACCTAAATGGATTTTGAAGACCAACTTCGATTAGAAAGGAACATGCTTTTGGTGTTTTTAACATCTTCTTGTGGAGTTTTCTCACAATGGAGGACACTTATGAACAAAATTTAGCTTAAAATTGCATTTTTTTTATTTAATCAAGAAGTGCTCCTAACATGTCATAGAGAACGACTCAGGTTTTCTAATTTTAGGCTTAAAAACAGAATAATCATAATTAAATGACTGCTGGAAAGGCTTTTAAAATAGATCAATACACGATCAAACTAGTTGAAGGTTGCAGACCCCTGCTTCAGAAAAAGAACATATTATAGAGAACTATATGTGTTAGAGGCAAAAACGCAACACCTCTGTCATCACTGTAGCACTGTGCACAGGGTGTTGATGAAGATAACAGAAGTTGTATATACAAAATAAAAAAAATAGTATTTCTAGAAAACTCTGGGTGCAGTGCACCCTTGTGCATGCAGAAAAAAAAACAAAAAAAAAAACAGAAAAACCTGTGCGTCGGAGGAGAAGCTCTCCACTTACATCCAGTGGAGATGTCCTGTCCACAAGGATCCAGTTCCGGCTTTTCCTCACACTTGCAGCTGAAGGTTCTGCTACTTGTTAGGTGTTCAATTTTTAGGTAGATAGTTGTGTCGTTAAAGACCCGGTGGCTCTGCTTTTGGGGAGGACTGCCGCTGTAAATGTAAAGCTTGTTCTTGCAATTGAAGGTGCAGTACACCTCGAAAGTGGAACCTCGCAGCACCTCAAGACCAGCACTAGACCAGAGGACGCAGGACTTCTCACCTAAAAGCAGAAGTGTTCAGTAGAACTTTTTTTTGGTAGAAGTTTCTAGAATTATCTTAGTCTATTTTTTCAGCCTGGAAAGGTCAGCCTGCACACATATGTCATCAAGGCATCTTCAAGAGGACTTTCTTCCACCACTTACACAAGTTCAGACTAATACAAAATTAGAAATACACACATTATTGTTCAAACTTACCAATGGAGATCTGCACAGCCACCAGGATGACGGCAGGGCCGATGGGCCATGACCAAAACATTGTGCGTCACTGCGCGCGCGCCTCACATTGTTGTTAAAACTTAAACATTTCCTTTAAAAAACAAAACAAAAACTAGATTTAGCCGCCAAATAGAGACACGTCTGATAATAAATAGCCTAAACGATGAGTTTAGAGGAAAATGAGATTTCACAAACAACAATGAGGAGAAATTCAGCTTTCATGGCGCAGCTGCGTAAAACCATCTTTGCGCGCAGGAAAGCGGAGACATGGACTCACCACAGGGTCACCGTCCAGCGTTCAACTCCCCTGAGCTTTGTCCGTTATCGTGCGGGATATCTTCACCTGAGGCGGTGCGTCTACACACCGTGCCGCCTGCGCTGACGAGCAGCCAACCAACTCCAACATCAGTCTTCTCAGCAGTGACGACACGCGCGCGCGCAGAAACAAGCGCCCACTCTCACACAAACAAATAAACAACTAAATCTTTTTAAAAACAGTTTGACTGTCTTATCCGTCCAAATCGTTTCTAATTACCTATTACATTTCCTGTTTTCTTTTTTTTTCAAATATCGAATTTTCAAAACAACCTGAACACAAACCAGACGATGGACTCCTTTATCTTTACAACATCCCTTTAAAAAGTTTATAAAATGAGCTGTGTGTTGATGGCAAGCCTTCCACTTGTCTCTCAGCCCGCCGCTGTCTATCACTCCCTCAGTGTAGTCACCATGAGGTGCAGTTTGGGACTTTCCCCTCAAAACTGCACATTTTCCTGCACCTGCTGATGCAGAAAGAGTTGATACATGACAAAACCTGCACTACTGACAACAGTTGGAACTTAAAGGAAATGTATTTTTTATTTTCATGTATTTAGGTTAAAACTTGCTGATTATAAACTCTAACTGTGTTCAGGTAGTGCATGTATGAGTTTTGTTGGAGGGTTAAGGGGGCTTAAGAGGAGCCATATGGCTGGGGAAGTCCCTGTAGACTTTCTGTGGGGTGTGAATTGGAATAATTTCACGGTTTATGGCACTCTACTGTCATGGGAAAACTGCAGGGGTCACACCAAGGCATTAATATGACAGCTGGTTCAATGAGCAAAGTAAAACAACATTTTAAGAAATGATTTAATTTTAGCTTTTGATTGTTTCATTTCTTAATTCATTAAGACCCATTCCAATAATCTTTTGATCTGTTGTAAAAGCATTCTCACTGGTCTTTTAATCATGATTATGATGTTTTTAGCCTAAATCAATAAACCTGTGTCGTTTTTTAGGATATTTTTTGCAGGAGTTCATCAGAAATTTACTTCTAAATTGTGGGTGGGACTGTTGCCACAGAGTAAGCCTGCCTACATTTCCCATCATCACTTTGTTTACACTCTCTCTTACTAACTTACAGCCCCTCACAACCTCAACTTATCATTACAGGTACAAATATTGGAGCTATTAAGCCACAGTTTGAGCCAGATGACAGCTCAGAGGAGGAAAACTGAGACGTACACGGATCTAGTGGACCACAAGTGAATGTATCCGAATGGAACGGAACAGGGAGCTTGTGGCCCATTGACCAGCATCCTCGTCACTGAAGCTTTTACCAGTTTCATTTTTTTGTTTGCTCCAGGTCCACAACAATTTGATTAAAGAAATACTCAGAAATGCAATTGTAATATACATTTTCTTGATATCTGTTCTCCATCGTGAGAAAAATGCTACAAGAACATGTTAAATCACCAAAAGCACATTTTGATAGGAGTGAGTCTTCAGGAGATTAAAACCTCTTTAGCATCTCTGTTAATAAAGCATGTGGAACTGTGGGTAAAATACGTGAGACAGGAAAAAGGCAAACTTGATTAGAAATAATCTTAATTCTATACTCAGACACAACAATGGACTCTATGCACAGAACAGTGTGATGTATGTTTGGGTTAAAATAAGACAGCTTTCTTATTTTCGGTTGTGGTCAACTGTATTCATCGACTTAGCAAATCTCTGTTTACTATTCCTGGTATTATCTAATTTTATTTCTTACATTGTGTGTTAGTTTGTCACTGTGTGTGTGTACAAAATGACATAAAAAAGGCAAAGTTTGCCTTCGTAAAACACAAAAAAAGGCACAAAACGCTACCATGTACTGTATGATCATTTGACTTCTTGAGATGAAACGTAGCTTTGTTAGAAGATTTAAAACCTTTTCATCAGAACTTTGAACCTTTAACAGAACTTTGAAGTGACTTCCGGACTGCTTGCTCTACTTTACACTTAGAGATGACATAAATACAAACTAAAATCTTTTCATTGCTTGCATTGTAAAAAGCAGCGGAGCAACCTGACTTTAAAGCAGAAAAAAATTGTAGGTTTTAGAGATTTTTTGTGGTTGTCTGCATCGGATCATCTCTACGAGGCTTGTGGGGTGTTTCAGGTCTACAGAGGGTCATGAGGTAACCAAAAGTTTGTCAAACAAGAAGAAAACATCTAAAGTGCGTCTATGTTTCACTGATGCACTCTGGGAGTATGTCCGTGGGAGCAGGACCATGTGGTAAAAGAATAAAAGCTTGGTCTGATAAATCATAGGGAGGCCCTGCAGGAAGAAGACCAGCTGTGGAGGTAGTATGATGGTTGGGGCAACATTCTACTCAGAATCCTTGGATTCTGCCATCCATCTGAATTATTCTTTGACAATTGTCGCAGACCAAGTACACTCTAGAACACCGTTTACTCAGCTTGAATCAGTTTGATCACTCCCTCTTTGAACTGACAGCTGTCTCAATGTTAGAAGAAGAGCACTGAGGTGCAAAAACTCTTCTGAATGTTTTACTCTTCTTATTCTGATCATTTTAGAGATTTTCTCAACTTGAATGGCTTTAACTCACATCAAATCTCTTCTATTTTCTATTTATGTCAGACACAGTCTCATTTATTCAGACAGAAGATGCGACAATGGTGTGAACTGTATCCCCTTAGCCACACCCCACTAGGATTAAAAGCAATCAGGCTGAAAATTTAATTTTTTTATTTAATGTTTTAGTTGAATTATTTTTTTGACAGTGCAAATGAAACCAGTTCATGAGGTAAAAGTTGATCTCGCTCTGAGACATAATGCTTCCTTGAAACTTAGTGATATTTGTGTCACTCCCGTTGCTTTTGCTGCTGCTCTGCGGTGACCTGGGAGCCGCTGACAGCAGTGACTTGGGGGAAGTAACCAGAGTCCAGCTTCATCTCACCTGCACACCAAGACAGGTTCATGTCAGCTATGTGAGAAGTCCGAATGTCGGAGTCCTGACGCATGTCGACAGAGGCACTGTCGGCCTCCACACAATCCGCTGTAGTCCGTTTCCCTTGTAAAAAGATGCTACTTAAGATATTTGTTTCCACACTTTTTGGCCACAAAAATCCAGCAATAGAACCGAGGGTCAGCCCCTGGAATGTGTCCGAGTACTCCACTTCTACACTCGATAACAAGCCCGACAGTAAGTCTCCACATGAGCTGGAAAATGGGTCTTTATCTGGATTTTCTGCAGCATCTTCCTGCTCTTCCTCTTCATCGATCTCCTCCTCTTCTCCTGGATCCAGTGTAGCAATCTGTGGTTTGTAGCCAGCATGTTCAGCCAGTAAGGCCCCAGTCTCTGACATGGATGTGCATGGGCCTGAGCCAATCTGGGACAAATCCACATGGATGGTGGGGTACACTTCATCCCTCTCCTGGGAGATCACAGTGATGGGGGACAGTGGGGGGTCACTATCGTTGGTGGATGACAATACCGGGTCGCTGCTGTCATTCTGTTGGCAGAACCAAAAACCGCAAACATTTAAACACTGGAGGCTTTTGTTTCATATGTGTTTGTTGTGTAGTTTACCAAAATAAAGCTGTCAGAATAAAAGCACATCATAGATTACTGATAACCTTTAGTTCAGGGGTGTCAAACTGAATCGCACAAGGGGCCAAAATGCAAAACACACATTAGGTGGGCAGGCGGAACAGGATAAACATTTATTGAACACTCTAAAACTACATCTTTAAAACTTTAAAACCTTAACTTTTTAACATAATTATGAACTAGATATATATCATTACCTGTGATAATGCTAGTGTGAATGCTATAAGCTGAATTAGGCCGCTGAAGATGCTAGAGCTGATAGCTGAAATTGATTGCTAAAAATGTTGTAGCTGATAGCAGAAATCACTCAAGCTTATAGCCAGATAAAATATTAGCTAAATGCCAAATTAGCCTAAAAAACTAATACAAAAAAACTAGGTTAGCCAAAACAGCTAGCATGTAGCTGAACTATTAGCTAAACGTCAAAATAGCCAAAAAAACTGAAAAAAGCCTAAATTAGTCAAAACAGCTAATTAGTCAAAACAGCTAATTAGCCCAGTTCCAAAAAACCTAAAAAAGGGTTAAAATAAGTCTAATTAGCCAAAACAGCTAGCATGTAGCTGAAATTTTAGCTAAGCTCCAAAAAAGCCTAAGAAATCTTAGTAAATGCCAGAATAGTCCAAAAAGCTAGCAGAATTCCAATTAATCATTACCTTTAGCAGTCTGATAGCATTACTGTGCCCTGGTTTTGGCAAATTCACAACAAGCCACGCCGGCCCCCAGGACAGGAATTTTTGTTTGATCCTGAGAAACAAAGACAACACAGATTTAAATATTATCATTTGACATTAGAATAATCTCCAGTTTTATAATAAAACAGAAAAACAAATATTTTTGCAAGCAAAGACTCCAAGGATCAGTGCAAAGTTAAATTTCGATTTACCAGGAAACGAGCAGATAATTTTTGCTCATCTGCTGTGGTGATGCTGTGGTTTGGCATTTAAAAAAAAGGCAACCTCAGTGGCATTTATCAGTATTACTCATAAAACAAGAACGTCAGACCATTTCAGAAACTGATTAGGAGCAGTTCACTTTTTATCGGTACCTTTTCCTCACACAGCTGCAGCACATCAGGTTTGCAATGGCTGTGAAGAAGATGGCAGCAGAGAAGACGATCACAACCACCAGGCCAACTAGAGAAAGGAGAACAAATTCCTAAATACATTACATCAGAGATAATGATGTTATTTTGAGAGCAAAGCTCTACCCCAGCAGCACACTGACCTGCTGGAGCTGCAGGCTGAGACCAGATCCTTGGCCCCTGAAGTCCTTCTCCTGCCGAGTTCGTTGCTGTCATTTGAAGAGCCAGAGTCCCCTCTGGACAGTCCAGCCACATCTGTCTGGGCCCAGATCCCGATACTGTGACTGGAAAACAGGATGACAGTTCATTTTCTTTAGGAAGGCTTCCCAATACAGACGATTAGTAATTATCTGTGAGCATTCACTCCCTTTCCTTTTTATTTTTTAATGTACATTTGGTTGCATTATTACAGGACTAAAAATAACTTGAAGATGGCATATACTTATTGTCATGTGTTTCCCCTGGGCTGATTGCCACTCCTTCCTGCTGGGTTCCACCTGTGTCCTTTTGTTTTTTCACTCCTCTTCCTGTATATAAAGGGTCTCTCCTCTCACTTCCTTGCAGGTTTGTCTTGTCACCTCATGCACTAAATATTGTCTCCCATTCCAGGTTTTGTGTGTGTTTTTTTTTTTTAATTTTTTTTTTTTCGGAGTTTGGTCTTGGTTGGTTTATGGACTTTGACATTAGTGACTAATCTCGTTTTTTCAGCTTTGTGCTCTTCCTTAGTTTTTGGATTTTATGTTATTAAAGACACTTTCTTTGGAGCTGACAGCTGTCCTGCGATTGTGTCTGGACACCAAAACCTGACACTTAAATAGCACCTTGCTTTAAGGTTCAATGTGCTTTACGGTCACACTCCCCTTTGCCCATGCACACACATTCACACATTGACTGAATAACTAATTAATGTTTGTGAATTGCGCCAGACAGTTCCTGAAAGCAACACCAAAGAGTGAGGATGCCGACTTAAGCCAAGAAAGATGCTCACATTGCAGAAATGTCAGATAGCTTCTGGTTTGACACTTCAGGGAATATGTATCGTAATGAAACTGACAATGATCACAAAAGAGCAAAGGACTTTGCAGTAAATGTGAATCCACGCGCTATGGTGCAGATATGTGGATCAAACCTGGCCAAAGATTAAAACCAAGGAGGTACTTTCACACAGAATTTATAATCTAGTCGTACAGACGCAAATTAGCATCAGTGCTTTAATCAGGCATATTTATATCTATGACTCTCTAAAGAGATGTCTTTTGATGTACATTGTCCCTATCAAATAAATGAATCTGAAGATACACTGGGCCCTAACATTACATTTATTAGAGAGGACACAAAAACAATCAGATGACCTTCCTGGACTGCAGAAATCAGAGGTTAAGAAAGAAATCTGCAAATAGAAATCTGCAGGAATCCAACAAACACTGTTCAATGCCTTTTGTTTGACTCACACCATCCACCCCAACACAAACTGGTTTCT
This sequence comes from Oryzias melastigma, assembly GCF_002922805.2. Taxonomy (NCBI): domain Eukaryota; kingdom Metazoa; phylum Chordata; class Actinopteri; order Beloniformes; family Adrianichthyidae; genus Oryzias; species Oryzias melastigma. The sequence goes on along the minus strand of NC_050515.1, from coordinate 25,694,689 downwards.
GCTGCTTTTGCTAATTCAACGACCCACTCCAAAGAAAATCATATTTTCAGTGTTTTTAACACGTCCTTATGGCAATTTTATCTTAATGGAGGACATTCATTAAGAAAATTAAGCTTAAAATTGCATTTCTGAGTATGTATTTTCAAAACTCCCACAAACTCCCTGTTCTGCTCCATTCTGATGAATCCAAAACCAATAGATCCATACGTTTTCCTTATCCGAGCTGGAATCATGCTCAAAACTCTACTGCTAGCTTGGGGTTGTGAGGGGCTGTAAGCCAGCGGGAGAGAGTGCAAATCAAGGGGCTGATGGGAAATGAGCGCAGGCTTACTCCCTGCCAACTCAGGACTTATCCTTAACTCAGGGGTGAATTTCTGATGAACTCCTACCGCTCTGCAGAAACTATGTTCTAGGAAACTACAGTTTTTTTAATTATTATTATTATTTTGGCTAAAAACAGCATCATCATAATTAGGAGACAACTAGGAACAATTTTACAACTGTTTAAAAGATGGTCGGAGTGGGACTTTAAAAGACAATGACATTCATTTGAAGACCAAAATATACCAATTCTTGACAGAGGGCTTGATGGAGGGGTCAGAGAAGCAATACGTGTGCATGTTAACAACAGGGAGGTAACACTTAATCGACTTAATGGATGATTTGATACATATTTCTATGATACAATCAGGTTGACCTGTCTGTGGCAAGTTGTTAATTGAATCCATTACGAAAACTGGTATAAAATGAAATAAATTGATTATATCAATATAGTAAAAATACTATTGGGATTCAGGCTTGGTTGGTTTATTTTACAATAACATCAGAGAAACTAAGTCCCATCAGTGTGAACAACACACATTTGATTAATGATCACTCCATTATACAGTTTAAGGCGTGGAAACACTTTGAATTTTGCAAAGACATTTGATCATAATGATGTTCCCTTTGGATTATTTTGATGTGGAAAAACAACAGTGGGCTGAACTTTATGAAACTAAAATGTGAATGGAGACAAGGAAGAAGGTTGCTATGACTCAACTTCAAGACGTCACCTGACTGAACGAGGACCAGTTATCTGGTAAGAATATAAGGTTCTTTTTCTGTATTTTTATCAAGCTAACCTATTGCAAAAAATCTCCACATGAAAGGTACAATATGAAATATAGCAAGAATATCGGCTGGAATGATGGAGATAAGGAGTAAAGTTGCAGTAGAAGCAGGTAAAACTAACTCCAACTAGGGTGGAAATCAATGGCAGAACTTCTTTACTGTAGTGACTGCAGTCTTTTCTGAATTTAAGTTCAAAAGTTTTGTTTATCTCCAAGTTACAAACAGACATATTGATGTTATAGTGGAAGAAAAACCCAAACAAGAGTCAGCGACAATCTCTTTCTTTCCAACATTAAAATTCCCTATGTTTACTGGAAAAAGAACACAAAAGTCTGAAACTGTTTTTAAAGTCATATATAATGTGTCCTCCATGCTCATGAGGACATTTGTTCTCAGCAGGTAGCTTCAAATCACATCAACACAAGAAGAACATTGAAGAATTTGTATGAAATAATAAAAGGTAGCCTTACCAATTTTAACAGAAAAATATACAATATTGATTTGATTTGATGAATAGTCCTTGTAGTAAGAGTTATTTGTTGTTGTTCTGGGCATTTTAAGGGGTAATTGTAAAAATAGGAATGCTTTAACTGGAATATTTTCTAATTATTTTTATCCTTGTCTACCTTTATTATCCCTCAGGGATCAGACACAGTTTTGAGCAACAGCAAAGGGGAGCTAAGTCAGAAAATAACACAACAGTTATTAGTTTTTCTGTTTTGTAAGACACGTTGAAATAGTCTTACTTTGGCTCTATTTTTAGTGATTTTGTGAACACGGAAATGTAAGCAACTTTAAACTGTCAGAAAAGATCTGACAGGAGTGAAAGGTCACCTTTCATCATTTACGTAAAATTACTTTAAACAGCGTTCAGCTGTCAGCTTTGCCGTTCTAAACGATAGACATAACATCTAACCGGAAGTCATTCTGCACAATCGCCGTTTTGTGTGACGTCACGTGAAAAGGGTCTATTGTCAGTGATCTTGTATTTTCTAATCATTTCTCCAACAGTTGATCTCTTCTCATCTAGCTGCTTGTAGATTGTTGTCTCTGGTGTCCTTCGACAGCTCCTTGGTCTTGGCCGCGATGGAGAGGTTATAGTGTGACTGCTAAAGAGTGTGGACAGGTGTCTTCATGCAGATAACCGGTTAAAGTAGGTGAATTTAATACAGGTAGCAAGTGGAGGATAGAATCATTTTTTGAAGTAGAAATAATAATAATAATAATAATAATACATTTTATTTGAAGCGCCTTTCAAATCACCCAAGGACACTTGACACTGAAATAACAATACAAAAATAAATAAAAAATCTGTCAGGGAAAGAATTCTTGCTTGTTTGTAAGAGTGAAATCCTTTCTCTCCCCCCCCGCGGTTCTTTTGTATTTCCTGTCTCACAGTTAAGTTGTTAACATGACAGACCAAAATAGAACAAATACTGTTTTGCCTAGCTCTAATCATGACAATCTGGCTGCATTACAGTGATCTGTACTGTATGAAAGTTTGATGTTGATTCACTTTACTCACTACCATTAGCTGGCACTTTATAAATAAACTGATTTTAATCATACTTAAAGCATCTAACTTATAGTGGATAAAAAGGAGTTTTTGTTTTTGTACACAGCAGTAACCAGGTTTTAACCAGGTTTTCCTGTGAGTTCTATAGTAAATCTACATCAATCTTTGTTTAGACTTCAACACGACACATGGTACAAACTGGTTAGTCTGAGACATCAGACATGAAAGGCTTGCTATCATGAGCTCTCAGTGCATTTCCACAAATGGCGTGTGAGGCGCAGTAGCTCGTAACAGCCCTTACAGATGCATGGGTGCATATATGCTCAGGGCTTCCTGTTTGTGGTCACAGGCCACTCTAGAAAGCTCTAAAGACAAAGTGGAAATGACGACAATGCACGCTTCTCACTTCAGTTGGTTTCAGCTATACGTTTCTAACCAAACCCCACCAGCACACCGCAGAAAAACACTCAACCAGATGGTCCACAATAAAAAAAAAACATGCCAACTTCCAGTGTAAATAACAGCATAGTTATAATAGAGTAATCAAATAAATTCTCCTTTTTAGGTTTAAGCACTGAATTGGAATAAATGAAGAGTAAAGGGGCTGGTTGCTGATTGAATGCTACCACATTACGGGAAGCCTCTGCTGAAAAACCCTGCTGATGCATTGAAACTTTGAGGGAGGGGAGAATCAAAGGAATGCCAGTTGCATGTTTTCCATTATGCAAGTGTGGCTTGTGCTGTGGCAGACTCTGCATATGCATACTGCTGTAAATTCAAGGCGACCACACATGCAAAGACACAGGTATCATGGGAAACTACTGAAAGACCAAAGACAAACGTGACGAGGGAGGGGCTTAAAGGGGAGGATGAACAGGAAACTCGCTGTATTGAGTTCAATGACCTCCACGCATCATCAAGCATAATCTGAAACTGCATCTATTTTAGATTTAGATCACATATGTTTGCACACATTTCGGATTTCCAGAAATGTCTTGATTAATCTGGCATTTTTTTTGTTCTATCTTGTGTTTGTATTTACTCACCACTTTGCTGATTGCCTCTGGAGCCCTGTTTCTGCAAATATATGGTGTAGTTTATGATGAAGCCTCTTTGCTGGTCTATAGGCAGCTCGTTCCACTGGATCAGGAGCCGCCTGGCTTCATGGACCAGAACGTATGGGATCGGACCAGAAGTCGGCTCTGAAAGGCACACAGTGGCACAGAGAATGACAGATACAGCTTCCTCTGAGGGATACTACTGACTCCCAACTGATTATTAGTCTTACTTTCTTCTCTGGAGTAAACCAGGCTGGACGATGGAGAGCTGATACCTCTGCTGGTTGCAGCATACAGAGACACATTAAATCTCACTCCAGCAGTTAATCCTGGAAGAGCAGAACAGAAAGTTTAACCCTTTTTTAAAATAAGCAATCACCTAGGACTGCTTTACACTTCCGTTTAAAACAAAAGTGTTGTACACAAGATCACCACAAGAGGTCAGTGTTTCACAATGTTTCAAGCTCACTGTGGTTCCTTTGATTCTTACTAAAATATCAAGGAAAGTAATTTACAAACGAAATAAATGAACAAAAAAAATAAATCGTCCTCTTTGAGTGAAATGCAAATATTCCTTATTGCATTTCATTCATAAAGTCATACTTTTGTTATTAAATTAACAAAATCGAAGTTTTTAGACCCTAAATAATGTGAGTGAACAGTTAAAAAAATACTCATAAAAATGCATTCAGGCATTTCATTGACAGATAAAACAATACATTTTAATATAACATCAATTTGGTAAACATTATTCTCCAACAAGACATTTTGTGCTTTGTCTAGTTGTAAAACAACATGGACTGTGGATCATAAAACAGATTATTGAACTTTTCTCACATTTAGAGTGTGATTCATACAGCAAATCAAAAAGTTTTCAAGTTTAAAAAAAAAAAAAAATAACTAATTTGAGTTCTGTAAAATAAACTGCATTTTAATTGAAGCTATTCTTAAAATTACATTAATTTTGTTCAGTATTTCAGGACTGTGCCATTATCTAACGGTTCTGTGGGTTAAGATTTCAAGTGATCCATTAGATCAAATTCAATCTCAGAGGGGGCCAAAATCCAAAACACACCTTAGATCACAGTCTGAACTGTATAAACATTTACTGAACACAATAAAACTAGATTTTTAAGCTTTAAAAATGTAACTTTTTAACATTACTATAAATAAAAACAGGCAGGAATTTTATTCCAGAATAAATCAACTTAAACCTTAAATAACTTTCAATATTTTACTCTCCATAAAAATATATGTTGTCAAAATTATACAAGTTAGAAAAAAGCGCAAGATAACTTCGGGCCATTAATAACAATAAACTAAATTTATCTGGAGAACCGGATATAATTGGAGCAACTCCAGGCATCGAAAGCTGCATTTTTTCTAACATACCCCACTCCGGCATGTTCTAATTGGCTGGATACACCTGAACCAGGTAATCCGTCATGAGAAGATATCTGAAAGTCATGCAGACATATTGGCCTTCAAATCTTACCCGCTCCTGCTCTAGATACAGATTATTTCAGTAAATCATTTATTCATTTGTGCAGTTTTGTTGTGATCCCAAAGCTTGTGTTTGTGAGACCAAATTGACAAAAGTACGTCTATCTGAAAACTGAGCCCACCTGTGATCAATGTGTTCGTCTGATTTTTGTCCAGTTTTTTCCATTGCAGGTCAGCAGCAGGAAAGCTGGACCATTCTATCATGTAGTACAACAGTTCTCCTTCAGTCGGGGATGACCAGGAGACGAGCACGGAGCTGCCATCCGCTGCAGGAATAAGATCCTGCAAGCTTGGTCCTGAAACACCTGAATTAATCGAAAATAATAAACCGTTATTTTGAAAAGCAGAAACTCTCCTGTGTTCTGGGTTTAACGTGACTGTACCTGACTGTCTGATTTCCACCTCAGCAGGAGGAGAGGTCCCGTACGGGGTGACTGCACTGATGCTCAGGGCCTGAACCTCTTCTGGTACCAGAACTGAACACATGTTGGAGGCAGCTGCACAGATCTTCTCATGGAAATCTTTAATTAAGACCTTGTAATGTAGAATCTCTCCATTGTAATCCCCTGGAGATGGCGGCTGTGACAGAGTTTTATTCATCAGTTATTTTGTACACAACTTTTCTTTTAAACAACATTTGACGTAAATTTCAAGGTTTTCACAGTATCTTCCCCAAAAGAGATGACTTTATTTGTGAGTTTATCAAAATGTAAAAAAAAGAAAGCAAAGTGCGTAATTCTAGATGATGCTGTACCTTCCACAATACAGTAATATTCCTCAGGCTGTTTTTGTCGTCACCTTCAAGGATCCTCCACACCTGCAGCTGCTGGGATGGACCTAAGTGAAGAATAAACCACACATTTATGTTTTTTGTAGACTTTTTATGCAATAGGACCGCATGCATTTCATAATTATTGATTGTATCAACGTGCCTTTTCCAGGGCTTGTCTTTTTGAAAGAGGAGCTCCATCTACTGCAGCGTGGTTTTACACTAAAGCTGGGAGTGTCGTCTGTTGTATGCTCAGATGCTGAGTCACAAACTCTCATCTGGAACTGGTATTCAGTCAGGGGCTTCAGGTCGTCTACTATTACCAGGCTCTCTTTTATCTCTCCCTTCGTCTCCACCTAAAAACAGCAGAAGAGCTGAAGTCACTGTCGAGACAAACTGTGGAAATAAAAATGAATAAAAAAGAATCACTTTACCCAAAAGTCCCTGTTGTTTGTACGAAACCTGACGTGGGGTCTGAGATGTGCTGCTGACTCAGGGGTTTTCCAGCGTAACACGGCTTTTACGGAAATGTTCCTAAACTCTATTGCTACAATATCAGGAGTCTCTGGTATCACTGTGACACAAAAGAACACAAATAAGTTACTATAAAGAATGTTACACACAAAAAATAAAAATAAAAAAAGGAAATCAGTGTTGACTTTCAAACAAAATGCTTCATTTTGAAAACAATTTTAAGAAACTGGAGGAACAGAGGAGATTCTTCCAAAACTAAGCTGCATAATTATTGAACTGAGTATTGGAATTGGCTTACTTTAAGCAATCAAAACAAAAAATACTAAAAACGATGAACAAAAGAGATGTTTATCTGTACATAGATATGCCAAACAAAAAGGTTTATACAGAGTTCATAACTGAAGTTTTCTCAAGAGTCCAGTTATGAGTCAAACTATGAGTCCAAAACAAACAACTGATTACAATTTTGATGAATGAGTCACTTCTTAAGAAACTAAATACTTAAAACAAAATCAAAATGACTATGAAAACATGCAAATTAAAAAAATGTTAAATTGGATTAACTTCCACTGCAAAATGTGAATCTTAAAAGGAAAAGACCCTTGTTTTAGGAAATTATGTCTTATTTTCTGTCTTTTAAGAAAAGTTATCTCATCAAAAAGGATTTTCAATAGCAAAATAATCTTTGTTTGAGAAGACATGAATTAGTGACTCGAATTTTTTTTAATTCTTAAAGGCGTCATACCATTAAAATCTACTTTTGGAGCTTTTAAGTGTATCCAGTATGGCCCCTTTAAGACAATTTTTCTTCACTTATAAAAAATTCTCAAAAATAATCTGCAGATGGGATAAAAAAAAATATATGACTTAATTCTGAAGGCCTGTTTTTGCTCCAAAATACACTCATATTTTTGAATATTAATGCCTCTATTTAATCTCATATAGTATAGAATAGATTTATTATAATCATTGTCACATGAACAACAAAATGTAAAATGCTAACCAGTCAATGCTTCATTCATTCTGTTTCTAAGAGAATAAAATTATAATTTATTCCAAATAGTTTAACAATAAAGTAAAAGAATAAGAAAAAAATATGAATAAATAGTCATAACACAAATGCAGTCATAAAATAAGTAATAAGAGCAAAATAAAATGAATAAATAAAAGTCATAAATCATAAGCATCACACATTCATCGACACACATTATGGTTTCTTGTTTAAGTTCAGTCAACGATATTATTATTTTTTTGTGTGCGTGATTTGAAACAGAAGCAGATCCTTACCTACATCCTTCACACAGAGAATGAAAGGGTCGGAGCGCGATGCTCCAAAGTGGTTAGAAGCCTCAACGCTCAGCTGGTATTTAGTGTTTTCATCCAACATTGTTCGTAGTATGTGGATTATTTCGCCATCCTGGATATGTTGGGACAGGTTTTTCCCATTTTCTCTAGGGAGAAAATTATGTTAAACAATTAAGACCAGAAGCTTATATTTTATCTATAGAAAACAAGTAAATAATAATGATAAAAAAAAAAAAATCACCAAAAATGACAGCATTAATGAGCGTCCTACCTGATGGAAATCTTGTAGGATCTTGGCAGGTGTGTTTCCCGCCCTCTCTGCCATGAACATCTGATGCTCTGTGAGCTCCTTGTTGTTTCACAGGTGATATTTGCAGGTTTGTCTGGAGGGACTTTACAAAAATAAAAAGATAAGACTGTCAAATGATTTTATTTTTATTGTTAATTACAGATTTTTCCATAAACAGATTGCTTATATCTTTAGATAAGCTTCCTGTTTTTCAGACCATTACATTTTATCTTAAATTTTATGCTGACTCATGTTTGATCATCAGTTTTTATTGCATTTCTGCTTCTGCTTTTGTTGAAATAAAGTCTCCCAGGTGACACTGCTGTTTTCCACATGACTTTTTATTTAAAGGTTTAACAATATTTGCTGTAAAAGGTTCCATTAGTTATCTAAATTGGTAGAGGATCCTCATATTGACAGACAGTGTGGGAAAAGGTCTCCCTGCAACCCAGCGACGGTTTATCGACCACAGTTTCACTCTTACCACCTGTCAAAACCGAGGTGCAGTTCACCCTTTTCGTGCACCACAGCTCAGACATCAACATGTCCTGGTTTCATGCATGTAAATAAACAACTAATTCCACAATGTAGTAAATTCTGAGAGAAAACGAAAAAGAAAAGGCAATATTTTCTGTCAGATCCATCCTGCTCTCTCTCAGTTACTGACACTGTTGATTGGCTGAACACGACTCATTCCAAAAAAAAAAAAAAAAAAAAANNNNTTCAACACAACATGCAAAATTCTAAAAGTAATCTGTTGGAGAAATGTGCTTAATAGGGGGGCTTCTAGGAGTAGAGACATATACATACGACCAGCCTGCAGATCCAGTCCATTAACAACAATCCAGTTGGATTTTTGATCCGTCTTCATCTTGCAGACGGCGGAGGATCGTGGGATCAGGACCGACGGCACATTGAGCAATGCAGTGGTGCAGTTGATTCTTTGGGACAAATCGTAAATAGTTACTGTCTTGTTTCTGAGTTCCAGGGACATCTTGGACCTAAAGAGCAGAACAAAGGATCATATTTAGCAGTGAAGAAAGTGATATTTAACATTTAGCATCAAATAACATTAAATTGGATATTCCTACCCCCATTTACTACATTCATGGATGTGGCAGTAGACTGACAGATTTGACCCCAGCAGGAAGAGTGGAGCTGGCTCCACTGTGAGGTATCCATGGGCAATAAAACTCCCACAGTCGACACAGAGAAGAGGAAAGTCTGTCAAAAACAGAAAGATTGGAGAAAAGTTGAAAAACATTCCTGAATTTGAAGAAAAAACACATTTTTTTGTTCTGTACAGACAATGTTTGACATTTTAAGGCAAAAACAGGGGATTTCCATTGTTTTCCAACGTACCTAATTATAGAAACTGTAACGTTTTGTTTAATCAAATGAAAATCAGAAGAAAAACAAAAGAAACTCACGTTTGCTGGAAAAAGTAAGAAAGAGAATGCATCCCCAAATAGCTGCGAGGTGATTCATCTCATCTCTCCTGAATTGGCAAACACTCAGCATCTGCTAAAGAAAATATTTCACATTTCTTGGTTATTTCTTTAGGAGTTATCCTCAATAAACCATCGCTAAAGATAAAGTGCTACCTCATCCTTAGTCATGCAGGTACACAGCAGTCTTGCCAACATGAGAAAAAGTAGCAACTGATCGCTCTGAAAACATTTGAAATTCCTTTCAGCTCAGGCGTCAGAAAACACCAAACATCTACAAAACTGTCACTGAATCAGGTCTGAGCATTTAACTCTACATGAAAACACAAGCATCAAATATCAGAAAAACCTCACCAGATCATCAGGTCGTCCATCCTTTCTGATCCGATCCGCTCTCACCAAACCTCTGTCTGCCAGGAACGTCTGGCTTTGTGAAGACGCATCACGATTTAAGTGAGTTGAAATGAACCTAAAGGGGCCAATGACCTAGTTTGGTGGTATTGCAGCAAAGTAGAAACTTTGATCATTCATCTGAGAGTTTCTCTGGCCTACTTCTGCTGCCTGTTTATCATCACAGCCAACAAGCTTACCTTCAGCGCGTCTGATCCCATTCAGCACGTCGCTGTCAGCAAATGTTTTTAAGCTAAGACAGGAAAAAATGTTGATTCTGACTGACAGTAGTTGTGCCGTTTTTCATGTTCTTTGAAGTGAGGTAAACAGCACTTAAAATGTATTGTTAAACTGACACATTTCTGGTTTTTAAATGTAATTATAAGTAAGTTAAAGCAAACTTACACAGCAGGTGTGACCTGGTTCACCTGGGTTCCATGTTATCCAGAGGAGCGGCCTGCTGAAGCCCGTCGCTCCTTCGCCTCGTTCGTTTGAGACCTTCTTAGACTAAACAGCGACCTTATTTCTACAGTTTTTTCCATTTCTAACTTTTGTGAGCTTACAGGGAAACCCCAGATGTGCGACCTGACAGGATGCTCATGTGAAGATGAAAGAAACCCCAGACTGAGAGTTACTAATTTTTAGAATTACAAGCTCTACCTTTGAAACAATAAAAGGATTTATTGAGGTCATGCACATGGGAGATAGCTCCTTTATATCTCAATAAAGAGATGATTTGAAGTGAGATGAATGGGGACAGAAGGGATTTTGAAAGTCTCACATTAACCAAAATATTCTGCTGTTCTCTACCTGACAGCTGTGCAGTGTTTTTGTAAAAGGCTCATTCAAAACAGATTTCACACTTTATTTAAGAACATTATGAGGTGCATATTAGCAGTTAATATCGGGATCTGCAACCTGAGGCTCTGAAGCCTCATGAGGCTCCGTAATGCCTTCATTTTTGCTCTTTAGTTTAAAAAAACGGAAACAATTTCAATAAATAACAGGTTTGTAGTTTTGGTTCATTAGCAAATTAGTCAATTAGGTTATGTCATTGGATTTTTAGTAAAGAAATACAAAATTAAGAGTGGTTTATTATTAGAATAAGGTTAAAGTAAGCAAGGAAGTAAATATTTATTTCTGTAGTGCTTCATAAGAGTAAAAACACATGAAATTACAGCCAGTCATACATATACAGTGTATTGTAAACAAAAAAAAAGCAAACGTAAAAGCAACAATAAAAGACAAAAATTGATGAACTTAAAGCTCTTCCGAATAAAAACGTCTTGACCGGACTTTTAAAACACTCAACGGAGTCAATCTGTTGTACTAACAAAGGTTGTTCCAAAGGGATTTTTTGGAATTTGTAACAGATTTTGGTTTGAAGACCTCAAGGACCGGACCGTAGAGTCGAGGGTTAATAGGTCAGCGATGTATTTGGGAGTTAGTCCATGCAAGGCTCTAAAAACTACAGGTAACATTTTAAAATTTACCTTGAAGCCAATAAGACACAGATAACTCCATAGTTATGTGTGCTTGTTGATTGGCTCCTGTTAAAAGCCTTGCCACAGAGTTTTGAGCGTTTTAAAAAGCTTACACAGTTAAAAAGTGAAGTATGACAATCTAAACCTGAAGAGATAAAAGCATGGATAATCTTCTCCAGTCAGGTTTAGATAAGATGTTTTTGACGTTATTTTTATCGTGTTCTTCCAAAGATAGAGATTTTGTCAAAAAACACCACAAGGTTCCTGACACTCGACTAAGGGAACAAGGATAAAGGAAGGGATTTTGTTGTCTGGGGTAGAAGCTCATATCGATGGAAGAAAAAAAAAAAACTACACTAATGTTGTCATGTTTACCTTCTATAGTAAAAGGAGAAAATGGAGGAAAGTGTACCAAGAAAATGTCATGTGTCATTTGACTTTCTTGCATTTTTATTTAAATAAGTCTTCTAATTCAACACAGGGAGGGTTTTATTTTGAAAGGAACTTGAATGTACTGCTATAAAAAAATGAAATATGTAGAAATTGTTATAAATAATAAAAAACAATAATTCAATTATTGCAAATGAAAGGCTTAATGACCACAAAAGCAAAAATTAAGTGTATTTTTCTAAAGAGGTTTAGAATCCAGGTTTGAGCTCTGTTTAGGCTCAAATGTTGGAAATTCCTGATCTAGATTTTCCACAAATTTTTCTTGAACATTACCGAACAGAGCGGGATCTGTTCTTATCAGACATGAAACTATGTCCTTCTCTGGATGCAAACATTCTTAAAATCCCCCAAATTTAAAAGTGAAATATAAAAATTAAATGAAATACTAAGAATTGATGACCTTAACTTCATTCTGTTTTGCTCTACAGAAATACATTTCTATTACATTTTTCTCATGTCCTAGGCATAAAAATAAAAATATTTAACATTTTCTGTGTTTTAAAATACTTTTACATTTTTATGCAATATCTCTAAACTCAAATGAGAAATATTGATCAAACCTCTGCACATTTACATGTTATATTTGTCCATTTAAATGTATTTAAAACTACTAAGTTTGCACAGTTTGCATGAGAATAGATGTTTTTTTTTTCTTTATGATTTTGTTTTCTTTATCTACCAAACCTCAGATTACACCACAACAGCATAAGAAAAAGCATGACCTCAATCTACAAAGCAACAGCAGCACGAGTCTGACGCAGATAAAGACAGAACGTGCAAGAACATACATTACAGGAAAATCAAGTGACTTAAAATCAACACTTCAGCTTGTTTTCTAGAACGAGGTACATCGTTTTGCAGGTTTGTTGCCAGGTTGTGGATTTTAGCGGTAGTGTTGTGCAGATTGGAACTGCCTTGCTCCCCTTTTGCTGCTGAGATACAATTAAAAGGAAAGCATCCATCCTGGTCATAGAGAAGTCAAGTAAACCGATGTAACTACTTTACTTATATACCTAAATCACAGTATTTTTCCATAAATAAAATACAATGTGTCTGACTAAAACTGTTTTTGAACATTTCTAATCTAAATATGGTCATTTTTCGAAAAAAGCAGCAAATTATACAAGCATCTGTAATAAAATAAAATAGGTGACTGATTCTGTTTCATGACAACAAATATCTCAAAGCAAAGTCAAAGTAAAAAAGGTGAAAAGAAAGTGAATGATTGTGGAAGTGAGATAAGGACTCTTTTAAAGGCTTGTGGCTGCTGTTCACTCAGAATTTACAGAAACAGAAAACAAAATTTAAAAAGAACAAGGTCAACAGTTCAGGCCAACAGAGAGTGGGAAAGGAAAGAGAAAATAAAGGAAAAGTGTAGAAGACGGTGGTGAGAGCAGCCATACAAACTGATGCAGGGACAGCTGGAGGTAGCAGAGATGAAGATGTTGAGGTTTTCTTTGGGAATGATGAGGATGGATCAGGATCGGGAATGAATCCATCAGAGGAACAGATTATGGTAGAGACGAATGCAGGAGAAACAGTGATGATGCTGAAGATGGAGATATAAAGTAAAAGAGGAAGACCAAAGAGGAGGTTCATAGATGTGAGGAGGATTCCTTGTGGTAACTCCTAAAGCAGGGGTGTCAAACTCAATCACACGGGGGGCCAAAATCCAAAACACACCGTAGGTTTTGGGCCGAACAGTATAAACATTCATTGAACACAATAAACCTGATTTTTTTAAACTTTAAAAATTTAACTTTTAAACATTATGAATAAAACAGGCAGAAATACTGTTCCAGAATAAATTAACTTAAACATTAAAAAAAATAAAAATTACCCGGAGGGCCGGATCCGGCCAATTGTTTTCAATGAATTTTAACCCTTTAACTGCCTAACCAAGATGAAATAGCCTACATTAAAACAAAAAAATCTTTTTTTTCTGCTGCTTTCTTACTTAAGGAAGTAACACCATCCATCCATCTTCTGCCGCTCATCCGGGGGCAGCAGTCTAAGCAAAGATACCCAGACTTCCCTCCCCCCGGCCACTTCCTCCAGCTCCTCCGAGGAGCCCCAAGACATTCCCAGGCCAGCCGAGAGACGTAGTCTCTCCAGCATGAGACATGCCCGGAACACCTCTCCATGTAAGCGTCTAGGAGGGATAATTCTGATATAGTGCTTGAGTCAAAACTGACCCATTTTCACACTTGAAAGTGGGTTAATTTTGACCCAAACACAATATAAGGGTTAAAAGGGACTATCCTTTTTTTTCTAGATTATTTAACTCAGGGGAAAAAAAACACAAATTGGGTTGAATTGAAACTACTATAACACAAAATATTAGTATTGCTCCAAAAAAAATGACCTAAGAATTTATCCAAACATGGATAATCAAAGAATAAGGTTAAAGAAATAACTCAAGTGTTTGTGGAGTGTAATATTCTCTACATCTTTGTCCAAACTTTTTCCTTTCAGCAAAAGTTCTCAAAACTGACTCCATCAGCGTGGATGATACAGTATGTCTGCAGTTTCTGTAACTGCTGCTAATCAGCATTGTTAAAGCTCAGAATAGCAGCAGGTTATGTTAATGACAAACCTTTCCAATTGCCTTTTTGAAAGAGTCAACACCACATCCACCCACACACATCTTCAAATGTTTCTGAGTTGGCACACTTTTTTTTTTTTTTTTACTCTACATTGTTTTCTCTCACAAAAAACACTTAGAACATTGTAGGCTGTGACTTTCCCACATTTTCCACATGGGGGCTGTGAAGCCCAGAGTTCAATACCAAATTTGCTAAATAAAAAACTGTTTTTTAAACAAATAACAAGAGGTTTGTCAGATATAATGTAGTTTAAACTGCTTTCCTTGGGCACTTAGTGATGTGCGACCATATTCAGTCATTCTAATAGACAGTTCACGAGTGACTGAGAGCTCTATACCTTACTTTATCCTTAATAATATGTTTAATAAAGAATTTAAAGGGATAGTAAGAACAAACTATTGTTCTCTGAGGTCATAATTCTCACCACACACCCACTGGGGAAATTGAAAAAGATCAAAACCTGTACTCTGCATGGGCCTCTTCAGCTCACACTCAGAAACATACAATCCTACTTAAATACATTAGTCTTTGAACACTCAACTTTCCTTTTTACCCCTGAAGTTAAAAAGAAATGTGCAACAAAACGTGTCCCAAACAACATAATGAAAATCCAGTTTTGACTGTGGTAGACTGAACATGGTTGATTTTCTGAGTGATATTAGTTGTTAGGCGGACAGCAGAAGGAATGAAACGCCTGCAGAATCTCTTCACATATGAGGTGGATCTTTATAAACTCCTGATTGAGAGTTTTTCAACAGATTTCATTTTTAAAGTGGATTCTTTCTTTAACTTCTGACACTTAAGTGAAATCAGCACTACTCTTTGCTTAACATAATAGGATACATACAAACAAAAAGTAATAAACATACATTTTTAACAATTAAAGAATGACCATACCGCAAAAAAATGTTTCTATCCCTTCTTTTCTTTGTTCTTCAGCTAATGGTTTGGCACAGTGAAAAAGTGGCACAAAATACGCCCTGAAGAGAAACAATAACAAACAAATGTTCATGCAGAAGAGACAACCTGCTCCAGGAAGCGGGTTGTGATACAAACCCAGATAAGTTTGAGGGTAAGTTGGTGGATAACCTCAACTTTCAGTTATGTAACTATGGCAACTTATTCTCTCAAGATAACCTGCTTTGGAGCACATCCTGTTCCAGAGAGTTCTGACTGAGCACAGTGTCTTTTTCTGATGATGGTCCTGTTGAAGTGGAAGAACAGGTTACACAGTGCTTTTTCATCTCTTACCCAAATAAATATTTTTAAAAAGTGTTAATGTTCTAAATTCATTCTCATGTCACCACAGTGAATCCACCATTAAAACTTTTAGTATTTAGTATTTTGTAGTTTTAGTATTAGTATTCATTGTAACTTTTGAATTTGGTAATCCATTAAAGAGTCTTTACGTATTTAGTGTGCACACAAATGAACTCTGGGTTACTTTGAGGAGGTTAATTAGACTAACTTTAATCAACAGTTTTGAAACTGGCATATTCAGTATTCAGGTTTTGAGTTGATGAATTATTATTATTATTGCATGGTAAGACAACCAAACTTTCTGGAACAGGCCCCTGTTGCACCGGCGCAGCAGTGTGAGGTTGCAGTTTGTTTGTATACCACAGTTCAGTGGTACTGCAAATGACAACAGTAGCACAGATGTGCTGCAAAACGGCTGCTGCACTGCAGAACACCCCTGAACAAAAACAGCTCTACTTAACAGTTGTGCTGCAAAAACGTGTGGTTCATAGATGTAGTCTCAGTAAGAAGTGTCACAATCAACTTACCACAGGGTGCTGCTGCAAACTAAAATAGCATAGTGTTCATTTCTGTTACAGAAAGACCAGAAGCAGGACAGATTGAGAAAAATCCCAGAGGAGCCATCATCTGATTTCTGCTGTTTTCCCGCCCTCCTCATTTGCTCCACAGGTAGATGTGGACACTCCAGATGTGAATTAGTTTCAGTATTTTACAGTTTATGAATGGTGTGAACAAAGCAGATGTGTCCCAGCTCACAGTGACCCACATAGCTGCACCAGTAAAAAGGATGCAGCTGAAGGATCTTCTGTCTTCATTTCCTTGTGTCTGTCAAAAACCCGCCCAAGCGAACATTTCAATGTGGGCCCCATATGGTTTGGAGCTATAATTAGAAATGTTTGAAGTCCCTCTCCAATCATATTTTGATCTTTGATCTTTTATTTATGATTAACCCATTTTTAGCCAATATTGAAAAACCTTTGTCATTTTGTAGGACATAGTTTCTGTAGAGTGGCAGTAGTTCATTAGAAATTTGCCTCTGAAATGTGAGTGGGACTATTGTCAATCCAATATTTTGTGTTTGTAAAGATGTTTTATTGTATAATTGTGTGCATGATGAAAGGAAGAAAAGTGGACATCTTGTATGTCTCAGAGACCAAATGTAAGTGTAAGGCTCACAGACTGGCGGCAGGTTCAAGATGTTTTATCATGATGTGCATGGAAAGAAAAATGAAGAAGGAGTTCCCTGCTTTATTCTGGAGGTAAGGAGAGTGACAGGGACATGAGTCGAAAAAGTGTGATATTGAAGGTTTTCAGTTGCTATGCTCCTCAGATTGGATGTGAGCAACAGGAGAAGGAGAAACTTCTTACTTATCCTGTAACTTGGTACAAAAATGTACTTTAAATTATGCATGTGATCACATTTGCCTTTTCTGTTGCAACAGAAACTCATGCAGCCCTGTCCTCCGGACCCTTTTCTCTTTTGTTATATGCCTCTTTCATGTTCACGGCACCTTTGAAAACTCACGTTCAAGTGACCACTTCAAACAAAAAGTCTATCTACAGCACGTTTCAAGCTTCTGTGTTTAAAACACTTGCATTTATGTATTGCTTTGCAAGTTTCTACAACCGTTTTCGGGCTGTATGTACGGCCAGTGAATGCATTTAAACCAGGTTGGACTTTGACCAATCAGGGACTCGGATTTGGAAGTGCTGTACGGACAGTGTCCCTTTCAATTCGCAAAATTGATCATGGAGGAGAAATTAATAATTGGGGTTTGTGCCCAGATGGAAAGACACCAAGTCTTCCATATATTGGAATAGAGCTGAGAAAGAAAAAGCCAGGAGCAAGATTCACCAAATTTGCACAGTTTCCACATTTCACACCAAACCTCTTCCAACTGTTGATGATAGCATGCATTGGTAAACAGTACAAAAAAAAAAAATTAGACCCTCCCTGCTTGTCCAGTGTGAACATTGTGGCTTACATGCACGTCACATGCCCGATGTGAACGTAGTTTTTCATTCTCCCATTATCTTCTGAAGATATCCAAAATGTTTCTACATTTCTAGTGCAATCCTCTTTTCTACAATCCAATTGCTCTAGACTGGAGGGTTGATACGAAGAATTTGTGCACTTCTACTGCATGCATGGTTTTCTTTGGGCACCCCAGCTTCCTCCCACAGTCCAAAAACATACTTCATAGGTTAATGATCTAAATTGTGGTTCCGTGGCCCATGCTAGAGTATTCTTGCATCCTCTTTAATCTGAATCCTCTTTCCCCTTTGTCACACACACAAATTGTTTTATAGCTGCAAGCTTTACCATCCTCTTTTCTGAGCAACTGTACAAGATCTTTATCCATCTACCTTCATCACAGGAGATAGTCATCCACTGTTACCTGGGAACTGAGTGAGTGTGAAGTCATGTCACCCATTAAAAATGACTTCCTTCTAGTTTCAACAAAATGAAGTCAAGTCAGTCATCATTTTAGTGCAACACACCATGTTGGAACCAGAAATCATCAGTGAGCAGTGTTTGATCCGACTCGGACTGAGTCAAAGCTTCTACCACTCTACCACCCCTGGGACTTCAAAGCGGGCTCGAGAGAATCTGTCAATTAAACATTTCTTTAGTAATTCCTCATACTTTTATTGAGGCATCTGATTGGCCAGTTTATAATTTGAATAACTTTCACTAAAGACATAACAAAATGAAAAACAATTGTTTTTGCTGTTTGATTGTTTTTATTTATTTTTTTATTCAACTTGTTCTGTCTAGCAGTCGAGCAAACAGATATGAACTGAAGGCCTCTTGTGTTGGACAGATTTTACTGTTATTTCTTTGTATTTGTCTATCAGCACTTCTACCGTAATTAACAAAATACTAATAATACTATTATCATTCACCAGTTTTACAGAATATTTCATATATATGGCTCAGTTCAGGGTAACTTTGCTTTTTCTTGGCAAACTGGTTTCACGTGTACTAACCTTTGTACGTGCACCTGTTGAATTTACATTTGCTGAGTGCCTTTTGGCACTAGTGCCCTTTGATTGCTGCTTTTGCTTACCCTGCAACATCTGACTTGTGATAAAGAAATACACAGAATGGAGTTCACCATCAAGGGTATTTGTTGAGCTGAAAGTCTGACTAGCTGAATAGGGTTTTATTGGAGTTTTCTTTCTTTTTGGTTTCTTATTTGCTCAAAGGAAAGCAGGTGTGCTCCAGAGAGGTTACATAAGAATGGTACAAGCTAGTATGATCAATGGTTTCTTGAGTTGCTTGTTGAAGGCGTGTTCTTTAAATACACAACACATACAAACCTTTCCCGCTCTTTACGAGCACTTATGGATTTTGCAGCTGTTATTGTTCACAGTGTGTTTTTACTTTTCCAGGAACTATCTGTCTTTATCTGAAATAAACCTAAAATATCAATCATCAAAATCATAAACAGAACTGAACAAAAACCTTTACAACCTTTTTTTTTTTTTCAAAAGATACAGATGCTTGTGTTTTTCAAATCTCATTGAAGGAAAATTCAAACTTAAAATGTATTTATAAGTGTAAAGCTGCATTCACATCAGATTTGATTTGCGTGTCAAATTCGCATTGACCGTCCCTCTTTCAGATTTGCTGCTCGATCCCTGCCCTTAAAGTCTTTGACGTCTTGATACCCCGGCTACGTGTTGGAGGAGATACTGCCAGCATTTTTCAGGACTTCATTGGTCACCAAATCATGGAAAACATGGATGATGGTGAGTGAGTACCTTGGGTTTATATATTTTGGAGACCTCAATAGAAGTGTGTCTGGGTTGACCAGATTATTCAGAGACACTCGTAGTACATTGAGTTTTACCATCTACTGCAGGAGCTACGCCTGGATGACGGCCATTTTAAATGTTAAGAGAACAAGTCAAAGTTACAATAACTAATTACAGTATTTAATGAATATGGACTTTTAAGCAAGTACTATCAATTTACAAACTTTACAACAACAATGCAGCCAGATAATTGTTATTAGGACATCTCTGTTTAACTCTTTGACTTTAGTGACCAGAGATTGTAAGAAAAAAAAAAAAATTCAACCAAAGCTTAAAACAATCAGCGTGTTAGTTTGAGATGCTAGAAGGTTTATCGTGGGACAGCACAGAGGCGGTAAGGTTTGGGACAGCGAGTGAATCCCATACTGTTCTCCAGACTGAGTTTTTCTCCTGCAGGCGCCGAAAACGAAAACCTCTGAAGGAGGGAGGCGAAAAACAGAAACAACTCCATCCTGGCCAGCTGTTCCCCGAGACACACACGTTTACCTGGAAATAGAGTAGGAATGTTGTTTTAATTAATAAAAGTTAATTATTTTTGTAATTAATCTGTTTTGAAGCATAAGGGTTTTAGTTTTAAAGATATTTTTAAAGATATTGCATAAGGGAGACTTTTGTGCCCTGCACAGATTTGCCCATTTTTCACCTGCATACAGCAACATCCACCCTTTAGGGCAGTTATCCCAACTGTAACTGAACCTCTACGCAGTGACAGTGAAAATGTATAAACTAACCTCCACCAAAAGGACTGAAGGCCTCTCTCTTTCTAAACTTCCCATCCTTGTCCAGGAAGTGTTTAGGGTTGAAAGAGTGTGGAGTCTCCCACATGGACTCATCATGGAGGACAGAGTTCAGAGCAGGGATTATCATTGTACCCTGGAAGAAGGAAAAACAAAACAACAAAAAAAAAATCACAAATCCAACCACACTCTAAACTAAAATGCTTACTAAGAAAGATAATTTGATCTGTTTTAAACTAAAAACTTTGCTTTCAAAGCCAGTTTTCTTTCATTGATCCACATTCTTTAATTGATTCATATTAAATATCTGGAATTGATGGTAAAAACAAAGTTACTATTACGATTGTTTGTGGGTGGACAAACTGAAACAGGACTATGGAACCTTAGGGTGTATTACGACTGGAGAAGTCAGTTGTTCAGGACCAAGTCGTCTTAATTTAGTCCGGATTGAGTCCTGAACCTACTGTATTATTCTGGAAACGATATGGAAAGGAACTCTAGTTCGCTTTAAGTGACTCAAATGTGACCAGTCTGAAATACACCCTTAAAGACCCACTCCAACGAAAATCTTTGGTGTTTTTAACTTGTTTTTGTTGAATTTTTCTGATGTTGGAGGATATGTACAAAGAAAATTCAGTTTAAATTTCATATTATTTTCCTTTAAATTGTCTTTCTTCTCTTTCTTTCAAATAAGGTGAAAAAGGAGCAACCAAACAAACATTTAAAATAAGCTTGCAGCTGTGACACAGAAACTTGTACGACAAGTAACAAGCTCCTGCTATGCTTAATTCTGATGATCAACATATGACTTTGCTGTCCTCATCTGAGCTGTTATCTTGTTCAAAACTGTACAGCCAGATAGCTTTGACATTACTCGCCATTTATGTTGAACACCTTCAGGTTGAGGTTGTAATGTATGGAGCTGAAAGCTAGTAAGAGATGGTATAAAGAGGGATAATGGGAATATGCGGTGAGCTTACTCCACGCCAACAGGTACACTCACTACTCTGAAGTGACTTTCTGCAGAAATGATGTCCTAGAAAATTATACATTTTTTTATTTTGGCAAAAAACGACAATCAAAATTAAAAGACCACAGGGAACACATAAAATAAATTAAAAGATGATAGGAGTGGAATTTTAAAGATTTCCACATTGTTCTATATTGCAAAGTTTTCTACCTTAGGGATTGTGTATTTGTCAAGAGTGGTGTCCTTGCTTGCCATACGGAGGACACCGAGAGGGAGGATGTTTCCCATTCTCTGGATCTCATGGATGACTGCTTCAGTGTAGGGCATGTTTTCTTTATCAGCCATAGACGGTTGTCTGGATGAACCAATCACAGCGTCGATCTCAGCCTGGACCTTCTCTGCAAATCAAAATCAGACAAATCATCAGCCTTTGTGCTGCCAAGATGTTGAAAGAATACAAAAATGTCCTAAAAGAAACAGCAAACAATAAATAGACATTTTTTGATTTCCTTAAGAGACACATACCCTGAATATCAGGATAGTAGATCATGTAGAGCAGCCCCCAGTGTAAAGTAGTGGTGGTAGTTTCAGTTCCAGCAATAAAAAGGTCCAGGGTGCACATGCACAAATTGCTAATATCAAAGCTAGAGTCTTGGCCTTCATTCTAGAACGGATGAAACAAATGTTGAAGCCTCAACTCACCATCAACTTGTGTTTATAAAAGTGAGATTAAACACTCACCTGTCCCATCTCAATGAGAAACGAGTCGATGTAGTCTTTTGGAGAGGAGGGGTCAAGATTTTCTTTGTGCTCTGCAATCTTAACTTTTGCATAGTCAATCAACTTCGACAGCAGAGATAATATTTTCTGATGAGGTCCAGGAAGTTTCTTCATCAGCCAAGGAAACGAGTTGAAGAGCTGCATGTAAAAAAGGGAGCCAGGTCACTGTATGTGTTTGCTTCAGATTGGTAAAGGTTTGCACTGTCACAAAATCTTTAAATAAACTGTTTTTGTAAATATGTGTAGATATTTAGTGCGACTTTGGCCTGAGAAGGGAGATTTTGAGTTAGTCGTGGATTGTATTGAATATTAGATTAACCTTCCATCCTCTATGGTGAATGTTTCTAAGAAGCAGCCTGGGACATCATAACCAACTTTCCGAAATTAAAAATATACATTTAAAATTATTTTAATTTAATGATCATGCATCAGGTATGAAGAGTGTTAGGTCAAGGCTGATTAATGCAATTGTTTTAGGATAGTGATAGCTTTAACTTTAGAAGGGCTTTAAGTTCAAGCTTTTAGTACATGTTGATTAGCTGTCGATAAAAAAGCTTACCTGAGCTGAAAAACTTCCCTGCAGGATCATGATGTCATTAATGTCCTTCAGAATTTGCTGGTACTGTTTATCAGAATACTCATATCGTTCCCCAAAAACCAGACAACAAATTATATTGGACACTGCGTTGTTAATCAGTGCTTGGGCATTGAAGGGCTTACCTGCAAATATAAAGAAAGAAAAAAATAAGTACATCTGTATAGAAAAAAAAAAAAACCTAACAGCAATAGTACAATTTATGAATTATTTTATTTAAGGTTAATTTACTATTTTATTTTACTATTAGTAATATTTTGTCTTTTTTGGTACCCTTGAGCTCTGCAAAAGCTTCTGAGAGATAGTGGCACTCCTCCTGGATATATTTCTCCATTGTCTTTTTGCCTAAACCAAAGTTTCTTAGTGTATGAAGAGCAAATCTCCTCTGTTGCTTCCATGGATAACCATTTGACACCACAATGCCTGAGAAGGGAAAAAATAGACATGTGAATGCTAGAAGGGTTCAAAAATAATTCATACAATCTTTTGTGCAAACCTTGGTTTGAATAAAACTGCTCAAACAGTGGGATGGTGGGACGATCCACAAAGTCGTCTCCTTTTTGGATCAAGGCCTCTTTCACCTGCTTGTGTCCATTCAGGATCACTGCTCTCTCACCAAAGAGATGAAGGCTGAAAACATTTCCATATTTTTCTGCAAACTGAAAAATAAAACATGTGAATTTTTCTTTCCATACTTTCTGTGTCTGCAGTTTTTGACTCAAAAACCAGTGAAAATAAGTCTTGCTTATCTAAATTTTAGGTGGAGCGCAACATTTATGTCATTATTTATCTTGAGGAACATCTTTACAGTGTTAACTTTTTTTTTTTTTTACAAATTTGTAAAATACATATTCTGGATGCATCAAGAGTATTGGGGTCTGATTACCTCCTCATCATAGCCTTTTTTGCTTGCATACCTCTCTGTTCCATCTATTCCCTGATGTATTCAGTTCAGTTAATTTATAGTTAATTTATGAAGTATAAAGTTATAACTTAGATTGTTGCAAAGTGATACCCACAGAGCAAGACTTCATAATTACATATTGTTACAATCCAAGTCAATTTAAGCATTCCACATGATGATTGTCCAGTTCCGAACATTTCACTAAAGCCCGACTCTTGTTTTGTAGTTTGGTGATGACCTGTGTTTTGGGCCAATAGATTACATGAAATTGTTCTTGGTAATTTCAATAATCACAATTATGAGCTTTCTAATGTTGATACTGAAGAGGAAAACACAATGA
>NC_050515.1:25668709-25670782 GCF_002922805.2 Oryzias melastigma | reverse complement strand
CTAGATGCTTTTTTAGCATCTGCCCACTAGTAAAAACATAGCAGAATGATTTGAAATAAGAAGGTAGGCAAGAGGTTTTGACTAAAAAGTTTAACTGAGCTGATTATTGTAAGATTTCTTATTTCCTGTAAATGTTGTTGACCATTACTTGTTAAAGCCACAAAGTGATGTGAGGAAACCAATCCTGTTTACAGTCCAACACAGTAACAGTATGTGTCTGGCCTTTTATCCACTGTGAAAACATTTGTAGTAGATTTTCTTCTTACCTCTGTGAGCTGCAGGTGAAGCCTGGAAGGGTTGATGCGATGAAGATCTCCAATGAAAGGAAGAGAATGGGGGCCAGGAGGAAAGTTTTTTGGTCGTCTGTTGACTAAATAATCACTCAGCAACAGAAAGACAAACAGAAATATCAAAATGCTCCTGCTGTCGATCCATTCCAAGCCCAGAACAGCAGTTATTGCCTCCATTGTTGGCCAAGACTGAGCAGATCCTCTCCAAACTCTCAATAAAGAACAATTTTATCTGACTGGTTTATTGTACAGTTTTGAGTTGCTTAGTCACTCACTAGATTAAAGGGATTGACTGTAGTTGCTTGAGTTCTCTTGCATGAGGCAACACCCATGTTTCTATTGGTCTAAGCTGTTCCTGTTACATCATTATAGCAGGTGCAAGAGCAGCTGTACGTTTAACCTCCACTTTATTGCAGTGTTTAACCTTTGATTTATTGGAGTTAAGCCAGAAAACAAACCAAATCATTCCTGTTTATCCATGAGTAAAGTTTATCTTTTAAGAAAACAGATGGGGCAAACAAAAAAACTCTTTGCGGATCTAATTTCCATTCTCCCTCCATTCTGTGTTGTCAGGAAAGCTGTTGAAGGATGCAAATTCTGGAGACCAAAGTTTGTAGACAAAATCTTTTAGTGAAAAATAAACAAATATGGCAAAAAGAAGAACTTAAAAAAACATAACAGTTAAATCTGATGTAAAGTTTCTGGATGGAATCAGAAAACCTGAACACATAACTGATGATAAATGACAACCTTGTCAAAGTCCAGCATGCAACAGGGAAGAGGTCAAACTTACTACCAGCTATGTGAACCAAGCTCCCGCTCTGGTCATATAGAGGTCCACTGTTCCTTGACCAGGACAGAAACTGCAATGTTGTTTCTTGATCTGAGGTCCGACTATCTTATAGATGCTCCTCTCCAGAACCCTGCCATAGACTCTCTCTGGGAGGTTAAGGAGTGTGATTCCCTGGTAGTCAGAACACACCCTTCTAAACCCCTTCTTGAAAAGGGGAACCATCACCCCTGTCTACCAAGTGCGTGTTTTGCATATTTTGAACAAGTTCATGTTTAAAATTGGCAGGCACAACACCAGTAACTAGATTGGTGTTGATAATGGGGAGAACAGTCTGAGCTACAGTTGGGAAGACCTCTTTGAATACCTTAGGAGGGATGGGATCTAAGAAAGAAACCGAGGCCATACTTTGAGTAACTTATCTAAAAATGATAATGACACCAACCCAAACTTCTCAAAAGAGGCTGAGCAAAAAACAGAAGTTGAAGGGACGGTGGAGGGAAAAGTAATATCTGCCCTTTTATTTGTAACCATGTCAGCGAAGAAATTTAGAAAACTGTTACACATATCAGAGAAAGCTTCTGAAGTTCCTGCCTGTGGAGCAATAAGGACAGTCTGTTGTTTTAAACAGTATTCCTGGTTTGTGCTGATTAGAATTGAATATGTTTGATAGATACTCTTGTCTTGCAGTACTAACAGTAATTTGAAAAGATTTTCAACAGTCCTTCAAAATTTGTCGCTTTAATGTCTTTATATAAGCTACAGAATCCAGGTTGAGTGAAACCAGGAACTAATCTCCTCAACAACAGCAATCGGGGAAGGGGTAAGGAACTGGGTAAACGCAGATGAAAACTGACGGGCAGAAGAAGAGTTAAAAATTCTGCGACTTTGCGTAGGATTTAACTGTAGGACACTTACATCAGCTTCAAATATTACAGGCATGTGATCTGATTCAGCTAAGTTGAACACAGGTAATCCATATGACAACACGAA
>NC_050515.1:25659890-25668701 GCF_002922805.2 Oryzias melastigma | reverse complement strand
TGATCTACTTGTGATTTATTAAGTGATGTGTTATGTATGTATTATGACCTGATTGCTTGAAATAAACCATTTCATTCATTCATTAATTCATTCATCAGGACAGCACACATGGATGTTGAAATCACCAATAACAATTATATGATCATATCAAAGCATGATTCCAGCCAAAAAGTCAGAGAAATCATTTTAAAAATCCCTATTATATTTAGGAGGTCTGTAAATAACAGCGCACAGCAACTGTTCGGACCCTCAAATGAGGTCAGCTCAAGGCTGGAGTATGGAGATGACATGGAGCGTTGTTTACATTTACAACTGTTTATAAAAATGGACGCAGCCCCTCCTCTCCGAACGGGACAACCGCAGGTCAGCTAAAGTAAGAAAAACCAGCAGTAAAAAGTTCCACAAAAGCACTGTCCTTACCTGGAGATGTCCAGGTTTTAGTAATAAAAAGGGAGTCCAGGCAGTGGGATGTGAGGAAACCCCGCAAAATGAAAGTTTTGTCCGCTAGCAATCTACCAGTCCGAATCTGGACGTTGGAGCAGCCTGTAGGTCGGAAGACGGGAGCAACCGGGAGAGCACTGTCAGGTTTCCGGGAGTCGATCCACACTGCAAGCCCCAACCCCAGACCTAGCTCCAGAGTGGGGCCCCAGTGACACCAATCCAAGCGTCGTAACGAAATCTAAGGTACACAGCAAACTAGCATCTTCATTGTTCTGCAGAGGTTTGCCTGGACTGCAGCCCCCCAGCCACACCATCACAGTTTTCTCTGCACTTCAAGAGGGCATGGCATTGTGCCAGAGGTGAGGACTTGGATCACATGGCTTGGACTCGAGTCATGAGTTTGATGACTATGGACATGACTTGGTCTTGTACCATGTGACTTGATTCTGACTTTAACAGCAGTAACTCTTGAATTGAATATGAATTCAGCCCTTTGACTCAAATTTACTTGCCATTTTCCTCAACACCCAAAGATTAAAAATAATGTGTACATAGACCCCACCCTCTCTGTCTCTGTGTATGTTGGCATCTATATGTGCAGTTAGCACAATATCCAATCAAATTAGGTCCAAATTGGTTTGATCCATCCTAATCCAACAAAATTTCAGGACAAACAATTTAGACCATCTGTTAAAGAGCCGTGAACCCTCTTGTCTGTGATTGGCTGTTGGTTGGCAAATATATTACACTAAACAGAAAGTTGTGAATGCATATATGAACACAAAAATATGGAGACAGGGAGATGAGTGATCAGGCATTCAAAAATGTTTGTGTTGCAAACGAAAAAATGTGTTATGAAAGCAAAGAAAATGGTTTTAAAAGCAAATATTTAATATTCTCATTTGCAACTTTGAAAGTTTTGTTTTTAAAACTGAACAGTTTGCAATTTAGGGAAAGTTTTATCTCAAAACTATGACTTGTGTTTTACAGTGTGATGGCACAAATATTTTTTTCAAAAAAAGTCAAGTGTTTTTGCTTTTCATTTATCCATTATTAGATTTCAGACTTGTCTGAATCTCTGTTTTGTCAATGTATTTTTCATTTTGCCATGATAAAGTGTTTAGGTTCCCCTTTATAAAGTTTCTGGTCTACTGCTTAACTGGACAAAAAAATAAAATAAAAAACAAGGTCACTGCTGTTGTTCCTCTGTAAATGGTGGACCCCACAACTACCCAAAAAGCAGTTGGGCTCCTCAAAGGTGCAATGCGAGTATGAGTGCATGTATGTGTAATTCAAAGGCGATGTTGAGTGTCAATTTAGAAACTTTGGAACAATGCAGTCAGAAAATTTTTATTAAAGAATTTCTGGTTTATTCTTTTACTTTAGTAACCAAAGATTGTACTAAAAACATATTCAACCAAAAGCCTAAAACAGTCAAACAATGAGTGGAGGTATCAGTTAGGGATGCTAGAAGGTTTATCGTGGGACAGCACAGAGGCGGTAAGGATTGGGACAGCGAGTGGCTCCCATCCTGTTCTCTAGACTGGGTTGTTCTCCTGCAGGCGCCGAAAACGAAAACCTCTGAAGGAGGGAGGCGAAAAACAGAAACAACTCCATCCTGGCCAGCTGTTCCCCGAGACACACACGTTTACCTGGAAATAGAGTAGGAATGTTGTTTTAATTAATAAAAGTTGATTATTTTTGTAATTAAACTGTTGTGAAGCATAAGGATGTTAGTTTTGAAGATATTTTTAAAGATATTGTATAAGGGACACTTGTGCCCTGCACAGATTTGCCCATTTTTCACCTGCATACAGCCACATCCACCCTTTAGGGCAGTTATTATTGAGGCTTTATCCCAACTGTAACTGAACCTCTACGCAGTGACAGTGAAATTGTATAAACTAACCTCCACCAAAAGGACTGAAGGCCTCTCTCTTTCTAAACTTCCCATCCTTGTCCAGGAAGTGTTTAGGATTGAAAGAGTGTGGAGTCTCCCACATGGACTCATCATGGAGGACAGAATTCAGAGTAGGGATTATCATTGTACCCTGGAAGAAGAAAGAACAAACAAACACATTTTTTTTCCACAAATCCAACAACAAACTAAACTAAAATGCTTACAAAGAAAGATAATTTGATCTGTTTTAAACTAAAAACTTTGCTTTCAAAGCCAGTTTTCTTTTTTCTCCCAGAAAAATAATGACACTTCAAATGCATTTTTATCAAGAATCAAGTACTGTTTAAATCTACACTTTTTGAATGTCAATGACATAATTCTTTCATTGATCCACATTCTTTCATTGATTCATATTAAATATCTGGAATTGATGGTAAAAACAAAGTTACTATTACGATTGTTTGTGGGTGGACAAACTGAAACAGGACTATGGAACCTTAGGGTGTATTACGACTGGAGAAGTCAGTTGTTCAGGACCAAGTCGTCTTAATTTGGTCCAGATTGAGTCCTGAACCTACTGTATTATTCTGGAAACGATATGGAAAAGAACTCTGGTTCACTTTAAGTGACTCAAATGTCTCCAGTCTGAAATACACCCTTAAAGACCCACTCCAACGAAAATCTTGTTTTTGGTGTTTTTAACTTGTTTTTGTTTATTTTTTCTGATGATGGAGGATATGTATAAAGAAAATTCAGTTTAAATTTCAGATTTTTTTTCTTTACATTTTCTTTCTTCTCATTCATTCATTCATCTTCTTTGGCCGATTCTTCCCTTTCGGGGTCGCGGGGGTGTTGGAGCCTATCCCGGCTACTGATGGGCAAAGGCGGGGTTCACCCTGGAAAGGACGCCAGTCTGTCGCAGGGCCACAATCACACACCCATTCACTCACACATTCATACCTAGGGGCAATTTAGAGTCACTAATCAACCTATAAGGCTTGTTTTTGGACAGTGGGAGGAAGCCAGAGTCCCCGGTGAAAACCCACACTTGCACAGGGAGAACATGCAAACTCCACACAGAAAGGTCCCAGCCGGGTTTCGAACCGGGGCCTTCTCGCTGTGAGGCAAGAGCGCTTACCCCCTTGCCACCCTTTTTTCTTCTCTTTCTTTCAAATAAAGTAAACAAGGAGCTACCGAACAAACATTTGAAAATTTAAAAAACTTGAAAAGCTTACAGCTGTGACACAGAAACTTGTACGACAAGTAACAAGTTCCTGCTATGCTTAATTCTGGTGATCCACATTTGACTTTGCTGTCCTCATCTGAGCTGTTATCTTGTTCAAAACTGTACAGCCAGATAGCTTTGACATTGCTCGCCATTTATGTTGAAAACCTACAGGTTGAAGTTGTAAAGCATGCAGCTGAAAGCTAGTAAGAAATGGTATAAAGAGGGATAATGGGAATATGGGCTGGGCTTACTCCATGCCAACAGTTACACTCACAACTCTGAAGGGACTTTCTGCAGAAATTATGTCCTAGAAAATTATAAAAAAAAAATTATTTTGGCAAAAAACGACAATCAAAATTAAAAGACCACAGGGAACACATAAAATAAATTAAAAGATGATAGGAGTGGAATTTTAAAGATTTCTACATTGTTCTATGTTGCAAAGTTTTCTACCTTAGGGATTGTGTATTTGTCAAGAGTGGTGTCCTTGCTTGCCATACGGAGGACACCGAGAGGGAGGATGTTTCCCATTCTCTGGATCTCATGGATGACTGCTTCAGTGTAGGGCATGTTTTCTTTATCAGCCATAGACGGTTGTCTGGATGAACCAATCACAGCGTCGATCTCAGCCTGGACCTTCTCTGCAAATCAAAATCAGACAAATCATCAGCCTTTGTCCTACCGAGATAATGAAAGAATACAAAAATGTCCTAAAAGAAACAGCAAACAATAAATAGACATTTTTTGATTTCCTTAAGAGACACATACCCTGAATATCAGGATAGTAGATCATGTAGAGCAGCCCCCAGTGTAAAGTAGTGGTGGTAGTTTCAGTTCCAGCAATAAAAAGGTCCAGGGTGCACATGCACAAATTGCTAATATCAAAGCTAGAGTCTTGGCCTTCATTCTAGAACAGATGAAACAAATGTTGAAGCCTCAACTCACCATCAACTTGTGTTTATAAAAGTGAGATTAAACACTCACCTGTCCCATCTCAATGAGAAACGAGTCGATGTAGTCTTTTGGAGAGGAGGGGTCAAGATTTTCTTTGTGCTCTGCAATCTTAACTTTTGCATAGTCAATCAACTTCGACAGCAGAGATAATATTTCCTGATGAGGTCCAGGAAGTTTCTTCATCAGCCAAGGAAACGAGTTGAAGAGCTGCATGTGAAAAAGGGAGCCAGGTCACTGTATGTGTTTGCTTCAGATAACAATTGGTAAAGGTTTGCACTGTCACAAAATCTTTAAATAAACTGTTTTTGTAAATATGTGTAGATATTTAGTGCGACTTTGGCCTGAGAAGGGAGATTTTGAGTTAGTCGTGGATTGTATTGAAAACCAGAGTAACATTTCCATATTTTTCTGCAAACTAAAAAAAAAAAATGTGAATTTTTCTTTCCATACTTTCTGTGTCTGCAGTCTGTCTATGGTGAATGTTTCTAAGTAGCAGCCTGGGACATCATAACCAACTTTCCGAAATTAAAAATATACATTTAAAATTATTTTAATTTAATGATCATGCATCAGGTATTAGCAGAAAAGGTGTTACGAGTGTTATGTCAAGACTGATTAATGCAATTGTTTTAGGGTAGTGATGCCTTTAACTTTAGAAGGGCTTTGAGTTCAAGGGTTTAGTACATGTAATTATATTGATTTTACTATTTTTTGATTAAAATAAGACGCTGTTGATTAGCTGTCGATAAAAAAGCTTACCTGAGCTGAAAAACCTCCCTGCAGGATCATGACGTCATTAATGTCCTTCAGAATCTGCTGGTACTCCTTGTCAGAATACTCATATCGTTCCCCAAAAACCAGACAACAAATTATATTGGACACTGCGTTGTTTATCAGTGCTTGGGCATTGAAGGGCTTACCTGCAAATATAAAGAAAGAAAAAAATAAGTATATCTGTATAGAAATTAAAAAAAAAACTAACAGCAATATTACTATTTATGAATTATTTTATTTAAGGTTTATTTACTGTTTTATTTTATTATTAGTAATATTTTGTCTTTTTTGATACCCTTGAGCTCTGCAAAAGCTTCTGAGAGATAGTGGCACTCCTCCTGGATATATTTCTCCATTGTCTTTTTGCCTAAACCAAAGTTTCTTAGTGTATGAAGAGCAAATCTCCTCTGTTGCTTCCATGGATAACCATTTGACACCACAATGCCTGAGAGGGGAAAAATAGTTAGACATGTGATTGCTAGAAGGATTCACAGATAATTCATACAACCTTTTGTACAAACCTTTGTTTGAATAAAACTGCTCAAACAGTGGGATGGTGGGACGATCCACAAAGTCGTCTCCTTTTTGGATCAAGGCCTCTTTCACCTGCTTGTGTCCATTCAGGATCACTGCTCTCTCACCAAAGAGATGAAGGCTGAAAACATTTCCATATTTTTCTGCAAACTGAAAAAAAAAATGTGAATTTTTCTTTCCATACTTTCTGTGTCTGCAGTTTTTGACTCATAAAAAGCAGTGAAAATAAGTCTTGCTTATCTAAATTTTAGGTGGAGCGCAACAATTATCTCATTGTTAATCTTGAGGAACATCTTTACAGTGTTTACGTGTTTTTTTTTTTTGTTTTTTTTTTTTTTAGAAATTTGTAAAATACATATTAAAATACATATTGTACTAATGCAATTTCATAAATCTGGAGACATATTTGAGGAATTGACAACAGAAAATATTGTTAATTCAGTGAAAACGTAAGCAGTTATTCAAACAAAATCCAAAGCAATTTCAAATGACAAAAATGTGAGAAAGTATAAAATTCTCTAAGTCATAATCCTGGATGCATCAAGAGTTTTGGGGTCTGATTACCTCCTCATCATACCTTTTTCTGCTTGCATACCTCTCTGTTCCATCTATTCCCTGATGTATTCAGTTCAGTTAATTTATAGTTAATTTATGAAGTATAAAGTTATAACTTAGATTGTTGCAAAGTGATACCCACAGAGCAAGACTTCATAATTACATATTGTTACAGTCCAAGTCAATTTAGGCATTCCACATAATCATTGTCCAGTTCTGAACATTTCACTAAAGCCCGACTCTTGTTTTGTAGTTTGATGATGACCTGTGTTTTGGGCCAATAGATTACATGAAATTGTTTTCGGTAATTTCAATAATCCCAATTGTGAGCTTTCTAATGTTGATAGTGAAGAGGAAAACACAATGATGTTATTTTGCTCATAACAAGATGTTTATCTAGCATCTGCCCAGTAGTAAAAACACAACAGAATGCTTTGAAATAAGAGGGTAGGCAACAGGTTTTGACTAAAAAGTTTAATTGAGCTGATTATTGTAAGATGTCTTATTCCCTGTAACTGTTGCTGCCAATGACTTGTTAAAGCCACAAAGTGATGTGAGGAAACCAATCCTGTTTACAGTCCAACACAGTAAAAGTATGTGTCTGACCTTTTATCCACTGTGAAAACATTTGTAGTAGATTTTCTTCTTACCTCTGTGAGCTGCAGGTGAAGCCTGGAAGGGTTGATGCGATGAAGATCTCCAATGAAAGGAAGAGAATGGGGCCCAGGAGGAAAGTTTTTTGGTCGTCTGTTGACTAAATAATCACTCAGCAACAGAAAGACAAACAGAAATATCAAAATGCTCCTGCTGTCGATCCATTCCAAGCCCAGAACAGCAGTTATTGCCTCCATTGTTGGCCAAGACTGAGCAGATCCTCTCCAAACTCTCAATAAAGAGCAACTTTATCTGACTGGTTTATTGTACAGAGTTGTTGAGTCACTCACTAGAGCAAAGGGATTGACTGTAGACTTGAGTTCTCTTGCATGAGGCAACAAATTTGTATTGGTCTAATCTGTTCTTGTTACATCATTATAGCAGGTGCAAGAGCAGCTGTACGTTTAACCTCCACTTTATTGCAGTGTTTAACCTTTGATTTATTGGAGTGAAGCCAGAAAACAAACCAAACCATTCCTGTTTCTCCATGAGTAAAGTTTATCTGTTAAGAAAACAGATGGGGCAAACAAAAAAACTCTCCGTGGATCTAATTTCCATTCTCCCTCCATTCTGTGTTGTCAGGAAAGCTGTTGAAGGATGCAAATTCTGGCGACCAAAGTTTGTAGACAAAATCTTTTAGTGAAAAATAAACAAATATGGCAAAAAGAAGAACTTAAAAAAAGCATACCAGCGAAATCTGATCTAAAGTTTCTGGATGGAATCAGAAAACCTGAACACATAACTGATGATAAATGACAACCTTGTCATAGTCCAGCATGCAACAGGGAAGAGGTCAAACATACTACCAGCTATGTGAACCAAGCTCCCGCTCTGGTCATATAGAGGTCCACTGTTCCTTGACCAGGACAGAAACTGTAATGTTGTTTCTTGATCTGAGCTCCGACTATCTTATAGATGCTCCTCTCCAGAACCCTGCCATAGACTCTCTCTGGGAGGTTAAGGAGTGTGATTCCCTGGTAGTTGGAACACACCCTCCTAAACCCCTTCTTGAAAAGGGGAACCATCACCCCTGTCTACCAAGTGCATGTTTTGCATGTTTTGAACAAGTTCGTGTTTAAAATTGGCAGGCACAACACCAGTAGCTAGATTGGTGTTGATAATGGTGAGAACAGTCTGAGCTACAGTCGGGAAGACCGCTTTGAATAGCTAAGAAAGAACCCGAGGCCATACTTTGACTAACTTATCTAAAAATGATAATGACACCAACCCAAACTTCTCAAAAGAGGCTGAGCAAAAAACAGAAGTTGAAGGAACTTTGGAGGGAAAAGTAATATCTGCCCTTTTATATGTAACCTTGTCAGTGAAGAAATTTAGAAAACTGTTACACATATCAGAGAAAGCTTCTGAAGTTCCTGCCTGTGGAGCAATAAGCACAGTCTGTTGTTGTAAACAGTATTCCTGGTTTTTTCTGATTAGAAATTAATATGTTTGATAGATACTCTTGTCTTGCAGTACTAACAGTAATTTGAAAAGATTTCCAACAGTCCTTCAAAATTTGTTGCTTCACTGTCTTTACAGGAGCTACAGAATCCAGGTTGAGTGAAACCAGGAACTAATCTCCTCAACAACAGCAAGGGCTAAGGAACTGGGTAAATGCAGGTGAAACTGAACTGGCAGAAGAAGAGTTAAAAATCCTGCAACTTTGCGTAGGATCTAACTGTAGGACCATAGACTGTATATAAAATAACTGGACGAAGCAAGCCCCCCTACTTCCGTGTTCCATATAGGAAGTACCACTGGGTTGCAAAAA
>NC_050515.1:25650882-25659159 GCF_002922805.2 Oryzias melastigma | reverse complement strand
CATGAGTTTGATGACTATGGACATGACTTGGTCTTGTACCATGTGACTTGATTCTGACTTTAACAGCAGTAACTCTTGAATTGAATATTAATTCAGCCCTCTGACTCAAATTTACTTGCCATTTTCCCCAACACCCAAAGATTAAAAATAATGTGTACATAGACCCCACCCTCTCTGTCTTTGTGTATGATGGCATCTATATGCGCTGTTGGCACAATATCCAATCAAATTAGGTCCAAATTGGTTTGATCCATCCTAATCCAACAAAATTTCAGGACAAACAATTTAGACCATCTGTTAAAGAGCCGTGAACCCTCTTGTCTGTGATTGGCTGTGGTTGGCACATATGTTACACTAAACTGAAAGTTGTTAACGCAAATATGAAAAACACAAAAATATGGAGACTAGAGATGAGTGATCAGGCATTCAAAAATGCTTGTGTTGCAAACGAAAAAATGTGTTATGAAAGCAAAGAAAATGGTTTTAAAAGCAAACATTTAATATTCTCATTTGCAACTTTGAAAGTTTTGTTTTTAAAACTGAACAGTTTGCAATTTAGGGAAAGTTTCATCTCAAAACTGACTTTTTTTAACAGTGTATTGGCATAAATATTTTTTCAAAAAAAGTCAAGTGTTTTTGCTTTTCATTTATCCATTATTAGATTTCAGACTTGTCTAAATCTCTATCTTGTCAATGTATTTTTTGTTTTGCCATGATTAAGTAAATAGGTTCCCCTTTGTAAAGTTTCTGGTCTACTGCTTAACTGGACAAAAAAAAAAGTCACTGCTGTTGTTCCTCTGCAAATGGTGGACTCCACAACTAACCAAAAACCAATTGGGCTCCTCAAAGGTGCAATGCGAGTATGAGCCCACGCTCCCACTCTTGGCCGTGGACCACGCCCCGACACCATCCTGCATCTCTGAGTGAGAGTGATTCCTGCTGGGTCATCTTTCCTCCTGGTCGTGGACTGCACTTCTGCTTCATCTTGACTATGGACTTCATCATCATCACTTGTCCCTCAGCTTTATCTGAATGAACTTTTAGATACGTAGTTGTAGAAGCTAATCTTTCTTTAATAGTTCTGGTATCGCCTGTCCGTCCTGGGATAGGAACTCTCCTTCATGTGGGAATCCCCAAGGTTTCTTCTTTTTTCCTGACTCAGGTTTTTTAGGAGTTTTTCCTTACCGCGAGGGAGGGTCTAAGGGCAGGGATAACCAGTTTATGTAGTCTGTTTAGTTTTTAACAATTGTTTATATTTTGAAGCCCAATGAGGCAAATCTCTTTGTGATTTTGGGCTATATAAATAAAAAAAATTGAATTGAATTGTGTGTAATTCAAAGGCAATGTTGAGTGTCAATTTACGAACTTTGCAACAATGCAGTCAGAAAATTTTTTATTAAAGAATTTCTGGTTTATTCTTTTACTTTAATAACCAAAGATTGTACCAAAAACATATTCAACCAAAAGCCTAAAACAATCACAAACAATGAGTGGATGTATCAGTTAGGGATGCTAGAAGGTTTATCGTGAGACAGCACAGAGGCGGTAAGGTTTGGGAGAGCGAGTGCCTCCCATACTGCTCTCCAGACTGGGTTGCTGTCCTGCAGGCGCCGAAAACGAAAACCTCTGAAGGAGGGAGGTGAAAAACAGAAACAACTCCATCCTGGCCAGCTGTTCCCCGAGACACACACGTTTACCTGGAAATAGAGTAATAGAGTAATTTAAACAATCATTGTAACAACAGCAATCAAGCCATTCTTTGAATGTTGTTTGAAAGTTTTTATGAATTATTTTGCCTAAAGAATCTGTGGTGAAGCACAAGGACGATAGTTTTAAAATCAGTTGATCAAAAACATCTTCTGTTTTTGATGTTCAATTGTTTATTTTGCAGGAAGGTTTATGTGTCA
Source organism: Oryzias melastigma (assembly GCF_002922805.2). Lineage (NCBI taxonomy): Eukaryota > Metazoa > Chordata > Actinopteri > Beloniformes > Adrianichthyidae > Oryzias > Oryzias melastigma. The sequence continues at coordinate 25,657,252 of NC_050515.1, read as the reverse complement.
GGATCACAGTCCTGTCTTACCTGCACTTGCAATAAACTTCATGCTTTACATCTGTGAAGCTACCTTTATAATGTCCTCTTACTATCTGAATTTTGTGCATTCTGGGGTTCAAATACCATCCTTGCACACACAATTTTGACTAAACTGTTAGTTTTGGAGTGTTCCTGTCTGAGGTGTTTAAACTGCATCCCCATAGTCCATAACTTAAAAGCAAAGTTTATGTGTATGGTGAATCTTAACCATCTGAACAGATCCTATGACACGGTGCCCTTCACACAGCACTCCAGTTGTTAAGGTGTCGTGCACTGGCTTCTTACTGACTGCACACAATGCTGCAGACATGGTTTGTGCAAGTGGTACGCAAGTGCTTGTAATAAACTAATTTATATTATGCTCTGATAGTCTAATTAATCCAATTCTAACAGAAAAGCTGCAAGTTTGGGACAGTCGGTGACGCATGCACTTATCATTTGAACTTCATCATTTTTTATGGGCCATCTACATGCCCTGCATAGATTTGCCCATTTTTCACCTGCATGTACCCTGTATCCACTCATAGGGGCAGTTGTGATTAAGGCTTTATCCTGCTTTTAACTGATCCTCTCAACAGTGACAGTAAAAAAATATAAACTAACCTCCACCAAAAGGACTGAAGGCCTCTCTCTTTCTAAACTTCCCATCCTTGTCCAGGAAGTGTTTAGGGTTGAAAGAGTGTGGAGTCTCCCACATGGTCTCATCATGGAGGACAGAGTTCAGAGTAGGGATTATCATTGTACCCTGGAATAAGGAAAACAAAAACAAAAAAAAAATCAAATGTCTAATGTTAGGTTGGGGTTGTGAGGGACTGTAAGCCAATGAAACGCATGAATACAGAGGGATGATGGGACCAGGTTGCAGTCCCATTCTATAGGAGAAGTTCTGCTTGCAACTCTGAGGGGAATTTCTGATTAACTACTGTAGCTCTGCAGAAAATGTCCAAGAAAACGGCACGTCTTTGATTTGAGCTGAAAACGACAATCGTACTTAATTAATCGTAATTAAAAGATCACTTGGGAACATTTAAAACAGATCAAAAGATTATCGGAGTGGAACTTAAGATTTCTACATTGTTCTATTTTACATAGCGTTACGTTTTTTTACCTTAGGGATTGTGTATTTGTCAAGAGTGGTGTCCTTGCTTGCCATACGGAGGACACCGAGAGGGAGGATGTTTCCCATTCTCTGGTGACTGCTTCAGTGTAGGGCATGTTTTCTTTATCAGCCATAGACGGTTGTCTGGATGAACCAATCACAGCATCGATCTCAGCCTGGACCTTCTCTGCAGATCAAAATCAGACAAATCATCAGCCTTTGTCCTACCGAGATAATGAAAGAATACAAAAATGTCCTAAAAGAAACAGCAAACAATTAATAGACAGCTTCTGATTTCCTTAAGAGACACAAACCCTGAATGTCAGGATAGTAGATCATGTAGAGCAGCCCCCAGTGTAAAGTGGTGGTGGTTGTTTCAGTTCCAGCAATAAAAAGGTCCAGGGTGGACATGCACAGGTTGCTTATATCAAAGCTAGAATCTTGGTCTTTATTCTGGAACAGAAGAGAGAAATGATGAAGCCTCAACACCACCAACTTGCAGTGATGCAAATAAGTACTTGAACACCCTGTGTTTTTGCAAGTTCTCCCACTCAAAGATCTGTTAGTCCACTTTTTTAAAAGTCCACCTCCACTCCCCTCATTACAAGCACCTGTTTGAGGTCGTTAGCTGCATAAAGATATCTGTCCACTCCATACAATCAATAAGGTTCCAACTACTAACATGGCCAAGAACAAAGAGTTGTCCAAAGATACCGCAGACTAAATTGTAGACGTCCACAAGACTGGAAATGGCTACGGGGCAATTGCCAAGCAGCTTGTTGAAAAAAGATCCACTGCTGAAGCAATTAATAGAAAATAGAAGAAGTTAAACATGACCGTCAATCTCCCTCAGACTGGGGCTCCATGCAAAATCTCACCTTGTGGGGCCTCAGTGCTCCTAAGAAAGGTGAATACTCATCCCAGAACTACACAGAAAGAGCTGGTCAATGACCTGAAAAGGGCAGAGACCACCATTTCCAAGGTTACTGTTGGTAATACACTGAGATGCTATGGTTTGAAATCATGCACGACAGAAGGTTTCCCTGCTTAAACCAGCTTGTCTTAAGCTTGGCCATTTGGGTGATCCAGAGGAGTCATGGGAGAAAGAAATGCGGTGTTTGGAGGAAGAAGAATAATGAGTACCATGCCAATAACCCCATTGCTTTTGTGAAGCACGGGAGTGTTTTCTGTATGTGACAGGAAGACTGCACTGTAGTATGGAGAACCTGACCGGAGCCATGTATTGATTTTGAGAAAACAACCTCCTTCCCTCAGTTAGAGCATTTAAGATGGGTCGTGGCTGCTGGGTCTTCCAACATGACAATCAAAGCACACACATGGATTATCATGGCGTGACTCCAAAAGAATCGAGGTTCTGGAGTTGCCTAGTCAGTTTCCAGACCTAAACCCAATAGAAAATCTTTGAAGGGAGCTGAAACCTGTGTATCTTAGCCACAGCGCAGAAACCTGACCGATCTTGAGAAGATCTGCGTGTAGGAGTAGGCCGAAATCCCTCCTGAAGTGAATACAAACCTGGAAAAAACTACAGGAAAGATTTCACCTGTGTAAATGAAAACAAATGCTACTGCACCAAATATTAACATTGATTTAGCCAGGTTTTGAAAGACTTATTTGTAGCAGTAGTATACAAACAAATTATTTATGAAATTATGCGATGTGATTTCAAGATTCTTTTTAGATTATGTCTCTCACATGCACCTGAGTTGAAAATTTCAGACTTCTATGATTTCTAAGTGGGGGAACTTGCAAAATCACAGGGTGTTCAAGTACTTGTTTGCCTCACATGTTTATAAATTTGGGTTCAGCACTCACCTGTTCCATCTCAATGAGAAATGAGTCGATGTAGTCTTTAGGACAGGAGGGATCAAGGTTTTCTTTGTGCTCTGCAATCTTAGCTTTTGCAAAGTCAATTAACTTTGACAGCAGAGATAGTATTTTCTGATGAGGTCCAGGAAGCTTCTTCATCAGCCAAGGAAACGAGTTGAAGAGCTGCATGTGAAAAAGAGAGTTAGGCTACTGTATGTTTATGCTTCAGATAACATTTGGTAAAAGTTTAGTAACCTCTTTTAGTAAATATGTGAAGATATTGTCTGGAAACACTAAAACAAAAACGAGAAGGCTGGGACATTGTCTTGAAAAAGGAGATTTTGATTTAATCTGTCTCGATAAATGGGGGTAAAACACAGCAATGATAATGATCACATGATATGGTTTGGCAGCATAGATGTTTTTTTTTTCTTTAAGTTTGTTGATTTTTTTTTTTAATTGGTCAATGTTGAGCGGCTAAAGAGAAACTTGCAAGAAGCCAGTTTTAAGAAAAATATTTTGAATTTTTTTTAAATAGTTAAAAAAAAAAAGAAAAATGGGAAAAAATACAGTTCTTTCGTAAAAATGTTTTAAAGAAATGGGTGTTGGAGGCATGAAATTGTTTTAGGTAGTAATAAATGTGTCCTTCAACTTTAGTAAGGCTTTGAGTTCAATGTTTAAATACCTGAAATAATTTTTATTGTGCAGTTTTTGGTTGCAATAAGACCCTGTTGATAAAGACGCTTACCTGAGCTGAAAAACCTCCCTGCAGGATCACGATGTCATTAATGTCCTTCAGAATCTGCTGGTACTCCTTGTCAGAATACTCATATCGTTCCCCAAAAACCAGACAACAAATGATATTGGACACTGCGTTGTTTATCAGTGTCTGGGCATTAAATGGCTTACCTGCAAAAATGAAGAATATATAAAGTAAATAAATAAATAGATTACAAAAAACACTTATTATTTTATTTATGTGACAGTGTTTTCTGTTAGTAATATTTTGTCTTTTTTGATACCCTTGAGCTCTGCAAAAGCTTCTGAGAGATAGTGGCACTCCTCCTGGATATATTTCTCCATTGTCTTTTTGCCTAAACCAAAGTTTCTTAGTGTATGAAGAGCAAATCTCCTCTGTTGCTTCCATGGATAACCATTTGACACCACAATGCCTGAGAAGGGAAACAATAGTTAGACATGTGATTGCTAGAAGGATTCAAAAATAATTCATACAATCTTTCGTGCAAACCTTTGTTTGAATAAAACTGCTCAAACAGTGGGATGCTGGGACGATCCACAAAGTCGTCTCCTTTTTGGATTAAGGCCTCTTTCACCTGCTTGTGTCCGTTCAGGATCACTGCTCTTTCACCAAAGAGATGAAGGCTGAAAACATTTCCATATTTTTCTGCAAACTAAACAAAGAGAACCTATTAGTTTCCACCCTAACCCGGCTCCGGTTCACGTCCAGTACCACGTCTGGTGGTACCGGCTCGCGTCCTGCGCCGCGTCCCGAGAGCTGCGGATCCCCAACGTTCCGAACAGCAAGCGCACCGGGGGACGTTTTAAATGTTCTGGAGGTTTGAGCGTGATCCAACCCCAGCATAGCGGCCTGTCTGCCGGCATATTCATGGCGTGAGCTCCGCTGGACACGTCGCTGCATCGAGCTGCAGCCAGAGAACGCGGCGGCAGTAACAGACTGTCAAACTATCCACAGTGTATCCCGCTTTTCTCAGTCTTTAATGTTTTAAAAAACAAAAGTTCATTGAAAATGATAAATCTCTATTTCATTTATTACTGTAGTTCAGCAGAGGAGGAAAAGATTTGGTCCTGACAAAAAATGAACATGAAAGTGTTATGGAAATTTAATTTTTGATGTTTTTAACTTTATTTACTGAACGTTGATTGAAGTTTTGAATTTAAAATGCCCTTCACTTGCACTTGGGCTTTTGTTAGGCCTTTATGTTACAGCCTTTCATTGTTAAGAAAGTTTATCTCAATACAATGTTACAAAATGAAGTATTTCTGATGAAAACTATTAATTTTGTCATTCTTGTTTTCATAATTAATGTAGAACTGCTAAATTCCACGAACCACACATTTTTTTTCCTTAAAAAAAGGCCACATGTAAATTTGCGATTAATCGCGAGTTAACTCTGGAAATGCGATTAATCGTGATTAAAAAAAATTTATCGCCTGACAGCTCTAATATATATATATATATATATTTGCATTTTTGTTTTTCGGCTCTAATCTTTGATTCATAGAAGTTGTGGAAATAACTTAGCAATGGACTACATTTTATACGTGGAGTGCAGCACTGGATTGTTGCAAGTCGCTATAGACAAAATAGTGAAACATCAAATTAACAGATTGTAACAATAGCGAGTCATTTTAAATATTCCAGTTTGGATCATGAAAGCCTATCTCTTCATTTTAGTTTAATAATGTGCAATTGGCCAATAGATCATATGAAATGGTTTTTGGAAATTTCATTAATGCCAATTGTGAGCTTTCAAAAGTTGATAGTGAAGAGGAAAACAGTCGAAAGTTGTTGCTCTCATAACTCTTAACGGTTTTTTAAGCCTCTAGTTGAAAAAACAGCAGAATGATTTGAAATAAGAATGTAGGCAAGAGGTTTGGTTAAGAAGTGTAACTTAGTTTATCATGGTGCCATAAAAAAGATATTTAAGAACTATGACTGTCGCTACCAATATCATGTTGTTACTAAAGCAATAAAGACAAAGGGATGTGAGGAAACCAATACTGTACACAGTCCAACACAGTAACAGTATGTGTCTGACCTTTTATGCACTGTGAAAACATTTGTAGTAGATTTTCTTCTTACCTCTGTGAGCTGCAGGTGAAGCCTGGAAGGGTTGATGCGATGAAGATCTCCAATGAAAGGAAGAGAATGGGGGCCAGGAGGAAAGTTTTTTGGTCGTCTGTTGACTAAATAATCACTCAGCAACAGAAAGACAAACAGAAATATCAAAATGCTCCTGCTGTCGATCCATTCCAAGCCCAGAACAGCAGTTATTGCCTCCATTTTTGGCCAAGACTGAGCAGATCCTCTCCAAACTCTCAATAAAGAGCAACTTTATCTGCCTGGTTTATTGTAGTCTTCGGTTGCTGAGTCACTCACTAGAGCAAAGGGATTGACTGTAGACTTGAGTTCTCTTGCATGAGGCAACACCCATGTTTGTATTGGTCTAAGCTGTTCCTGTTACATTAAAATAGCAAGTGCAAGAGCAGCTGTGCGTTTAACCTCCACTTTATTGCAGTGTTTAACCTTTGATTTATTGGAGTGAAGCCAGAAAACAAACCAAATCCTTCCTGTTCGTCCAAGAGAGAAACTAAACGTTAAAGCAGGGGTCTCAAACTCAAATCAGCCGGGGGCCACTACAGGCGGCGT
>NC_050515.1:25622661-25650809 GCF_002922805.2 Oryzias melastigma | reverse complement strand
ATTATCTGAATACAAGAATCTATACCACAGAGATGTAGATACTTGTATTTAGATCATTTTAGGTCTTCACTGAAGGTACTGTGTATACGTGTATAAGTATTAGGGATGCAACAATATTCAATATAAAACCAAACCGTTCGATACATGTTTCATGGTTCGGTACATTTTTTACAATACACATTTTATTTATTCAGTATCACAGTGAGCTGCCTTTCACGTGTGTCAGTGTATTCACATCTTGCTGAACATCAGTGGGGAATCTATGCAAAAGCACATGGAGCAGAATTTCGAACTTCTGCGCTCATTTTTGTAGACTTTTCATTGGGAGTGGCCGCTTGAGTGTGCACTGGCACAGCTGGTGTGTGAGCAGCTTCCGGCTCGTGTTTGAAGATGCTAAACCCTGCGGTGTGAAGACATCTTGGGTTCGCCGTCGAATAAGATGACCAGGGAGCGAAATGCGTTAACAAGAAGTACACTGTCTGCAAGGTTCGCCTCATCTCTATATCGTGCAATATGGAGAAACACGTCCAACTTGACCGGTCATCTCCGGCATCATCACCCAGTCCTGTCACCATCTAAATGTAGAACATCTAACACATCAGAACATCCCAGATATATTCAAAAGACTTACAGCATTTTTTTCAGTGGTTGATAATGAGGGCTTTAGTCATTTAATGGAAACAGTTGAACTACAATATAGTGTATGCATATTTCACAGAAAAAAATATATATACCTGTGCTTTATGAACAAGTGTGCAAAGAGATTGAAGACGACTTAATAAAAACACACAACTTTCCACATACAGCTGGACTTCCCAGGCAACAGATCTATTTGTAACTTCATTATATGACGGCTCTTACGCTGGCAAATTAAGATTACAGTAGTGCGGGCTGTCAAGATTTAAGAACACAGCTTAGATTGTTGGAGTTTATTATATTCATGTTTACAAGTATTGAGGACTGAGGCACTTTTACATTTATTAAATTGTATACAAGTTCTAATGTTTACAAGTTTACAAGAGTTCTATTTAAGAGTGATTCTGCAATAAGTGCCAAGAGCTCAAAATCTGAAAATCTGAAAAAATCTGATTTATTTGTTTTGTTGTTTGTGTTTGCAAAAGAAATCATAATCTGTGGAATAGTAGGATTTCAGGGTTTTACTCCTACTCCACGCTTCAGAGGGGGATCTGCTGTGCGGAGAAACATGTCTGCATGGCAGCAGCTTCTTCGGACACAAAATTTCATGCAACAGTCTTGAGTTGTCGGAGCTTTTGTGATGAACCGGAGGAGTTACATAACAAAACAAAAAAAAAAAAAATATGAATACATTAAACCGTGAATAAAGAAACACGAATACGCGGGGGAACACTGCATGTGCAGTTGTGGTGAATTCAATTCATTTCAATTATCCATTTATTATGGAATTGCTCCATAAAATAATATCCATAAAAACAGGATGATTTTAGAAACATAAAATAGTTAATATTTATAAGGATGGTTTTGGTGGAGGAAGACTGAAGGCTCAGCTCTGAAATGCATGGACCACTGTATCCAGGACTTCTGTACCGGCTTATTTTATCAGCCGCTTTGAACTTAGATTGTGAATAATACCTTGTGAAGATTTGACATTTTCTAACTTTCTGAAAAAGACATGCTCAATAATTAATATAAAAAAGTCTAAAACTCTCACCCCAAAATATTCTCTATTCCCATCGCAACCAAAGCTGTGAGGGAGTGATGAGAATAGAGGACCTTTAGTGTTGGGTGTTTATAAAAACACTTATTTAGACTTTTTTATATTAACTATTGAGCATATCTATTTAAAAAAGTTGGGAAAGGTAAAGTTGTCACCAGATAATTTTCAAAATCTAAGCAGTTGATAAGAAAACTCTAATGACCCAGCAGTGTGGCAGCATTTAAACACATCATTTACACACAAATTTTGGAGACGTGATAAGTCTCAAATCAGATTTGTGCATAAAAGCGGTTTTGTGTGTGCATTAGGCGATTTGTGTGTACTTTTTTAAAGATTTGTGTATGTAGTTTGTTTCAAGCTGTTGTAATTTCCAGTTGTGCGTGTTATTTTTGTCATTTTGGTACATGTGAAAACTCAATTGCAAGTACATAAATTTACGCGCAAAATGTATTGGTTGAGTTGTAAATAAAAAAAAAAAAAATACGCATACACAAATTGAGTATACTATATTGTCTCCATAAACCACTGCTTACTGACGTTGTCTGGTCCAAGCATGGCGTTGTCCTTATCATGACAAAATGGCGTCCAAATTGACTTCATCTTGTTAGAACCAGAAGTAATGGTGACATCACACTTAGTCCAGTTCTCTCTCTCTTATACAGTCAATGCTGAAAATGTACATTTTTTGTGTATACACTGAACTTGTTCTAAAAGAATCTGTTGTCAAGGCTGGGCTGTAAAAGAACATTTCAACAGATTTCTTACATTTCTTACATTTATACTGCTTGTCTATTCCTATTTGCCTGACCCTGCTTCACCTGTTCTGTGCCTTTTGCCACTAGTGAACTTTATGCTAGATTAATATGTGTTTATTTTGCATCATGTGACAGGATAAGCGCAAACTTTGGAGTTTACTCTTAAGGGTTTTTTTTCTGTAGCTGAACATTTTGAATGGCTGTCAGTTTGATGGTAGCTTTAAAAGGATTTTATCAGATTGTTTTTAGGGTTTATTGTTTAATTAAAGGGCTGTGCTTGTAATTTGAGCCAGATTTCACAAGGTCTTTCCCCTTTGTACCAGCTTTGATAAACTTGAAATGTCAGTTGTTTTTCTGGGTGTGTTAATCTTTTAAAACAGTGAAATAAAATATTGAAATAAACAGAAATGTTGTTTTTCCTGCTCCCCGTTCTACTGTCTTTAGTCAGGTAGATTTAGCAAGAATTCCTTGTTTTACGCCATATATGTACAATCTATTTTCATTTAGTTGTGTTCAATCTTGAAGTTCTGTCACACTTAAAATAAGTATTAGGATGCAGGTTCACCTTAACGCCAAAAAGACACTCTTAAGCAGGTTTGAAATATCTCGTTTTTTGTGAAAGCCATGAAATTTGAAATAATAATTAAAATACTTTTTAATTACAGGTTAATTGTATAAACAAACAGAACCTCAGGGGCAGCATCAGATAAAGATGACTGAAGTTTAGATTAGTTGCTCAGTGTTGTGTGCAAGAGACTGAACTTGACTGAACTTACCAATGTGGTAAATCATAAGTAAAACATTCTTTTCAGAAATCTGGGTGAATGACATCAAATTATACCTAAACTTCAGCAAGACTGAAGTCATCTTTTACTGGTCATTGTGGAAAAATACAGTACTGACAATAGAAATTGAGAGAAATTTACAGAAAATACGTTTTTAAGGACTACTACCAGAATGACGGTTTAAGCTGAAGATAACACATATGACAGAAACAAACTATATTACCAAATAGTATTTCAATAATAAAGTCTAACATCTAAGAAAACACAACGCTTTGTTAATACTGTACTGTAATAACCATTAGTTTCACTGCTATTGACATGATAGAGCTGAGGGGCATAAACTATCGGACAAGTGAGTTGTTGGGATAAAATCTGTGAATTTAACCCTATCAATGAATTGATCTATAATACAAACTTTTAAATGTGTATAATCTTAAACTTTCACATAGTCCAACTACTGCTCAGGAATTATCTCACTGTACGTCCATTGAACATTAAAAGACATGGTGACAGGAGGGTGTTATAAACACAGCTTAAGGAGGCGTGGTCTTTGTGTCTTGGTGTGTTGAGTAGAACTAAGTTTAGACTGAGACTCAAGCAATATTCAAATATACATGAATGTCAAATGATGTTCAAAAATGTTGTCACAATAAATGGATCAGAGACTTTTGACTCATGTGTGCTCATGAAAGTGTGTAGTCATGTAGTAAAAAACCATCAAGACTTAGGATGATGAAATGAAAGAAGTTTTAATTCAACCAAGAAATAATAATAAAATAAAAAATTACAATCAAAACAAAAAAATAGAACAAATACATAAAACAAATGCATATCACTGAAAATACTTTGGAGAGTCCATTAATGCAACAACAGTGCAAATACCAGTGCTATTTTATAGCGAGAATTCTGCAGATTAACTTATTTTTTAGATAAAATATATTTTGAATATATTTAAATTTCATCTGTGTTTTTCATTCGTCACATATGCTACAGGAAAACAATCACTACAAAACAGTTCCAAGTGGTTTTATGAAAACGACCAAACGACCAGGTGTCTTTGTAAATAAAGTTCCTGTGCCACAAACTTAACAGCACAACAAATGTTTGAAAAAAAAACTTCTAATTTTAGATTCTTTAACAAATAAAAACCATGTTATTGATTGCACTGCAGACCTGCTCTTTGCTTTAATGGCAAGTGCAGTTTCTGGAGGGATAAAAATTGGCAGTATTTCTTAAGACCCAGCAAACAGTGGGTCAGGGAGACATCGTCTTAGTTTGGGATGCTTGAAGGTTCAACGCGGTGCAGCAATGAGGCGGAAAGGTTTGGGACAGCGAGTTTCTCCCATCCTACTCTCCAGACTGAGCTGTTCTCCTGCAGGTGCTGAGAATGAAAACCTCTGAAAGAGGGAGGTGAAAAACAGAAACAACTCCATCCTAGCCAGCTGCTCCCCGAGACACACACGTTTACCTGGAGAAAAAAGAACAAAACTTGAGAATTTCTCAAAAAATGTCAAAAAAAAAAATAATAATAAATTGCCTAATTTATAAAAGACAAATTTTAATTCATTCAATTTTATTTTAATGTTATTATTATTTATTTATAATGAATTATATGAGGCAGAAATTAAGTTGACTCCTTTGCTGATTACTTCTAACCATTGACCAGTGAAAAGAAATTACATGAGAGAGTCAAATAGACTTCCCTGATCTACTTTCTCAAGAAGTAAAGGCTTCACAGTGCCTGAAATTGTTGAAACAATCAACTGACCAGCTCCAAAAGGATTGAAGGCCTCTCTTTTACAAAACTTTCCATCCTTGTCCAGAAAGTTTTTGGGGTCAAAGGAGTGTGGATTGTCCCACATGGACTCATCGTGGAGGACGGAGTGAAGCGCAGGCATTATTATAGTTCCCTATGGTTAAAAAAGCACAACATTTTCATGAGGTTTGATTCAACTTTGTCATACTTTCTACTTGCTTGAATTGTAATGTTACTAAGTTGAAAATCTTTGAAAAGGATTAAAGGAGTTATACTCTGTTTAGACAACTTTTTCTGGTGTAGACTGCCAAGACAAACTGGTTCTGGTTCTGTTTTTTTTTTTTTTTTTTTTAACTTTTTTTAATCAAAAAAGCATGGATTGGGTTACCCTCAAACAGACAAGGCTCACCGTGTCCACACCCTTGATGTAAAGGCCTGAGAGATCTAGTAAATGCTTTTAGTCAGTATGTACAATGTGAAGGAGGAGGAGGAAAATTCCAAATAATGAGCATATTAGGACTTGTTAAACAAGGTAGACACAAAGGAGGGAGAGGTGGTTCTGTACAGGTGAGGCACATGAACAAAGTGGAGGGCATTGAGGAATTCAGAGTCAGCAGTAAAAAAGCGACAAAATGTGGGAAAGAGGTGAAAAGGCGTCAGCTAGCATGTTGGAACAGGTGGAGGAATGTTTCAGGTCTGATATTTGACAAAATAGTTTTGGCAAGAATTAAATGAAAGGTATAGAAGACTAATGTGAATAGCCATGTTGCTGGTTTAAAGCAAGGATGGCCAACCCTGGTCCTCAAGAGCCTCAATCCGCTCTGTTGTCCAGCTCAATCTGGACTGCTTGATAAGAACAACCTAAACCTGGTGTGTTCAGTTAATCAGGATGTGGAATCACTTGAGTCAACTAATACGCAGCAAGCTGGTCAGGGAGAACTGGAAAAAAGACAGGGTTGAGGGTATTGAGGACCAGGGTGGGCCAACTCTAGTTTAGGGACTGATGCAGAGAAAAGAGGCAGAACTTAAGGTAGCAGATATGAAAATGTTGAGGTTCTCTTTGGGAGTGATGATGGTGGATTAGATCAGGAGTGAATCCATCAGAAAAACAGAATATGTAGATGTTTTGGAGATAAATGCAGGGAAACAGATTGGTTTCAACACGATCGAATCACAACCATCAAATCAAATTATCAAATACCTTTGGGATTGTGTATTTGTCGAGGGTGGTGTCCCTGTTTGCCTGACGGAACACACCTTGGGGGACAATATTCCCCATTCTCTGGATCTCATGGATGACTGCGTCAGTGTAGGGCATGTTTTCTTTATCAGCCATAGACGGCTGTCTGGATGAACCAATCACAGCATCGATCTCAGCCTGGACCTTCTCTGCAGATCAAAATCAGACAAATCATCACCCATTCCTTCTGCCCATCAGATAAATATTTGAGAATTAAATTTCAATGCTCTTTTGAGGTAACACATTATAACATTATTATTTGTACTTATTTACCTTGTATCTCAGGGTAATAGATCATGTATAGCAGACCCCAGTATAGTGTAGTGGTGGTAGTTTCAGTTCCAGCCAAGAAAAGGTCCAGAGTGCAAATGCACAAATTGTCAATATCAAATCCAGAATCTTTGTCTTGATTCTACCAGAAATATGTGGAACATGAGCAACAACAAAATATGGGTGACTTTGAAAACAACACAGAACAAAAAACAACACTCACCTTCTCCATCTCAATGAGAAAAGAGTCAATGTAGTCTTTTGGAGAAGAGGGGTCAAGGTTCTCTTTGTGTTCCTTAATCTTGATTTTCACAAAGTCCATAATCTTCTTTATCAGCGGAAATATTTTCTGATGCGGTCCAGGAAGCCTCTTCATCAGCCAGGGAAACATGTTGTATAGCTACATGGAAACACGTCAACCAGTTACAACCCCAAATGGGATTTGTTCTTCACGCTAGCCCTTCAGAAATATGTTATGTATTTATTTTATCAATTACCACAATAAATACAAGTAACAGCTATTGGGGCTTTTTGCTTTCATATTAGGTGGGATAGTCCACCCTTGATTCTTATGGGTTACTGATCGTCCTGTTTTTTATTTCTCCCTACAGTTATTGCTGCTGATTATCAAGATTAGGTGTGTTCAGTCAATCAGTATGAGGAGACACCTGAGTCAGCAACAAGAAAGCAAGGGACGGCTGGATAACAGGCAGAGTGGTAGCTCTTGAAGTCCAGGGTTGAGCTACCCTATCTTAAATTAAAGCAACACACACTCACTAGCTGTAATATGTATTTGTATGACCTACTATTGATAAAATACAGTTGTGTTTATAAGTATATGCGACACACAAAAGTATGTGGGGTCCGCTAGCCGCCACATCAATCTTCAAGACTATTGATTGGTAGACAGGGCTGCACGGTGGCGCAGTGGTTAGCGCTCTGGCCCCGGTTCAAGTCCCGGAAACAGAATCACCAATGGGGTACCTTTCTGTATGGAGTCTCCCAAACATGCTTCATAGGTTAACTGGTTACTCTAAATTGTCCCTAGGTGTGAGTGGGTGTAACCTGCCTTCGCCCATCAGTAGCCGGGTGAGGCTCCGGCAGCCCCATAACCCCAGAAGGACAAACGGTTAAGAAGATGAATTCATGACAGACAGAAAATTCCAAGCCCACTTCTAGTGGAAGAGGTGTGGACATCCAACAAGCTCATTCCTTATTGGTGAAAGAGGTTGCTAGAAGATTCAAAAAGCCATTGATGACTTAGACTGACTTGTCCCAATGTCCGATTAACTACATCATCTAGCTCCAACTTGGCGGTGTCTGTACTGCGAAAAAATGGTGACAAAATTTACTTTATTTTGTGCAGCTGGGAGTAAGTCATTTTCTATGGATGACATCACATTATCTTGGTCCAGTTCTCATATACAGGCAATGTTCCAGCTTCACCAAAGCCTAAAAACTTGTGTGTGGTTTGTTGGTGACTCTAAATAAGTGAATACGTGAGAATTTGAGGTTGTGATTTTAAAAGTGTCGTTGGAAATAACATTCACTTAGGGTTTTATCCATTTTCAGCTGCGTGTCTTAATACTGTATGTTGCTGAGAGTGGTTGACAACATGCTCACCAATGCAAAAACACTTCCTTCCAAAATCAATAAGTCATTAAGGTTCAGAAGAATTTTCTGATACTCCTGATCAGAGTACTCAAACCGTTCCCCAAACACCAAACAACAGATGATGTTGGACACTGCGTTGTTGATCACAGCCTGAGGATCAAAGGGTTTACCTACAAACAGAAAAATTAAGATGCTCAAATAAAAAACAAAATTGACTTTTCTGTAACATATTTTGAACCGTTCTTCTTACAAAATCCTTTCAAAACTTTTTTCATTGGTTTAATTATTACCTTGCTTGTCTGCAAAAGTGTCTGAGATATACTGGCATTCACTCTGGATATATGTCTCCATCGTCTTCTTGCCCAGACCAAAGTTTCTGAGCGTATGAAGAGCAAACCGTCTCTGCTGCTTCCACGAATTCCCATTGGACATTACAATACCTTTTTGGTGGAATAAATACACATCATCAGAAATTATATGATTGGTGTTTGACCATATTTTGCATGAGATCTAGGAAATACCTTTATTGTCTATTATATCTACAAACAGTGGAATTGTGGGACGATCCACAAAGTCATCTCCCTGTTGGACCAGGGCCTCTTTAACTTTCTTGTATCCATTGAGGATCACCGTTCTTTCACCAAAAAAATGAAGGCTGAAGACATTTCCATATTTTTCTGCAAACTGAACACAAACAACTGATCAGGGTTCTGTCTCAGCACTAGATTTATGGTTGTGAAAAATAGTGGATAGATAATGGAAAACAGCATTCTAAATGTGTGATCCCGTCTCACAAGAGAGGGTTCTGAATCACTGTTCTATTCTAAACCCCAAGTTTGCATGATCTTAAACTCATGGTCTGACATTCTCTAGGAATGTCTACTAAAGAATCAAGTGTCTTTATGGTTTAACCAGTTACAGACAGTCATTCAAGTCATAAAGCTGCAAACAGCCTAATAAAACAACAACGTATGCTGTGATAGTTTTTTTGGCAAATCGGACAATTTGTAAAATTTCTTGAAGATATTTTTTTCCCTACAACAATGTGTACAAGTTTTTTTTTTCTTTTAGTTTTTGAAACTGAATCAGGATAATGATTCCTTTAATTAATGAGCCAACAGACATGACTGATAATTCTTTAAACATTTTTATTTTTACTTACACTCAAAGTAATTTCTTCCTTTTTCCCCCTGACAACCAACTGTGAATCATCAAAGTTTTTCAATAAACTAACTAAAGCAGTTTGTGATCCATGTGTCCTTTTTATGGCAAAATAATGGTGAAGTTAGAAAGTCCAGAGCTCCAACCCAAACTTAAACGAAGTCCAAATATTTAGAACATTTTGTCTTCTGTTACATAATGAATATATTATTGCCTCCTACCTCTGTGAACTGCACGTGAAGTCTGGATGGCTGGATTCGGTGAAGATCTCCAATGAAAGGGAGAGAATGGGGGCCAGGAGGAAAGTTTTTTGGTCGTCTGTTTGCTAAAAAATCACTCAGCAACAGAAAGACAAACAGAAATATTAAAACAGTCCTGGTGTCCACCCATTCTATGCCCAGAACAGCAGTTATCGCCTCCATTGTTGGGCAAGACTGAGCAGGTTTGTCTGTATGCTGTCAATATATAGCCACTGTTTCCACATTACTTTCAAAATAAAAGCACTTCTTCTTTCCCATTGAAACAGCTCTGTTAAAGGTAACCCGTGATCTGCTCATGGCTTCAGACAATGGATTTGTCTATATTTGCTCTTTTAGATATTAAACCTTCATTTGACACAATTGATCATAACGTTTTATTACAGAGACAGGGAAATGTCCTCAATTTATTTCTTTGTTTTTTTTTTCAACTTGTCCTGTCCAGCAGCTGAGCAAACAGATAAGAGCTAAAGACCTCTTTTATTGTACAGTTTACTGTTACAATAAGGAGTAATGAATCTTCTGACACATGTGTTATACATTTGTTTATGTCCCTTTTGTATTTAAGGCCAAACTTTGTCTGTATTAGGTACATTTGTATACATTTCTTGTTGAACTGAACAGAAAAAAGAAGAGAAAAGGAGAGAGTGATGTTAGAGATCAGGGGTAAGGATAATAATTAAAAAGTGTGTGTGTGGTGGTGGTGGTGGTGGTGGTGGAGGGGGGTGAAACACAAATCAACAAGTTGATGGAAATTTATTGTCATTACGGTCAGGTGTGGATGTTATGTAAGTCAAAAGGGTGAGGCTTGTCCACACACCTCCTCAAATATTGGACATAGTCTTTTTTTGCCTGCATATTGTAGAAATCAGAAGATTTAAACTTTTATTTACAGCAGCAGATACACGCAATAGAAGTCTATGGACGTTGGTTTCCTAGAGCCAGCGGGTAGGCTTCTTCCTATTAGGAATATGAGGAAGGAGGGATCATTTGGTCCAGTCATAGACAGTACAAAGGGAGAACTGGAGTGGAACCCCCCCCCCACCACCACCCAAGTACCCGCTGGTCCCAAAAAGCCAAAATCCATACACTTCTATTGTAAGACAAACCACTAAAATCCGTCATTCTGTTTGTCAGAATAACCATTCTTCCTCTTGTGTCTCTTTTTAACACATTCTTGCCAAAACATTTTTTTCCATGATATATTTTCTTTATGGACAGTTATTCAAGTTATAAACTAGCCAATCAGATGCCTCAAAAAGAGCATATGGTGCCCGCTGGCCCCACCTCACACGTTCGAAGCATTTGACTGACGGATTCTTGGGCCAATCACTACTTGCTCCCAAAATGACCTCATCCGTACAACTGAAAAAATGGCAACTGAATCGATTTCATTTCATTGGAATCTGAGGTAACAGCCTCGTTTTATCTATTCATGTCAACGGGTTCAATTAACAGTCAATGGGTAGAAATTAAAGTTTTTTTTTTTTCATGTCCTCTTCATACCGAACAGGTGTGTTGACAGAATTCCACATAAAATCATACATTTTATCGTATTGATTAATTAATATGTAATCCAAACTTTTAAATCTGTATGGTTTTAAACCTTCACCCAGAAAACTTTCGTATAAGACTTGTCTGAATGTATGTCTATCCAACATTAAAAAGATGTGGTGCTAGCGGAGGGATTTGAGTGTGTGTGTTTAAAATTTGGGGGATTTAGTAACTTCAATGTTAAGAAGGGAAGAACCATCACAAGAGGTTTTATGTCTTGGTGTGTTGTGTAACTTTGTCTGAGACTAAAGTAATATTCAAGTAAACATAAATAAAAGAAAAATAATATACAGAAAATGTTATGAAACATTTAGGGAGGTATTTTGATTGTGTGTAAAAGTGTGTTGTTATGTAGTAAAAAACAACTCAGACGTAAGATGATAAAATGAAATGAGTTTAAATCCCACCAAAAAATAAAAAAATAAATAAAAGTTACAATCAATGCTGAAAAATAGAATAATATTTTATCACAAAAAAGACTGGAGAGTCAATGTATGCAGAGAAACTACATCAACACAAGTTCAAATGGCTGTGCTTTTTTATTGTGGGAATTCAACAATAAATAAATGCATGTTTACATTAAAACATATTTTACATGTATTTTGATTCCATCTGTAATTTTCATTTGTCACAGATGTTACATGAAAACAATCACTATATAACAGTTACAAGTGATTTGACCAAGCAACCAGCGGTTTTTGCTGTAAAAGTTTCTGAGCCACAAACTTAGAAACACAATCATTCTTTGAACAAAAATAAAACATCTAATTTTAGATTCTTTAACTAATGAAAACCATGTTATTGATTATACTGCAGACCTGCTCTTAGCTTTAGTGATGAAAGAAGTTTCCAGGAAAAAAAGCATTTTTTTATTTTGATCCAACAGGAGTTCAGTATAAATAGTGAGTTAAGGAGACATCAACTGACTTTGGGATGCTTGAAGGTTCAACGCGGTGCAGCAATGAGGCGGAAAGGTTTGGGACAGCGAGTACCTCCCATCCTACTCTCCAGACTGAGCTGTTCTCCTGCAGGTGCTGAGAATGAAAACCTCTGAAAGAGGGAGGTGAAAAACAGAAACAACTCCATCCTAGCCAGCTGCTCCCCGAGACACACACGTTTACCTGGAGAAAAAAGAACAAAACTTGAGAATTTCTCTAAAAATGTCAAAGAAAATAAAATGTGGCTAATTTATAGAAAAAAAAATCATACAAGACTAAATATAGTTGCAATAATAGATTAAATCTTTGAATTCATTAAATTTACTTTATTGTTTTTTTTTGTTATTATTTTGAATTAATTGTAAAAGGTAGAAATCAACCTATGACTTTGGAACCAACTGAAAGGAAAATGCATTGAGTGAGACACTTTTTTGCTTTTATTTTGTCTCAAGAAGTAAAGGCTTCACAGTGACTGAAATCTTTTGAAACAATCAACTGACCTGCTCCAAAAGGATTGAAGGCCTCTCTTTTACAAAACTTTCCATCCTTGTCCAGAAAGTTTTTGGGGTCAAAGGAGTGTGGATTGTCCCACATGGACTCATCGTGGAGGACGGAGTGAAGCGCAGGCATTATTATGGTTCCCTATGGTTAAAAAGAGCACAACATTTTAATGTGGTTTCATTAAATGTTGTCATATGCATATGTTGATAATTCGAAAAGATTTGAAAAGGATTTTAGGAGTTATGCTCTCTCTGAGAAACTTCTTCTGGTATAGACTGCCAAGATAACCTGGCACAGGGAAAGAGACCAGTGGACAAGTTTTTTAGAACTTTTTCATATAAAAAAACAAAAAACAAAGGATTAAATAACCTGCAAACAGACAAGGCTCATTGTGTCCGCACTCTTGGGGTGAAGATCTCAGAGATCTCTAGTAAATGTTTTTTGGCAATAACCGCAGACAGGAGCACAGATGCACAATATAAAGGTGGAGGAGGCAAATGCCAAATAATGAGCATATGAGGACTTTTTAAACAAGTTGGACACAAAGGAGGGAAAGGTGGTTTGTACAGGTGAGAAACAGAGATGTAAGGATGTGTAATTGGGAGTAGAGGCGAAGAAGGGGGAGGACTTTGAGGAACTCTGTGTCAGCAGTCCAGAGCTTAAGAGGCTGTAAAAAAGACATGAAGAGTTGTGTGCCAGCAGGTTGGAACAGGTGGAGGAAGGTTTTGGGTGTGATGTGTGACAAAAGTGTTAGCAAGAAAGGACAGGTATAGAAGACTGTGGTGAGAGGATCCATGTTTCTGGTTTAGAGAAGAGCTGCCCATTTCTGGTCCTCAAGAGTTACCACCCTGCCTGTTTTCAGGATCTCCAAGCCCTGCTAGCTGCTGATTAGCTCAGTCAGATGTCTTCACATTCTGATTGAATGAACACACCTGCTCCAGGTAATCAGCAGCAAGCAGTGCAAGGAGAGCTGGAAAACAGGTAGGTTGGTAGATCTTGAGGACCAGGAATTGGCACCCCTTGTTTAGAGACTCTGCAAAGACAGGAGGCAGAGCTGGAGATAGCAGAGATGAAGATGATGAGGTTCTCTTTGGGAGTGAAAAGGATGAATCAGAAGTGAGCCCATCAGTTAAACACATCATAGTAGATGTTCAGGTGGTATATGCAGAGAAACAGATTGAGATGGTTTGGACACATTCAGAGGAGAACCATTGAAACTAAAGGTCTTTATCAAATACCTTTGGGATTGTGTATTTGTCGAGGGTGGTGTCCCTGTTTGCCTGACGGACCACACCTTGGGGGACAATGTCCCCCATTCTCTGGATCTCATGGATGACTGCTTCAGTGTAGGGCATGTTTTCTTTATCAGCCATAGACGGCTGTCTGGATGAACCAATCACAGCATCGATCTCAGCCTGGACCTTCTCTGCAGATCAAAATCAGACAAATCATCAGCCTTTGTGGTGGGGGAATGAAAACAGATTTCTTCTGCCCATCAGATAAATATTTGAGAATTAAAGTTCAATGCTCTTTTGAAGTAATACATCATAACATTATTATTTGTACTTATTTACCTTGTATGTCAGGGTAATAGATCATGTATAGCAGACCCCAGTATAGTGTAGTGGTGGTAGTTTCAGTTCCAGCCAAGAAAAGGTCCAGGGTGCAAATGCACAAATTGTCGATATCAAATCCAGAATCTTTGTCTTGATTCTACCAGAAATATGTGGAACATGTGCACATACAAAATATATGTGACTTTAAAAACACAGCAATCAATCAAACAAACAAACAAAAAAATAACAACAATACTCACCTTCTCCATCTCAATGAGAAAAGAGTCGATGTAGTCTTTTGGAGAAGAGGGGTCAAGGTTCTCTTTGTGTTCGTTAATCTTGATTTTCACAAAGTCCATAATCTTCTTTATCAGCGGAAATATTTTCTGATGAGGTCCAGGAAGCCTCTTCATCAGCCAGGGAAATGTGTTGTATACCTACATGGAAACACGTCAGCCACGTTCAAAACCAATCCCGCTTTTAGTGGAATAAGTGTGGACTTCCAACAGCTCATTCCTGATTGGTGAGACAGGTTGCCATAGAAGACTCAAATAGCCAATGTTCAGTCAGACCAACATGGCCCAATCTCTACTTGCTAACCCTGTCTGGCTCTAACATGTCATTGTCCGTATTACAAAAAAATATTGACTGAATTTGCTTTGTTTTGTTGGACCCAGAAGGACAGGTGGCCTTTTCCAGTCTTAATACACTTTCCGGTTCTGGGTCACGAGCAGCTGACGCATGTCTTCGACTCTCTTTAGCTCTTCGGGTTTCGAAGTCTTTTAAAGTTGCTCACAAGCAACTTAAATTGCAGAGCTACTGCAAAACAACTACCACAACGAGGAGAGTTGAACATGGCACCGGAGAAAAATTTTGAAGCCGATTTGGCGGAGCTAAAAATTATGCTTGCTCATATTCACACTAAGCTATCTCCGGTGTTCCTTACAGATGCTAAGCTATCAGCTCTGATGGAGCTTGAGGCTAAGCTATCACCGCTGTTACAACTTGCGGAAGATTTCCAACAGGAAAAGAGACGTAAATAACAACAAGAAAATCGACAAGATCTCCTGGAGAGAAGAATGCATGACATGGATCAACAAGTACGGATTAATAATCTTATTCTCACAGGACTTTAACTCCAACCCCAGTCAAGGCTTGGTGCTACCTCCGTTAGCATGGACGCTAACGCTAACGGACCTGTGATGAATTTCTAACGAAACCATGGACAATCAAGTTTGTTGCATCTAAAGGGATTTCCTTGGACCTAAATACTGTTGAGGTCTGTCATCCGCTTCCTCGGAGAAAGAATACGGATAAACCAGCGATCCTGATCAGGTTTGTGAATCGAAAGCACAAGATAGCTCTGATGAAAAAACTCAAACACCCGGAAGGGTTCGACTATCTTTCTTAATGATTATCTATCCAAATATCACGCTGATCTGGTGAAGCACGCGAGACTGCTACGAAAGAGGAAACAGATCCATTCAACTTGGGTCCAGAACTCCAGGATCTTTGTCAAACCACCGAACCTGACTAAACCACTGGAAATAAAATCAATGAACGACTTTGAGAACTGTGGGATTACTCATGTTTGAACCATTAATTTTTTTTTTCTTGTTATCAATGATTGCCTTTTGCCTTCACCTCCGTCAGCCTAAAGCCGCACCATCCAAACTCTGACCGTCTTTAACACTTTGGTTCTCCTCGTCTCTTCACCGTTCTTCTCTTCCATCCTTTCAGAGTTTTATTCTTGTCATGAATACATCAGATATGTTAAATCTGTAAAATCACTGGCATGAAGCTCAATGAGGCAAATTTTCTTTGTTATATTGGGCTATATAAATACATTTTTATTTAATTTAATTGAAGCAAAATAAGTGTCAAATGTGAACTCAAAAAACCACTGAATATGAACTTTGACCCGATTCTCAGTTGAGCTGCAGACTTTGAGCATAATTCCCTTGATATGATAACTTTACAGTCTGTGTCTTAACAACGAACGATTACGTGGCCTTAAACTTGTTCCTAACTGTGATGTATCACTGATTCACATATCCTTGATTTTTTTCCTCTTCTACTTATTAATTTTTAATTATGATTATTTGATGAATGCAATGTGCACAAAATGTATTTCTTTTTAAGAGAATATATTGAAATGTTTTGCACAAATATAGATGACTTTAGTATTTAGATTTTTGGTACTGATTAATATAAATTACTTGTCTGTGGATGTTAGGAATGTGTTTACATCCCTGATCTTAATGATTCTTAATAACCTGAATCTATGATTGTAGGGTATAAATATTTGATGTGAAGTCCTGAAGCGGATGTTGATAATTCATGTAGAGAAAATGGTGTGGTCGAACAGGGGAGGGATTATATAAGTTCGCTTCCTTCCACTCAATTTCAAGCGATCCACTTGTAATTCATTTTGTGATATTTTAGTTCATGTATTATTACCCGATTGCTTGAAATAAACAATTTAATTCATTCATTCACTCTCAAAAGTGATGTTTGAAATTAACATTTACTTAGGGTTTTTATCTTTTATCAATTGGGTGTCTGATTGTGGTTAAAATATGTTGCTTAAAATTGTTGACAGAGAGTGCTCACCAATGCCCAAACACTTCCTTCTAAAATTAGAAGGTTGTTGATGTTCCGAAGAATCTTCTGGTACTCCTGATCAGAGTACTCAAACCGTTCCCCAAACACCAAACAACAGATGATGTTGGACACTGCGTTGTTGATCACAGCCTGAGGATCAAAGGGTTTGCCTACAAAAAACAGAAAAATAAAGAAGCTTAAATTAAAAAAAAAATACTTCTATGAAACATTTCAAACTACTCTCTTAATAAGAACATTTTAGACATTTTTATTGGTTCAATCAATACCTTGCTTGTCTGCAAAAGTGTCTGAGATATACTGGCATTCACTCTGGATGTATGTCTCCATCGTCTTCTTGCCCAGACCAAAGTTTCTGAGCGTATGAAGAGCAAACCGTCTCTGCTGCTTCCACGAATTCCCATTGGACATTACAATACCTTTTAGGGGGAATAAATATACGTGATCAGATATTATGATTGGTGTTTGACCTTTTTTGCTCAAGATCTAGGAAATACCTTTATTGTCAATTATATCTACAAACAGTGGAATTGTGGGACGATCCACAAAATCATCCCCCTGTTGGACCAGGGCCTCTCTAACTTTCTTGTATCCATTGAGGATCACCGTCCTTTCTCGAAAGAAATAAAGGCTGAAGACATTTCCATATTTTTCTGCAAACTGGACAGAAACAATCAATCAATAAGGGTTGCCTTTCAACACTAGACTTATGATTGTGAAAGATAATGGAAAGCAGAATTTTAAATGTGTGATCCTGTGTCAAAAGAGTTATCTGAATTACTGTTCCATTCTATAACTCAAGTGTGCATGACATTAAAGTCATTATCTCACATTCTATAGGAACTTCTAAAAATAAAGTTCCTTTATGGTCCAGCTAGTTACAGCCAGTCATTAAAGTTATAAACTTGCCGATAATCTCGAAATAATAGGACAACCACAAGCAGGCGTGGCCCTGACTGCGCTACCATCCGTCCAATATTCTATAGGACAGAACAACTTTTAATGCTTTTATGCTTGATTGTGTGTGGTAATTTGCACAATTTCTTCAAGAAACTTTGGTTCCTACTACATAATGTAAAAGTTTTTCTCCTTACAACGCTTTTAATTGCAAAAAAAATACAAACTTTTTCTTTATCCCTGACATTCAACAGCAACATTCTTTTCCATAAACTAACTAAAGCTGTTTGTAACCCTTCTGTTGTTTATGAAGTTTAAAAGTCCTGAGCTCAAGAAAAAGCAAAAATGAACTCCATATATTTAGACCATCTTGTCTTCTGTAACATAATGAATATATTATTGCCTCCTACCTCTATGAACTGCAAGTGAACTCTCGCTGGTTGGATTCGGTG
Source organism: Oryzias melastigma (assembly GCF_002922805.2). Lineage (NCBI taxonomy): Eukaryota > Metazoa > Chordata > Actinopteri > Beloniformes > Adrianichthyidae > Oryzias > Oryzias melastigma. The sequence goes on along the minus strand of NC_050515.1, from coordinate 25,632,755 downwards.
AAGATCTCCAATGAAAGGAAGAGAATGGGGGCCAGGAGGAAAGTTTTTTGGTCGTCTGTTTGCCACATAATCACTCAGCAGCAGAAAGACAAACAGAAATATTAAAACAGTCCTGGTGTCCACCCATTCAAAGCCAAGAACAGCAGTTATCGCCTCCATTGTTGGGCAAGACTGAGCAGGTTTGTCTGTATGCTGTCAATATATAGCCACTGTTTCCACATTACTTTCAAAATAAAAGCACTTCTTCTTTCCCATTGAAACAGCTCTGTTAAAGGTAACCCGTGATCTGCTCATGGCTTCAGACAATGGATTTGTCTATATTTGCTGTTTTAGATCTTAGAGCTTCATTTGACATAATTGATCATAACGTTTTATTACACACACAGGGTTATGTCCTCAATGTATTACTGTTGTTTTGCTGATAATATTCACTTAAACCTATCTATTAAACCAGGATGTATTACTCAGTTTATTTCAAAGAGATCTTTCAGATCTCTTTTATTAAATTCAGATAATTATGGTGACCCTGAAGTACCAACCACATTAAGAAATCCTTTGATGCAAAAACATTCACAACAAAAGACAAAACAAATATAAAAAAAAAATGGTATTACATTTCAGAAAATAAAACTAAATTCCAGAAACCAAAATGCAAAAAACAAAATTGAAAAAAAAGTTGAAAGCAAAAGTAATTTCCAGAAATCAAAATGCAACGTTAGAAAAATTAAACACAATGAGAAACTGGCAAAGTTAGGTATTATGGGACAAAACTGATTGGATGATGATATCTAGTATGCTATGTTAGACTGAAAATGGTTTATATTACATTTGTGCTCGTAAGTTTACATAAAATTATGAATTCTATGCTGTTTTTCAATGCATATGAATTACTTTTTTTCCATTCATGGTTAGTGTTTAGTTTGGGCCATTTATTGCTAAACAGCAGTGTTAACGCATTTTAAATAGATCTTTTCTAAATTACACAAATCAAAGGTTTACATACCGCAGTTCTTAATACCTTGTATTGGCTCCTTTAAATTTTCATAAATAACAGCTTGGAGTCTCTTGTGGTCATTGTGGATGAGGTTCTTCATTTTCTCTGATGGTAAAGCAGACCATTATTCTTGGCTGAAAACCTCAAGTTTTTAAAAATTCTTGGGCTGTCTTCCTTGAACTGTCCATTTGAGATCTCTCTAGAGTGACTCAATAATATTAAGGTCAGGAGACTGAGACGGCCACTCCAGAGCCTTCTCCTTATTCTCTTGTAACCAATGAAAGGTGGACTCAGCCTTGTGTTCTGGATCATTGTCATGTTGAAAAGTCCAAGCGTGTCCCATGTACAGCTTGAACATCCACACCACAGTTTTTCAGAGAGTCCTGGATCACAGCTGAAGTTATTTGTGGGTTTTCCTTCATTACAAATTTCCGGCAGTTGGGACCATAGGTTGGGACAGAAGTTTTTGTGACCGTGGTTTGATTTCGACTGAACTCCTCACTTTCCACTTCTTGATCAAGGTTTGAACACTGCTGACTTGGATATTTTCTTGTGTCCCTTTACTGCTTTGTACAGTTCAGTTACCTTTTCCAGTAGATCTTTTGACAGCTCTTTAGCTTCCCCCATGACTCAGGATCCAGAAATGTCAATGCAGTACTGGATGAAGGATGCAAGGCTCTGTTGGGAGCCCATAACTTTAGTGCACAAACATTGATTTATAGGCAAACGAGTCACAGATCAGGATGGTTACCTTTAGCTGTTATTCAAACCCTTTTGTATCAGCTTGTGTCATGTTTTCAGAACAAAGTCATAAGGGTATGTACTTTGAACAGCGTCATTTGGGAAGTTTCTACTGTCATTGGGATTTAAAACTTTATTTCATTGATTTACCCAACCACTATGAGTGGAAGAAAAGCACTCTCTAAAAAATGACCAAGATATATCTTAATTTTTTCCAGGGTATGTAAACTTATGAATACAACTGTAATCAGATTACAATCCCTTCTCGTTGCTCTGTTCATAAAACCCAACTTCATAAAACCCAACTTGAAAGAAAAAGAAATGCCTGGAAGTAGATCTGGTGATATCTACTTAGTCATGATGCCTATTAACTGTCAAAGAAGATGTCAGAAACCTCCCCCAGGGCAGTCTTGTTTCAAACAAAATACAATAAGCACTTCAGGACATTTTACCAAAGAAAATATATATATGTATATATAACTCCATCTCACCAAGAAATCCAAATCAGATGTTTCAAGATATGTTTGTGTTTTCTTTCACCAGCTGTCTTTTTTCTCATTGCTGCATTATCAACACTGTCTAGTCTTTGTAAAACAGATGCTCTGGCACCTCACAGTTGTGTCTTATTCCAAACTCAGATTTTTTGGGTTGTACTGAAGTTCTGGGTTGTACTGAAAAACAATGACTTTCCCTTGGGATCTAAAAGGATAACTGAGTTGGAGTAAACTGAATTGAACCGGTCTCAGCTGATGTTCCCCTCACTGACTCAGTTCTGCAGAAGGTTTCCTTTCCTTTTGCTTTTTACTTGCTCTGTACATAATTTCCTTTGAAACCATTACTAGTATACAACCAAAATATTCTTTCATTATTAAAATACTTTAGGTCATACTATCCATGAAGCTCAATCTGGTGGTTTTTTTATATATTGTTGATCCAAGAGACAATCTCAGTTGTAAAATATTTATTTAGTAACAATTATTCATCTCCTTTTGTAATCTGACAAAAAAACTCACACTACATTACCAGAATAATGGAAACTAACAGAAAAAGAACAAACATTCATGCACACACATCATCTTCTTTACCTTGAAGTGTATAAATCTAAATTTTAGCTTTTATCTAGCAGTTATACACACAATATTGTACCTCTAAAAGCTGATACAATTGGTTTTGCTGCAGTTTTTGTTAAATCAACCATTCATAAACACACCCCCTTCCTCTCTGCAATCAGCTCCCCCTTTCCCCCTGTTGGAGTTCCAAGTATTTATGTAACACAGGACGTTACATAACTCAGGGCCTGCCCTAATGCAAACACAAAGACTTTGGAACAGAATGAGCACAGCCATCAACACAACAATGAGTTGCAAATTTGTGTTGAGAATCTCTGAAGAACAGTTCTAAACTGTTCTTTCATGAAGGCTTTGCAAAGAAGAGCAGCACACAAAAACGTTATAGTATCAATGGAATGAGGTTGCTGCTTGAAATGCCTCAACGCAACTTTAGTGTTAGTGTTGGCGCAGATCTCTGCTCCTCTGTGCTGCACATTCCATGTAAACAACATAACTCAAACATTGTCAAACTCCACTGGGAGCTCCTATCTGGGGATTTTTCTGAAGTGAGCAACCACTAGTATTAGCAACCTTTGTATTTGAAAATTACATTGATGCAAAACCTTGGTCTTTGAGTTTCCAGCTGGTTGTTTTTGTTCTCTTTGAACAGGAAGTTTTGGGGGAGTTGAGATCTTTGCAGAGATTTGCACTTGTGCAGGTTATTAAGGTTGAGCATGCTTTGCTTTTTATTTCATCTTGGCTGAAAAACTAAACTCTTGACTTCCTTTGGGTTTAGTGTCTGCTGCATACACATTTACCTAATAGGAGTAGTGGTTAGCACTCTCAACACACATTAAGAAGGTGCTGGTTCAAATCCCATCCATAGGTTCTACTCCAGCCTTTTCCCCTAGACCAAAATATGCTTCATGGATTAAATGCAGCGTCTAACTTTGTCCCTTAGGTGTGAATGTGAGTCTGTGAATGTTTTTTATGCGTGACTTTGCCATTTAAGAGTAAATTATCCAGAGTCTGCCCCACCTTTGCCAGTTGAGTTTAGGCTCCAGCATCCTTCTGACCCTGACTTGGAATAAGCGAGATTAGGGAATGGATTATTGGAAGGAAAAAAAGACAGATCTTCAATACTTATTTGTAAAATGTTTAAAGAGGAAAAGATCATCCAATATGCCATCTGAAAAAGAAAAAAGAAATGACACAATCTACTACATTTTGTATTAACTCTGCATTTTTATTATCCATGATATGTTTTATATTTAGCATATCTAGTTTTTCGTGCAAAACATGTAAATGGGAAAGAGAAAAGTAAAGAAACCTGTTATATTATGATGAATCATAGGAAGAAATACAATAATACAAAATACAAATACATGGAATCCAATGGAGTTTATAAGAGATGAACTCAAAATTAAAAAAAAAAAAAACAAAACAAGTGGATAATTTGAGCAATGCTTTTAGGTCAAGACTAATACTTGAGATAATATAGTAGAGGGATTCAGTGCTGACGGTGTTTATGGAGGAAGCTTCTGAACCAACTCATTACATGACGAAGGTTAAAACAATTAGCTAAAACACTGACTCATGATAATACTTTATAGTAGTATTTTTGTCACTGCTTCAGGTAACCCTCCTGGAAACCCCTTTTATATTTTAACATTGTGTTTTTCAAAACAAAATTGAGACAGCACAGACCATACATTACAATCAGTAAAAATGATAATAGAAAGAAAAGTGTCAAGCCTGTTTAAGTATCATCTGAAATTCTTTATCTTTAGGAAGGATTTTAGAAAAATTACATATTGGTTAAAACATTTTTAAATCAAAATTTTTTGTTAAGTATAAAAAGGTATCATTTTTTTGGAAGACCTAAGTGAATAAAAGTACATTGAAACCTAAACATCTGTGGGTTTACGAGCAAAAATTTAGGTAAAATACAAGAATATTTTTTTCAGAACATAGATCAATCCTTTCTCTTTTTTGCTAATTTGTTTATCTAGAAATCTTTTCTAAGGATTTGTTGCTTTGTGGATCTTTGAGACACTCTCTAAACATCTGTCTGCAACGAATATCTTAATTTATTATTTTATTTATTTATTTCATCTTCTATTCCATTCAATGTGCTTCAGAGTAATGGAAGCATAATTGACCATTTACATAGATTTTGTCATAGGACGATTGCAAAATTGAGAAATAACAAATATCTTTATATAAAGATTTATAAAGTTTAATTAACATATGACTTCAAATAATATTTTACTGAAATCTTCACACTGATTTTGAACTCTGTTCTTTTTCTTGGGGTAACTTTCGGATGTTTCATGGTTTAGCGAGGGACGGCACAGAGATTGTAATATTTTGGAGCTCGAATGGTTCCCATCCGGCCCTCCAGAGGGGGTAGTTCTCCTCCGGCTCCAGAAAACTTAAACCTCTGAAGGAAGGAGGTGAAAAACAGGAATAACTCCATCCTGGCCAGCTGCTCCCCGAGACACACACGTTTACCTAGAATGACAGAAGTTTTTTTACCAAACCACTCCGATTATCTTTAGATTTTTTGTAAAAGCGTTCAAAGTGGTCTTTTAATTATAATTATCTCGTTTTCGGTAAAAATCGAAAAGCCTGTGTCGTTTTCTAGGACATAATTTCTGCAGAGTGGCAGAAGTCCATCAGAAATTTGTCTTTGAGTTGTGGGCGGGGACTGTGGAAGTAAACCTTTCTTGATTTCCCATCATCCCTTTGTTCACACTCTCTCTCACGCTAGCAACAGACTGTTCCCAAAGCATTCTGGCTTCTGCTCCTGATTTATCACAATCGGAATAAAGAAATATTCAGAAATGTAATTTTAAGCTTAATTTTCTTCATAAATGTCCTCCATGGTTATAAAACTGTGACAATAACGTGTTAAAAACAACAAAAACAAGATTTTCATTGGAATGGATCAGTATAGCAAAGAGTAATTAACATTTTTTTTCCTTTCAAAAAGTTTTTTTTTATAAATAGGATACACATTTTTAGTATCCGTGTTGACTTTGATTCTAAAGTGATTTGACTTTAGCAAAAATAAAATATAATAAACATTATGATAACTAGAAAATGTCATACAGGACAGAAGCCCTATCTTGCTGAAAATAAAAATCAATAACAACTGAGCACAAAACTTCAAATAAACAAAAAAAGGCAGATAATTTGACATGGAACAACATAAATGGCAGTCCCAGTCCAGTGAAAATTATGTTTCAGTTTTTTTAACATGTTTTTTCTGGTATTTGTCTGATAATTGAGGACATATACAAAGAAATTTAAGATTGAAATTGCATTTCTGAGTATTTCTTTGTTCAAATGGTTCATAATTAAAAGACAACTGAGAACACTTTTAAAATAGATTTTTAAAAATGATTGAAGTAATACTTTATATACTTAGATGACTTATCAACAAAAAAAACCTTAAAACAATCTAATACAAAAAATAAAAAAAATGGTTCCATATGTTATCACTCACCTTTATATAAGAACAGTTTAAAATCTTATTTTTTTAAGAACAAGTTCTAGAAATCATCGAATTGAAAAACTTCCTTTAAACTTTTAATTAACAGTTTCAGTACATTTTAAAAATCGGCAATTTTGTATCCATTAAATGCGTAAAAAAAGACCACTTGATTGGTGACATGAAGAACCTAAGGTGATTTTTTTTTGTTTTTGGTGTTTCTATGTAGAACGAGCTTAAGTATTTTGATATTGTGATTGCATGATTTAATGCTTAAAAAACCTGACTGACCTGCACCAAAAGGAAAGAAGGCCTCTCTTTTCCTGAAGGTACCATCCGGGTTCAGAAAGTGCTGTGGGTTGAAGGTGTGTGGCGTCTCCCACACAGACTCATCAGAGAGGACCGTGTGAAGTGCAGGCATTATCATGGTGCCCTAAGGAGAAAAAAAAACATTAACAAACTCATTCTGCACTTTCACTTACAGCCTTTATCAAAAAGAAGGCATAAAAATAATCTTCTGGTGCACGTTGAAACTTGTATTATCGGCAATTACTATTTACTCATTCATTATTTGACCAGGTCAGAGTTGTACTGTTGTGCAATGTGACTTTAGTGCACTCACTGTAGACATGTGACTATGAAGCACAATCTTCAAAACCTTTAGGTATGTGAAAGAGAGAAATGAATAAAGGAAAAATAAAACCAACCTCTCAAATTATGTTAGCATTTTTAAGCAAATCTTAAATTATGCTTAATTAACAAAAGGGTTTACTGTTATTTAGCAAAAGGGAATAAAACAGGCTGAAGGGCAAACTAAATGTTGGAAAAAACAAAGGTGGGGCCACCACAGAAACTGTGGACAAACCCATTCAGGGCCATATGGGGTCCACTTGGCCTTGTGGGCTGGGGTTAAGGCAAACATTGGTTTACAGGTTTAAGAAGTCTTTAAAAGAAACAAAGCATGTTGTGAACCGAACTGCCCTAATGTGTACCAGTGCATTCCAGTATTTACCTTGGGAATGGTGTAGTTATTCAAGGTGGTGTCTCTGCTGGCCACGCGGGCAACACCAATGGGGACGATGTCTCCCATTCTCTGGATCTCATGGATGACTGCTTCAGTGTAGGGCATGTTTTCTTTATCAGCCATGGACGGTTGTCTGGAGGAACCAATCACAGCGTCGATCTCAGCCTGGACCTTCTCTGTGCACAAGCAGGTCAAAATGGAGCAGAACATGAGACACCTGAGCTCATGAGGAACCAAGACAGCTAACAGGAAAAGCCTCTTTTAAAAGGTTTAAACGCCTAAATCTTTCAAACACACACCTTGTATTTCGGGATTATGGATCATGAATAGTAGTCCCCAGTATAATGTGGTGGTTGTTGTTTCACTTCCAGCTCCGAACAGGTCTAATGAGCATGCGCAAAGATTTTTGATATCAAACCCAGCGTCTTCGTCTTGATTCTGTGAAGAACAAGTAAAACAGATGTGAAAATTCAACATACAACATACTTATTTGAGAAAAGACAGCACTCACCTTCTCCATCTCAATGAGAAAAGAGTCGATGTAGTCTTTTGGAGAAGAGGGGTCAAGTTTTTCTTTGTGTTCTTCAATCTTGACTTTAACAAAGTCCATTAACTTCTCTACCACAGCAAATAGTTTCTGAAGAGGTCCAGGAAACCTCTTCATCAGCCAGGGACATATGTTGTATGCCTACACACAAAATAAGAATTAAAAGAAGAAAATTAGCTTTGTTGTTGGAATGAGGCAGACTGTAGTTTTGCTTGAAAATCTTCAGTTTCTGAACATCAGAATTCTTCAAACAGACTTATATTCTTTATATCTAGTTTACGATATCTCTGTAATACAGAGGTTCACCTGATGGAGGTTTTTTTACATATATACATTTTAGGGAAATTATACATGCAGCACAATGCTTGATGGTAATGGGATATTGATCCTTCCATGGATCTTTTGAAGCCAAAAAATACATTCCTGATACTTAAACTTAAAAGTGAACACAGAAGGAATTTTAGAGTGTGAACATCTACGATGAAACCATCGTTTTAAGTCGAATTAGGTCAAGCGGGTAGACAAAGTGCAACATTTATGCTTTAAAGAAGGGGCAAGTTACTATTTTGTATTTATTGGGTTTGATCAAATTGGTGTAAATTTGCTTGAGGTGAAGTCTTACCAGTGCGGCGAAGCTTCCCTGCAGTTTCACAGCCTCGTTAAGGTCCTGAAGAATTTGCTTATACTCCTCATCAGAGTACTCAAACCGTTCCCCAAACACCAAACAGCAGATGATGTTGGAGACAGCACTGTTTAACAGTGGCTGAGCATCAAAAGGCTTCCCTGTTAGACAAACAAACAACATTCAAATCGAATATTTAAATAGCAAATGATCCATCCATCCATTTTCTCAACTCGCTGTATCCCTTTTGGGGACACAAGGATGCTGGAGCCTATCCCCGCTACATGGACAGGCCCCCAGTCAATGTTGATGAATAACCACACTTATTTAAATAACTGAATTGATAGGTTCTGTTTTAGATAGGGCTGTCAGATCTGTCGCGTTAAAAACGCATTAATCTGACACGTGCTTGACGCCGACATTTTTTTTTGACGCATTAATCGCAGATTTTCCATAGACTGTATATAATGGGGGGACCTCATAGCTCGATAAGTCCATTATTTTTACAGTCAATGGGATTTTCTCATACGTGCTTTTCCATACCGTGCAGGCGTCCCTCATCGTCCTCTCACCGGCTGCTCTCACTAGATCACAGATGGGTCTCCAACCACCGAGCTGTTAGCTAGAACCGGCCCGGCGCCAGGACGCGGAGAGCTCCTGCACCCTAACATGGCTCCGGTTCACGTCCAGTACCACGTCTGGTGGTACCGGCTCGCGTCCGGCGCCGCGTCCCGAGAGCTGCGGACCCCCGACGTTCTGAACAGCAAGTGCACCGGGGGAAGTTTTAAATGTTCTGAAGGTTTAAGCGTGATCCAGCCCCAGCATAGCGGTCTGTCTGCCGGCATATTCATCGTGAGCTCCACTGGACACGTCGCTGCATCGAGCTGCAGCCAGAGAACGCGGCGGCAGTAACAGACTGTCAAACTATCCACAGAGTATCCCGCTTTTCTCAGTCTTTAATGTTTAAAAAACAAAAGTTAATTGGAAATGATAAATCTCTATTTCATTTATTACTGCAAATCAGAGGAGGAAAAGATTTGGTCCTGACAAAAAATGAACATGAAAGTGTTATGGAAATTTTATTTTTGATGTTTTTTTATTTTATTTTACTGAACGTTGATTGAAGTTTTGAATTTAAAATGCTCTTAACTTGCACTTGGGCTTTTGTTAGGCCTTTATGTTACAGCCTTTTATTGTTGAGAAAGTTTATCTCAATACAATGTTACAAAATAAAGTATTTCTGATGAAAACTATTAATTTTGCTATTCTTGTTTTCATAATTAATGTAGAACTGGTAAATTCCACAAAGCACACATTTTTTTCCTTAAAAAAAAAGGTCACATATTAATATGCGATTCATCGCGAGTTAACTCTGGAAATGCGATTAATCACGATTAAAAATTTTAATCGCCTGACAGCTCTAGTTTTAGATTAACATGGATAAATAAGGCACAATATGTAAAAAGCAGAAAGCACCTAAACTGAAACTTTAAAGTGTCTTTAAAAATTGTATAGGTGCTTTTTACTTTTTGAAAATAACAAAGAGTATTATTGTTTTATTTAATGTTGTTTCATTAAAATGAAGAATTTTTATTCACTGATTTTTTTTTTTTTTTTTTTT
>NC_050515.1:25599714-25622609 GCF_002922805.2 Oryzias melastigma | reverse complement strand
AAGGGATGTGGCCTTCACGAGAAAAGTTTGGGGACCCCTGCTTTAAATAAAGATGCTAGAAATATTGAATAAAATTAATCCGGAATCCCCAATCTTCAGGTCATAGAGTGATTTTGGCCCGTGAGTCATTTCATAACAGACTGCACAGAAAAAAAATAATTCATATTAATCTCTGCATATATATATATATTATAATTTGAAGAATGTTTTATTTTGAAAAACTACAGGATTCTTTTCACTACATCCGTCTATGACTGGGTCACATGTCTTATGAGCAAAAGCAGCTGCTCTGTCTGGCTGGTGTGTGTCCCTATCTACAAGAGAGTAGTCCTAGGTCTAACATCAAACATTTTAGACAATAATTATGACAAATGCTTCCACATCAGTTTCATATATCTAATTTCTTATCCTAAATTTGCAAAACAAAACTCAGTTCATTATTTTTTTTGTGACTGACTGCTGTCATTGTTTAACGTTGAAGATGTAAAAAAACTTCAACCAACATGAAAGATTAACCCTCAGCAGCTGCAGGGTAAAACACATTATAAACATCCATCTTTTTATAAAGTTTTTTGAGACAAAATATGTACTGGTAAACTTAACAGAAAATTGGACTAAAAGGATAACTGGAAAACAATTATATTGTGCCAGTGCATCACTATTATTTAAATGTGTAGAAGTTTATTTAAGAAGCTAATAAAATCTCAAATAAAGAAAAGAGGCTTCAGATCATTAAAACACTTTACATATTCTCGATTCAGCGTATTTGTTTTGTTGATTTTTCATATTGTTTAAATTGCTGACAGTTTCTTCCTGTTTTACACTAGATTTCATGTAGAAACCTTCTTAAAATGCTAAACAGATTTTCCCTAAAATTTTTCTTTTAAAATATCTAATACCAATGTCAGCCTTGCACAGCCATGAACAAATTATCTGACAATATTCAAGTACAAGGCATAAAAAGGTTGAGAAGCACTGACGAGCCTGAAATCATGTATACGTTGAATTATTCTTGGTTTCTAATTTAAAATACATATACTTGCATGTACCTTGATGATCGGCAAAAGCTTGGGTGACATAGTGACATTCCTCCTGAATATATTTCTCCATTGTTTTCTTCCCCAGACCGAAGTTTCTGAGTGTATGAAGAGCAAATCTCCTCTGATGTTTCCATTGGTTTCCATTTGACATCACAATACCTTTGAAGGGGAAAAGCCCAATATTAGATGTGACTGCTGCACTTAAATCAAACAATATTCATATAAAGTTCACTGCGTACCTCTGTTTTCTGTTAATTCCGAAAAAAGAGGGATTTCAGGGCGATCTACAAAGTCATCTCCTTGCTGGATCAGGGCCTCTTTCAAGAGCTTGGACCCATTCAGGACCACAGTTTTTCCACCAAAAATATTAAGGCTGAAAACATTTCCATATTTTGCTGCAAACTGAAGACAAACAGCTGATGAATAGTTAAAGGGTTTATAGCAAAATTAGTAAAAAACTTCTGGGAATTTAGCATGGATGGAATCTTATGGCAAACAAAAGGGCAAAAGAACACAGGAAGGAACAAAAGCCGTTGTGGGACTGGAGATTTGTATGAAGGCAAAGGCAACCGTGACTTTTTTTATAGATCAGAGACCATTGTGTTTGTTTTGTTGACCTTCCCTTTTCTTTGAGGCTTTATTTTCTTCCTTTTTTGGATTCCTTTTAGCTTTTATGTCTGTAAATAAAGCCGTCAAATTAGATTTCCATCCTCATTGATTTTGGTTCATTTTGGACGATCCAATTCACTGACTTAAAATAGAACATCTTTAGCCAAAACCTCAACCAGTGTGACTCAGAGATAAATACCTGGTGCAGATGAAGTTTTCCTGTTGCTTTTTCACATCAAATTTATACAAACAGAACAATATTACACTGTAAAAAAATGAAACATTGGATCAATTAACAAAAGCCCCTGTAGAATAGACTAGAATAAGTTATTACATACTCAAGGCCCAAACAACAAGACCGTAAATAACATACAGAAACTCATACATAAAAGGAACAGTAATTATACATACATATTAAAATAAATGGACATAAGAATCAAAGTAAAAACCCAAATTAAAAACTGAAAGGGTTTTAAATGTGTCCATACCAGAACCTCCAGATTGGAGACTGATGTTTTATTAATTTTTTAAAAACTTTTATTAAATGAACCAACGTTTCACTTTTTTCAGCTGCACTGTATGGCCACGTCTTTGCTAAATTCAGTGTGTCCACACATACTGTGTTTTTGTGTGTTGTCTGTTGTGATGGTTGTCTTAACAATACAGTAAAATACCTTTCATTTTTTAATCCAAATGCTACTTTACGATATTGATATAATCATTTTTTTGGTTTTGCAACTATTTTATAATAATATAGATCAATTTGGTTGACAAATTGCATCAGACAGATCGATCTGGTTGGATTGTGGAAATCGATTAATTGATTAAGTCGGTTAATCATTACATACTAATGTGGAGCAAATTTTATAAATTAAACCACGTAAAATTCTCAAATTGACAAGAAATGTAAATTAATAGTACAGAAAAGAAAATCAACTAGTGCTCTTGTATTTATGTTTCTGTTTCCCTGTTGATTAATTGCAAACTAATTTAGTTTAAAAATATAAATATTAACAAGTATTGATTGATATAAATATTATCAAATAATAATAAATGTATAAAGGAAACTTCTTCAAACGACCTGCTGTCTTGAAGGATAACCACGTGACCATGCTTTGATTCTTACCTCTTTGACCTGCAGATGAAGTATGGCGGGTTTGATGCGATGCAGATCTCCTATAAGAGGCAGAGAATGCGGGCCGGGAGGAAAGTTCTTCGGTTTTCTGTTCGTCAGAACATCGCTCAACAGCAGGAAGACAAACAAGAAAAGCAGCACACTTGTGCAGTCGAGCCACTCCAAGCCCAAAACGGCATAAATCGCCTCCATAGTTGGTCGCGACTGAGCGAGTTTAGCTGCGATCTGCAGATAAATACTCAGTCTGCCTGTCTGTCGGCCTTTCAAAATAAAAGCATCTTGTTTCTTTTTTTCTTTTTTTACATTGTTTTGTTCCTTTAATTATTAATTTCTCCACAAGTTGAAGGGAACTAGCAGTGTATTAGTGTCAGTTTTAGTTAATGTCCAACAATCTTTGATTCTTTCTAAAGCGCTGTATGTATAGGAGGAGCCATTTGGCAGCCTTCCAATTCCAGCCTTGTTTTTCCATTCCAAGGGTCCCATGGGCCTGGCAGTTATGCAACACTTGTTCAGGTCTTTCTCCTGCTCCTTTCCCCTCGTTTCCCATTTGCTTCAGCGCTCTGCAGCTTTGCAGTAGGAAGCAAACTTTTTCCAAAATAGCAGATTTTTTTATTTTTTATTTTATCATCTTCATCCATCATGATATTTCAGGCTCTTTTCGACCGCATGGACTTTAACAGTTGGCTGGTGTTTGGTTTTGTTTTACTGCTTTTAATTGACATTGTTAAAACCTGGGCGCCCCCCAAGTTCCCCCCTGGACCTCTGTCTGTGCCTTTTCTAGGAAATGTCTTCACCGGGGTGGACTTCAAGACAATGGAGAAGGTGCAGTTGCATGAATATTTACTGAAAAGATCTACGTAGTGTTTCAAAACAAAAGCCCTGCGTTTATAATAATTTTATTTTTTTCTTGAAGTGAAAGAAACATTTAATTAATGCTGCTAATTGGAAAATGTTCTAATCAGTTAAAAATGTTTTTTCTGTGTCATTTTCTAAGTTGTAACTTCTATTCCATGCAGCTTTCTCAGGATTTCGGCCCTGTGTTCAGCTTGAGGCGAGGCAGTGAGAGGATGGTGTTTATTTCTGGCTACAAGATGGTCAAAGAAGCTCTTGTCACCCAGCTGGACAGCTTTGTGGAGCGACCAATTGTCCCTCTTTTCCATGTGGTATTTAAGGGCCTTGGTGGGTTGATGAACAAAAATCACATTGTTTTTAAAGCACATTTACATCAGACTCCAGGAAGGGATTGCAGTGACAAATTGATGAAACTAAGTGCTGTACGATGTTGATATGCTCATTTTAATGCTTTAAAACTGTTTTATTCTGAAATTATACATTTTTTCTTAGGTATTGCCCTCAGTAATGGCTATCTTTGGAAAAAACAGAGGAAATTTGCCAACGCCCATCTGCGTTACTTCGGAGAGGGCCAGAAATCCCTGGAAAGATACATTGAAATAGAGACCAACTTTCTCTGTGATGCATTCAAAGAGGAACAAGGCAAGTTCCTGACAGGAAATCCACTTCATGATAAATTGAAATTATTCTTTAATTTCTAATGATTCTTTTGAAATAAATAATTTCCAGGGAGACCGTTCAATCCTCACTATGTGATCACAAACGCAGTGGGAAACATTATTTCTTCCGTGGTCTTTGGCCATCGCTTTGAATACTCCGATCCGAGCTTTCGCAAAGTGTTGGAGTTGGACAATGAAGCGGTGGTGCTTTCCGGCTCAGCTCGAACTCAGGTAACCCTTTCAGATAGCACAAAACCGGCTGCTCCGTTTCCCTTCTGCTGCTTATCTGACGGTTTGCCTCATCCACAGCTGTACGATGCCTTCCCTAGCTTGTTGAATTACCTACCGGGGCCTCATCAGACCGTCCACGCCAACTACCGGGAAATCGTCCGCTTTCTCAGAAACGAAGTACAGAAGCATCAGGAGGAATGGAACCCAGAGGACCCTCGGGATTACATCGATGTTTACCTGGCTGAGATGGAAAAGGTCACATATTTACACAAGCAAAGATGTATCTGTTTGTCAAGTTTATTTGAAAGCAAAGTAGTTGTATTATCAAAAACTATTCAAAGCTTTAAGGTTTAGTCCATTCTTTTCTACCTTTTTCCAAATTTTCCATTTTAAAGTAGTATTTTTCCGAAGGAAAAGCACAAGATTTTGGAATTCCTGTACATAAAAAGCACAGAGAGGTTCTGAAAGGACAGGATTCAGACAAGTTTGTAAATGCAAATCTTAATTCAATGTTCACAACCGCAGTCTAGAAAATCCACAAAGAAAACACAACATAATTATGGGACAGTCGTTTTTGTCAGAGTTTACCAGGTTTTCTTGTTGTTGCTTCATAGAGTTTATGAACAGAGAAGTCCTCCAGTGTCAGCTCCAAAAAGACTGGACACATGATCTGTAATAATTGTGAAAGAAAATAAAAAGAGTTTTTTTAGAAACTTTTCTCTTAAAGAAAGTTTCCTAACAAAGTCCAGTATAGCAGATAAAAGGCTAATATAGAGAGCATTTGTCTTATAGTTATTGGATCAGTGTTTGCTATCAGCTGGAATGAGCTTTGCCCTGCTGCCATTAATGAACTCGATATTTTCCATATGCAGGGCAAAGGCTTGATTATTTGTTCAAAGCTCTAATGAGCTTCATAAACATTTATACTGAAACAAATAGCAAATTTGAGATGTAAAAAAATGTGGTTGTTGAAAAAAAGCTTGTAATATGACAGAACTAACAGTGACTTGTGATTGCATGTTAGTCAAAACAAGACCCTCAGGCTGGCTTCAACATCGAAACACTGGTGGTCAGCTGTCTTGACCTGATCGAAGCAGGAACGGAAACAACGGCCACCACGCTGCGCTGGGCTCTTCTGTACATGCTCCACTACCCAGAAATACAAGGTCAGTACCTTGGTCATGTGTACATTCTCTGCCTTGGAGGAAGCAGCTTTATCACGAAATCAATTACAGACACACTGAAAAAGATTCCACATATCCTTGCTAATATTCTTGCAAAGGCAGAAACTTGAGGTCTGCAGTTATTTAACCACAGAGTCCAGATTGAGATAAAATAATAGGGAAAAAACCTTCAGATTTTTGTCAGATGTGGCTCATTGGAGCTCATTTAGAAACGTTCTCCATTTATGCACAATGCAGCTGTAGCTTCATTCTGATTGGCTCCAACCCTGAGTTCTACCTACTGACTGATTCTTACCTATGTTGAAATAAAACCCCATTTATTTTAGTAAGAGACCCACTGTGATCATCTTTCGATCGATTTTAAAAGCGTTCAACAGGGTCTTTTAATTATGATTATGCTACTTTTTAAAATCTAATAACTGGTGCCATTTTTTAGAACAGGGGTGTGCAACCTTTTACTGACAACAACCACAAATCCCACCTTAAAAGTTTAGAAGAATACGTTTTATTGATGTTTGAGAGACTATTAAGCCATTCGTGTATAAAAAAAGAGTTTACATATTTTTAAGAAATAAATTAATACTGTTAAAATTTTTCATAGCCTCATATTTTAGTGTAATGTCAAAGTTATTATGAGAAAAATGTATTTTACTAAAATAAGATCATCCTAATTTCTAAAATGTAGATATTAATGTTAAAAGCCTCATTTATTCAAATTATCTATATTTTTCTTTAAACCCCAAGAGCCACATTGGAAGACTAAAAGAGTCATCGCTCCAGAGCCTCAGACCCCTCTTCTAGGACATAGCTTCTGCAGAGCGGCAGTAGTTCATCAGAAATTCACCTCTGAGTTCCCCCGTTGTGGAGTGAAGCAGGGAGCACAGCATATTTTCTACATCGTAAATAAACTCTTTTTCATATATTTTTTGTGTTCTCCTGAAATACAAGGATTTTTTATAAATTAATACGCGTAAATGCAATTTTGAGCTTAAACTTTTATATATTTCCCCCCATCGTCAGAAAAATGTCACAGGAATTACGTTAAAAACATCAAAAACACAATTTTCATCCTTGAAGTTTTTAATCAGTTTTGGCTTTTTTTAATCTCACTGACTGAAATGGTACTCTGCCTTCAGAAAAAGTCCAAGAGGAGATTGACAGGGTGATCGGACAATCCCGCCAACCCAACATGTCAGATCGACCTGACCTACCCTACACAGACGCAGTCATTCATGAAATCCAAAGGTATGGAAATATTGTCCCACTTGGATTTCCAAAAATGGCCAGTAAAGACACAACACTGGGAGGATACTTTATCCCCAAGGTAGGAAAGAGGTTCTCATGTAGTAACCTTCACCTTTCAACTGTGCTAAACAGTGAATTTGTCTTGAATCTGAACTGTCTTGCATCTCTTTTTCCAGGGCACACCCATAACTACCATCCTTTCATCTGTGCTTTTTGACGAGAATGAATGGGAAACTCCACATGTCTTCAATCCTGGGCATTTCTTGGATTCTGAGGGCAGGTTCCTTAAAAAAGAAGCCTTCTTGCCCTTTTCTGCAGGTATTTTACAGACATTTTCACATGAGTGAAGACATGAGTTTCAAAAGGATTAGAGCTCCCCCAGTGGTAAAAGATGTAACTACAAGAGTTTAGTTTGCACGCAGCATTCACTATAAAGGGCCTACATCATGCAAAATCAACTTTTTTGATCTTTTAAGTGTATAATAACATTAAGACCTCATGGAAAACAACCTCAAAGGGGGATTCCACTAAAAACCCTGTGTTCTGTGAGCCACAGTCAGGGGCAGCTCCAGGCAATAGCTTGGAGTTGATGAAAAGATCTATATTTAGATTGATTCCTTTTAAAATGATTTAGTGACAGAGAATACATTTTAACTAATAATTATTAAAATATTCAAGATCTATTTTGTTTTGACAATTATTTGGCAGAGGTGTTCTTTTAAAAGTACATTCTTTCTGTTTGTTTTGAATTAACCCTGTAACACCTGAAGCGTTAGTGGTGACGCTTAAGCACAAAATCTTTACCAAACTGTGACTTTTCAATCGTTAAACGATCCAGCAGTATCTGAAGGAGAAAAGCATCTTCCTCAGAATCTGCTGGAATCGTATTGATTGTGTTAATAATAAAAAAATAAAGTAAATTGAAGAATATAAACACTGGAGCTCCGGTATTAAAGGGTTAAAGTTTCTTGGAAGGAGAACAGCAAATAAATAATTCATGACTAGTGCTGGCTGTGAATGATCAAAGGACATTCATTTTGACAGCATCTTATTATACTTTTTGTTGCAGCAGTAATAATTGATATTGTTTGGGGATCTAAAACTCAGACTAACTCTCAGTGTTTCTCTTTCAGTCACAGTTTCATCTTCAAAAATATATTTATGCAGATTTTCTCTATGAAAAATTGTAAGCATTTTACAATGATGCTCCTCCACAGGTAAACGTATGTGTCTGGGCGAGCACCTTGCCAAAATGGAGCTGTTCCTTTTCTTCTCTACACTCCTCCAGCGCTTCACCTTCAAACCAGTTCCTGGAGAAATGCCCAGCCTGGAGGGCGTGCTGGGATTCACCCATTCCCCTGAAGAGTTCAGGTGTCTGGCTTTGGCCCGTTGATGGCACTGAAGAAAAGGCCAAAATTGATGTCTGTCCTCTTTTTAGAGCTTTTAAAGTGTCCAGCTGAGGGATTTTAGACACATTTTGGAACAGACAGATTGAATCTTTTTATATGTCTAGTTTATAGATACATGGAAAATGAATGACTTTTAAATGCATGGTGATCTATATTAACAGCAAGCGCTTAATTACTAAGTGACAAATATGTGAAAGCAGGTTATATTTTGTCTGCATATGTATTTTTTTGTACTTCATTACATATTGAAATCTAAATAACTGTTGCCAACATTCAGAGGCCGACAATAAGTTACATTTACTTACGAACATCTACTGAACTAGCTTTTTATGAAAGCTGTACTCCTAAAGCAGGTTTCACTGAACCATACTTTGCACAGCTATAACTGGCTGCATTTTTTTACTTTTTTGCTTGTTTATTTGATTTTTTTTTTACATTTATACATTTTATTCTAAACATCAGCAGTATTCTTAGGAAAAAACCTATGAGACAACCATACATGTTCACTCGTTTTTTTCATAAACTTAACAACATTCAGGGAATTTGCACATGAATTTGATCATTTTTTTTATATAATTACTTTTCAAATCACATTAATGTTGAATTATTTGCAATAAAATTGATTTAAAAACGGTGTATGAGTTTACTATTTGCTTGGCTTGAGATTTATCTGTGTATTTACATTTTTTTTTCTTTTTTTTTATTGCAACAGATTTAACAGTCTTTGGTTTTGTAAATCAATTGCTCTAAAAGTACTGGAGAAACATATCACAGATCTTTCATTAAAATTTATCAGAGGTTTTGCAACAAAACCATCAGAATCATCAGATTTTCTTGTGTGGTGAAAGAAAAACAGAAGTCTTGATAATGATTTGGTGCTATTAGATAGACAAAATACAAATACAATTTAAATAGACGTAATACTGTTGTGTTCACCACTTTAATGAGGAGAAACAGATCAGAGGGACATAGTTACGGGGACACAGATTAGGGGGAAAGGATTCTGGATAGGATGCAGAGATGACATTGCAGGACTATTAATGAAGCACTGGGTACATTCCTCAGTACAAGTATTTGGTCTCCAACAAACAAGCAAGATTTCAGGCTGTCACAGACCTGATACTACTTCTTTAAGAAGCTCTTATATCCTCCACTGGCCACTTCTATTGATATCACCTGTTTGAACCGGCTTGAACTGATTAGCTTTATAATTAATCCTATCACAAAATGTTACACTCTAAACTCCACCATGCCAAAGACCAAAGAGCTGTCGAAAGACACCAGAAGCAGAATAATAGTCTTGCATCAGGAAGGAAAATAGAATCGGTTTGTACTGTTCCTTTTAAATAAATAAATAAATGTGGGTTTTCACCCAAGATCTCACACTGTGGAGCCAAAATGATGACAAGAAGACAAAAATCCTGGAACCACACAGGGTTACGTATGACCAGCAGAGCGCTGGGAACAGAGTAACAAAGAGCAGTGTCACACTGGACTCCTTGATTACATTTCCAGACCTTGTCATTTTAAGTGGGACAACTTGCACAGTTGGGGGCTGACAAATATGTTTTTGCCCCACTGTGGACGCCGCCATGAAAAACAGGACAAGTTTTTGGACCTAAATTAATGGTGACAACCTAAAAATTACATCAGCTTTTGCTTTGGTTTGACGTGTTTCTTAGTAAAGCTCCTTAAGATGGCTCTGGTGGTGATTCTCCATCTCATAAGTCAAATGGAAATCAACAGAACTGAATCTGACCTTTGATGAACACAAATACAGAAGAGCAGAGTTAGCAAAAAACACTAATCATCAAAGCCACACATTGTTCTTGAGGAGCAGCAAGTTTCATCATAGAGCTGCTGTATGTACTCAAGTTACATGTAGGTGTGGTTTGAAGCAGGTTACGTAAGTTCTCACCGAAACACAGAATTATATAACTTCTCTTTTTTTGTATCTTCTCCTAATAAAGGACAGAACAAGCTGCAGAGGTTGCAGGCTGCTCCTTTTGTCCTCTGTGACCATGTGGCTCACCAGCTTTTTACTCAGCTTTGACCTGAAGGGGCTCTTCTTGTTTATTTTCCTTTTTGTTTTAATAGCAGATTATATCAAACACAGGAAACCGGCTAACTTCCCTCCCGGACCTCTGGGGCTCCCTTTCTTTGGGAATTTTTTGACCATAGATGGCAAGCACCCACACATCTATTTCTCAAAGGTATTGCTCCATTGCATGCTATGTCAAAAATATTGTTAATTATTTCAGAACTATTTAAACAGTTTTTCTTATTTGTTTTGCTCTCGATTTTAGATGTTTTGGAGATTTGTGTATTTATTTTGAGTTTTTGACACGTTAAAACCTACTGATAGTGTTGCATCTGTTTGTTGTCTCACAGATGGCTGAAAGTTACGGTAACGTGTTCAGTGTCCGGCTGGGCAGTCAGGCGATGGTGTTTGTGTCTGGCTACAGGATGGTAAAAGAAGCTTTAATGACACAAGCTGAGAACTTTGTGGACAGGCCATTCAGTGAAATTGCTGGCAGATTTTATCAAGGAAGCTCAAGTATGCGATTCTTTTCTTGTTTTATAGAACTCATTTCAACAATTTACTGATCTTCTAAAATTTTGTGTGTTTCTAGATGGTTTGTTCTTCAGCAATGGTGAAAAATGGAAGAAGCAGCGGCGTTTTGCTTTATCTACCCTGCGCACCTTCGGACTGGGCAAAAACACCATGGAACAGAGCATCTGTGAGGAAATCCGACACCTGCAGCAGCAGATAGAAAACGAAAAAGGTAAATACTAAAGGACACAAAACAGCAGTTACTCTGTTTGTATTACACGAGCAAAGACATGTGCTTTTTAGCCATAGTTTTGAGGAGAAAAACCTTTTTTGAAGTTCTTGAAAACTGGACTAAAATTTAGATCAAATGAAAACATTCAGTTATTACTTATAACATCTATGTTTACTTTTACAAATATAATAAAAATAAAGCAAAGCTTAGAAAAGTTGACCAATTTCAAAATACCTTTTTACATTCAGCCCCCCTTAAACATACATACATACATACATACCAACTCAAAAACTCCTTTGTGTGTTGTTATCATGCTGTTTTTGAAGTATTATGGTGCATACACACCGAAGGCGATTCGTGCGACAAATTCGCGTGCTACGCCCCTCTTTTGCAGCGCTGTGAATTAGCTGCTCGCTGCTTGTTGAAAAATTTGTTCCTGACGCCGCTGTCGCATGTGGGAGGAGCTACCAGCTCTGTCTGTAGATATCTCACTTAGAATGAATGGAAGACACCTATGAGGTCGAGGAATTAGGTTTATTTGTTGTAAAGAGTTCTACAAAAACAGTGGTAATCATGTCTCCATGTTTGAGTTATGATTATTATTATTATTACAGGGGGCTGTGTCTGCATGACTGCTGCTTCTGCGATGTTTGTGTGTCTCTGTGCGAGCTTGAAGGGTCTCTATTTCATATTAATCTAAACTTTCAGTGCGTGATCAATGAATGCCCGATTTGTACGCGACCAAAAAAAAAATGGTTTGTGAACGCAAAGGTTCTGAATGTAGAAGCCCAAAACGAGGGTTGGAAATTGTTGCTTAAACGAGTTAACATGGCTGTCGACTTGTCTGTAAGGTGGTAACGACCTGTAAACACTTTGTAAGAAGTTGTTTTTGAATTTGTGGCAAAATTTAACAACTTATTATTGGAATTCTTTTTTTTTTTAACCGCTTTAAGAAAACCAATCCAGTTTTCTTAAAGAAGTCTCCATTACTGCACCTGCAAGTGCCTTATTGAACCAATGGTTTCCTCCTCCTCCTCAGGTGGACCCTTCAGCCCTGCGGGTCTCTTCAACAACGCTGTGTCCAACATTATTTGTCAGCTTGTGATGGGAAAAAGATTTGACTATGACGACAACAACTACCAGGTTATGATGAAGTACATCTCTGAGGCGGTTCAGCTTGAGGGGAGCATCTGGGGTCTTGTAAGTTCAAAACATTGTTAGCGCCTAATCTTGATGATGCAAAAATATTTATCCAAAAAAGTAAATCGACGTTTTGAACGAAGACATCTTCTTTACTCTGACAGCTTTATGAAGCATTTCCGAGCCTGTTGAAGCACCTACCAGGGCCTCACAACAAAATATTCAGGAATTACACCATTGTGCAAGGATTTCTTGATCAGGAGATAAAGATCCACAAAGAGGACCTGGATCCCAACAATCCCAGAGACTACATTGACTCTTTCATCATTGAAATGGAGAAAGTATGTTGGTCACTGTTTTACACTGAACACTACAATGCAACCATTACTTCCACCCTTTAACAGATGTGTCTTCATTTACTGAGCAGCATCAAGACTCAAGCCTGGGCTTCACTGAGGCCAATCTGGCCTACTGCTCTCTGGATCTCTTCGTGGCTGGAACAGAAACAACCTCCACCACTCTGATGTGGGCCTTAATTTATCTCATCAAACACCCAGACGTCCAAGGTGAGATTCTGAAAACTCAAAGAATATAAATGTTAGAAAATAGGTTTCTATGATAAAGTAACATTTTACAGTACAATTCTGTTCTGCTGGGGATAGATTTTTGTTATAATCTCTATGAGTTGGATTAGTGCGACTTCAAAGGTAGCTCTTTTGGTTCTTTTGTGAACATGGAGTATTGTTAGGTCCCCAATACCATATAGGTGCTTGGGTAGGTTTTATTATTGAACAAATTTGTGCCATCTCCATCTTAAAAATAGAAAAAGAAATGTTTTTTTTTTATGTTCTTTTTTAGTGAAAGTCCAGCAAGAGATCGACAGAGTGATTGGTCAGAACCGTCTACCATCCATGGCTGACAGACCCAACCTGCCGTACACTGATGCTGTCATTCATGAAATACAGAGAATTGGTAATATTGTACCTCTGAATGGACTTCGGATTGCTGCTAAGGACACAACTTTGGGTGGTTACTTCATACCAAAGGTGCATTTACACTTCAACCTGAAGTCAAGCTTCATTTTCTGTAGGTGGTGTTTTTGCAGAACATCAGGTGTGATCTTGTTGTTGTTTCTGTAGGGGACTTCTCTGATGCCCATGCTGACCTCTGTGCTGTTTGACAAGAATGAATGGGAAACTCCAGACACCTTCAACCCGGGACACTTTCTGGATGCTGATGGAAAGTTTGTGAAGAAAGAAGCTTTCTTACCTTTCTCTGCAGGTACAGTGGGTCCACAATGTTCATTAAAATGTGAAAAGGGGATTTTGCTGTGCTGGGGTCAACCCATGCTTTACCAATCTCACTGAAGTTCTGGAGTTTGAGAGCTGAGTAGGGTTTTGTGTTGGGTATGTAGGGGCAAGTAAAACGAGGGCATCCTGCCACAATGACCATTGTAGAGTCTACTCTGTCATGGGCCTCTATCAACAAAATACTGTTGAGAACTTAAGAAAGAATAACCTGAACATTTATGCAAAAAGCAGGTTCTGTCTACCATTTATAATTCTAAATGTAACACTTATAAAAGTATGTGTAATGATTTAAAATTGGGTCTTCTCTCTACTGACAGGAGTAAGTATAATGTCTGCAGTTCTTTAGAGAAATTAAAGAAAAGTATTTGTGCATTTTTCAGGGAAGCGTGTGTGTCTTGGAGAAGGTCTGGCCAGGATGGAGCTGTTCCTGTTTCTGGTGGGGTTACTGCAGAAGTTCTCCTTCTCTGTTCCTGAAGGAGTAGAGCTGAGCACTGAAGGAGTCACTGGAACCACAAGAGTGCCTCATCCCTACAAAGTTTATGCCAAAGTTCGCTGAGTTTGCAACATTCATCACAGAAAAGATGAAAAAACTACCATTCCTTTTGATATAGGGGAGAAAAAAGGAATGTGTAATTTATTTTACAAAACACTATTAGGTTAGTAGTATTAGTCATTCTTATCATGCATGGCAATATTGCTAAAAGATCATGTAGAAGGTAACCTATTAAAGTGCATTGCTATTTAAAATGTGTGTTGTCAATGCAACACAATATGTTATTGTTAAGTTCTTTGGTGTTACTGATCTACCAGTATATGTCCACTGTTAAAAATAAATACAGATATAATCGAATCAAAGACGAAAACTTTTGGATTTTTTAAGTAAATATATCTAGTAGGAAATAAAATCAAACATTTTTTATCTAACAACTGTAAAATTCACAGTTAAGTGAACTGAAAGTGTGCAAAAAAATAAACATGTTTACTGCAGTGTAACATTAGGATATTAGAAATAGGAAAAGCAAATGAGGGAAAATTAAATGATTCTTTTCAAACAAAGGAATTGTTGTTTTTATTGTTAAATTGCACATATTTTAAAGGCAGTAATGAACTATCTGGGATGATTTTTCTTCCTGCTCTGACGTCCATCATTGCAGGTTTTTTACTTTCCCTCTCAGTGCTGCGTACTACAATTTTTTCAGGCTTTTTGATGTAAAACGTTTATCTGATGAGTTATTTATTTATCAAAAGTCACATAAGATTAATCATATTCCACAGAAATACTGCTGCATTTTAGTTCCCTGTTCAGCCGATCTGTGGCAGGTTCCCTGTATTTCCTGGATCTTGAAAGCATTTTCCTCAAACGAGACATTGCAACGCTTATTTTGAAGATTGTTTGTCTCTAGTGCCAAAATATTGAAAAAAAGATGTGGTGGGGTTACAGAGACCTCTGCTTGCCGCCTTATGTACTGTAGCTACAAGGAATAAAGGATCCAAAAGAGCAAAACTAATCATTTCCATATATATTTTTTATTTAAATAGCAACCATGTGCAAAGAAAAACGAATTTGTATTAGTTTGCACTGAAAGAAAACCACGTCAAAGGCAAATCTATTCCATTTTTTATTTATTTATTAGGGGTGTGCACGTTAACGAAAAGAAGTTAAGTCTTGATCAAAAAGAATTAATAATTGTTAATGCAAATTAACTAAACCTTGTAAAGAAAGAGTCTTTTGAATTTGTCTTGGTGGTTCAAGCTTCTACGGCGTGCGTTAAAACACTTGGTGGGATATTATCCCACTCATAACATGGTTACTAACAAAAGAGATAAACATTCAATCGGTTTTGAGTACTCTTTCCCCCATGGTCCAGCCTGTTGTCACCATAACAGGACAACGCGTCCCTGACCGTCGACTGCAGCAGCAAAGAAAAGCGATACATGGTCTGAACATCACGACTGAGGTCAAGTGAACTGCTGATCGTCGTGGTAGGTTAAATAAAACATCAGTTCAGAGAGAAAATTCACCTTTTACCGCTTGTTTTTGTCCAGAAGATGAAGAAAAGTTTTTAAAAACAGCCTGCTCAGTAAAAAAAAGCAATTTTCTTTCTTTTTTTTAGGCCTGTAGATCCATTTCTTGTGACTGTATGTCAGCATCTTTGTTTTCTTGAAGTAAAACTGCAGACATAAAAGTCTGTGGAGTTCTGCTTATCTTACTGTTGTTATGTTTTGTGATATACTTGATACATTTAAACATTTCACTTAATAAAAATTAAGGAAACCTTTTCTCTCTGGCCTCTTTTGTTCAAAAGCGACATGTTGTTATTTAAAATTTTCCACGTATAACATTATGATTAATAGTGATTAATATGATTATTTTTTAAATGATTGACAGCACTACTTAAAAATTAAAGTTCTAAATGTATTATTTTGTGTGATTTCATATTGGGATTATTCACAGATAATAAATAGTCTGCAAATACTGTAACAAAAATATTTTTTAATCATGATTAATTGTGACAATCGTGATAAATTAATCACGATTCATTTTTTCCCAGTTTGCGATTAATTTGTTCATCTTTTTAATCAGTTCCCGGTCCTTATTATTTATTTATCTTTATTGAAATATCACAATTAGGCAAGCAGGAGAGAACCCAGATGCAGAGAAAAACCACCAATGAAACTCACCACAAATAGTGGAAAAAGTATAAAAAAACTCAGTTAACTCAAAAGTCCTCAAAGTTCAGAAGAATACAAGATGAGTCAACTGAAGGCACAGAGATGATAAATAAGATAAAGGATAAATACAGAAATGATAATCAACAGGTGGCTCTTCCACAAGTAAAGGGGCGGAGTCACAGCCAACCTTTTCAGAAAAACAAATAGTACAAAAAAAACAAGTAAATCATATATTTTTTTTTTCATTTTACTTGTCTTTTTTTATTACTGCATGGAAATTAATTAGTTAAGCGGAATATATTTATCTCTGTTGGAGGGAAATCTAGTGTGCGAGCATGTGGGTGGGGGTGGGGGGTGGCTGTACAGGTTTGGCAGCAGCTCCTGTAAAAAATTGTCTCAAAGGTTAAGGTTACAATGGGTTTTAATCTACCGTGCCAACGCTGCAGAGGTTTGTTGGTCAGGGTTCAACAAGGAGGGGTTTAAAACCTGTTACATAATCCTTTTCTTCCCCCTACCTTTTGTACAAGGAATTGCCGGGTTGGTTGCCCAGTGGTTGTTTGCTTAAAGAGGAGTAGGCGATTAACAACAGTACAGGCTGAAAAGAGACAGCAAGTTCAGGGCCACAGAGGGAAAATCTGACGTTTCTCCAGCTGCTGCTCCTTTCATCCTCAAATAACCATGTGGCTTCTCGGATTTTTAACCAGTTTGGACCTAAAGGCACTTTTTGTGTTTTTTTTCGTTTTCCTTTTGATAGCAGATTTTCTTAAAAACAGGAAAGCAGCTACTTTTCCTCCGGGACCCCTTGGCCTTCCCTTCATTGGGAATCTTTTGAGTGTAGATGGCAAACACCCGCACATCTATTTCACCAAGGTACCTCCTTATGATTGTCTTCAGCCACATTTGCTTCTGTCGTATATGCGCTCTGTGTGTTGTAGACTTTAACGTTTACCACATCGATGTAATACAATGTGCAGTGAGCTGCATTTCATCAGAGTTTGTTTACGGCTGGATTCTCCACAGCTGGCTGAAAAGTATGGGAACGTGTTCAGTGTCCGCTTTGGAAGTGACACCTCCGTGTTTGTGACGAGCTACAAGATGGTGAAGGAAGCTTTAGTGACACAAGCCGAGAACTTTGTGGACAGACCTCACAGCTCCATGGCCACCAGGTTTTACCAAGGACCCACAAGTATTGGACCCTCTTCTGTCCTCAGCCACATCCTCTTGTGATAAAAGTCTCCATCATTTACTGACCGTCTCACTGTGATTGTCTGTAGATGGTTTGTTTATGAGCAGTGGTGAGAAATGGAAGAAGCAGCGGCGCTTTGCTTTATCTACCCTGCGCACCTTTGGACTGGGCAAAAACACCATGGAACAGTGCATCCGTGAGGAGATTCGTTACCTGCAGGAGGAGATAGAGAGTGAAAAAGGTGGACTACAGTAAAAGGATGAAGCTGCTATTGCTAATCCAGGTATAAATGAATGTCTTTTTCTTCCTCAGGTCAGCTTTTCACCCCTACAGGCCTCTTCAACAACGCTGTGTCCAACATTGTTTGCCAGCTAGTGATGGGGAAAAGATTTGACTACAAAGACCACGACTTTCACATTATGATTAAATGTCTTGCTGAGGTTCTTCGGCTGGAAGGGAGCGTCTGGGGTTTGGTAAGTTTGTGAAATTATTTTTCTTCGTTAGTTTCAGAAGGGAAAGAGACGTTTATAATTGAGGTAACTCTTGTGCTCTCAGCTTTATGATGCCTTCCCTGGCTTGATGAAGCACCTACCAGGGCCTCACAATAAAATGTTTAAACATTTCGACGACCTACGAGACTTTCTTGATCGGGAGATAAAGACGCATAAGAAGGACCTGGATCGCAACAATCCCAGAGACTATATCGACTCCTTCCTCATTGAAATGGAAAAAGTATGTTGATCACTGCATTAGACCTTAACACCAACTCTCTGGTAAGAACTATTTCACCTTTTTTTTTTGTCTGAGCAGCATCAAGACTCAAGCCTGGGCTTCACTGAGGCCAATCTGGCCTTCTGCTCTCTGGATCTCTTCCTGGCTGGAACAGAAACAACCTCCACCACTCTGATGTGGGCCTTGGTTTACCTCATCAAACACCCAGACGTCCAAGGTGAGAAAATGAAAAAAGCTGCAAAGTTTAATAATAGATATTTCAATGAATATTCCATGTTCCATATGAACCTGAATTGATTACATTTTGGAGTTTAAGTCAAGATGGTTGAGATGAAAAGGAGACGTGTAAGCTTTAATAAAACCAAATTGCTGTTTTAAAACAAAGTTTTGTATAAGTTAAAGTATACAGACAGATTTTTTAACCAGTCTCCACATGACACCATTGGAATCAATAGGAAATGGTTCTCTTCAGAAACCAGCCTCTTGTGGTCATTTGAGGTACTGCAACATTTGGCTCTGAAGTTTGCTTTAAAGTCCCCCTGACAATTTTTTTTATTTAAAAAAACATTCCCTGTTGTGTTTTAATTCCTTCTCAGTCCTGCTACCATAAGTATTGTATGAAACTAACACAACAAATCCAGTGACGGATGATTTGACCACAGAAATGTGAACAGCAGCTCATTTGACTGCAGTCAATGTGAAGATGTCATCTTCTCTTCTCCAGCACCCGAGCTAGACACGCTAGCTGGGCCAGATGAGGGGTATAGTGCATGTGCAGCAGAGCTGTTATGACATGAAGAAGGCTCATCACTTCAAACAGATATACTCAGAAATGCAAAAACAAAATTATTTATTACTACTTTTGTTTTCTTTCATAAAAAAAAAAAAAAAGCCACACATACATGTTAAAAACTCAAAAAACAGGATTTTCATCGGAGGGGTACTTTAAAACAAAACCTGTAACTAGGTGGGAGCATGATTTAAACCAAATGTTGCACTGACAAAAAGATAATACAGACTGGGTTCAAAAATGTTTAAATCAACAGGTTTGTTCTAAACTTCATATTATCAATCAAGGGTATGTTTTAGGATTGGCAAGTGGGCGGATCCCTGCGTGGGCATTGTTGAGGTGGGCGTAGACAGTGGGCTCATCCCTGTTCAAGCTTCATTTTCAATGTTTGCACTGTACAGAATTATTTTTGTTTTAGGAGTATGTCAGCAATATATAACTGTGACAAAATGAAAGGTGCAAAAAAAGAATGAAAAGTACTTGTGCAGGAAATGTTTTGATCTTGTGATTTATTGTCTGGTAGAATAGATTTGCTTGAAGACAAAAAGACCAAAGTCCACTTCTGTAAATCCTGTTTAGCATAAAAGTACTTGGAGAAAGAATTTAAAAGTTCCTCATTTATTTTTTCCTTTCAGGAGCAAAAAGAAGGAAATGATACAATAATGTATTAGAATGATCTTAAATAACTTACTCAATTTAACATTACATTTCTTTTCAGTGAAAGTCCAGCAAGAGATCGACAGAGTGATTGGTCAGAACCGTCTACCGTCCATGGCTGACAGACCCAACCTGCCGTACACTGATGCTGTCATTCATGAAATACAGAGAATTGGTAATATTGTACCTCTGAATGGACTTCGGATTGCTGCTAAGGACACAACTTTGGGTGGTTACTTCATACCAAAGGTGCATTTACACTTCAACCTGAAGTCAAGCTTCATTTTCTGTAGGTGGTGTTTTTGCAGAACATCAGGTGTGATCTTGTTGTTGTTTCTGTAGGGGACTTCTCTGATGCCCATGCTGACTTCTGTGCTGTTTGACAAGAATGAATGGGAAACTCCAGACACCTTCAACCCGGGACACTTTCTGGATGCTGATGGAAAGTTTGTGAAGAAAGAAGCTTTCTTACCTTTCTCTGCAGGTACAGTGGGTCCACAATGTTCATTAAAATGTGAAAAAAGGCGTTTTGACGTGCTGGGGTCAACCCATGCTTTACCAACCTCACTGAAGTTCTGGAGTTTGAGAGCTGAGTAGGGTTTTGTGTTGGGTATGTAGGGGCAAGTAAAACAAGGGCATCCTGCCACAATGACCATTGTAGAGTCTACTCTGTCATGGGCCTCTATCAATACTGTTGAGAACTTGAGACAGAATAACCTCACCATTTATGCAAAAAGCAGATTCTGTCTACCATTTATAATTCTAAATGTAACATTTATAAAAGTATGTGTAATGGTTTAAAATTGGGTCTTCTCTCTACTAACAGGAGTAAGTAAAATGTCTGCAGTTCTTTAGAGAAACTAAAGAAAAGTATTTGCACATTTTTCAGGGAAGCGTGTGTGTCTTGGAGAAGGTCTGGCCAGGATGGAGCTGTTCCTGTTTCTGGTGGGGTTACTGCAGAAGTTCTCCTTCTCTGTTCCTGAAGGAGTAGAGCTGAGCACTGAAGGAATCACTGGAACCACAAGAGTGCCTCATCCCTACAAAGTTTATGCCAAAGTTCGCTGAGTTTGCAACTTCTTTATTACAGATAAAGAAATTTATTCTCTTTCTGTTCTGGGTATCTGGCAACTCAAATGTATAATTTTTACTGAGACATTTTACTTTAAAAGACATTGTGGAAGTGGCATCATTCATTAAAAAAAACACTTCCATTATTTCAATAAAGGAAGTTTTTGGTATTTTGGAAAATAAACATTGATTTGAGTGGTCAGAGCACTCGTCATAAACCTATTTAATGTTATTTTCTAAACAGGAATCTTAGAATGATGATTATATTTACCAAGCAAAAAAAAGGCCAACATAACAGAAGACTAAAACCATAATAGTCAAACAAGCACCTGGTTTCCACTCATTTGTCCAGGATCCAATTTCCCACCCGGAATAAAAAGGTTTTAACTAAGGGTGAGCTGAACCTTCAGCTTATGACTTGTGGCAATTTGAAAAATCTATTTTATTTTTGTCTAAACAATTTAAAGTCATGACAGGAACTTTGCCGCAGATACAGTAAAAAGCAGCTCTCCCTTCTATTCTCATTATAGTTTCATTCACAGCTGCTGGGTCAAAGAATTTTGGAACCATAAACTTGTTTGATTTCCCTTTGAAAAAGATTTGTTGGAACATTTTGGTTCCTAGATAAACTGGAACTTAAAAGAATGTTGAAGATGAAGGCTTGTTCTGCTCAGAGCTAATAAAGCTTCTCGGATGAGAAGTAAAATACAAAAAAATTACAGAAGTGCAGCTGCTTTTGAGAAGAAGAAAAAAACCTGCATCTATTCACAGCAAGATTTAAGTAAAAAACTGTTTTTGTAATAACTGGATTTGTTCCAGTAAAAAAATGGGTGAGACTGAAATAATCCTGTATTTTCTTCAGGATAATTGCAAATTGAAATAGATGAGTTTAAATCAGAAGTGATGTGAAATTGTCATAAGTGTGTGAAGGCCACACACACTTCCTGTGAAGTTGTATTAGGCCGACTTAACTGTAGTGTGAGGAATATGCGTGTAAAGAATGCAGGTAAGTTGTTTAAGTGCGAAAAGCAAAAGAATGTATTTGTCCATGAAGTAAACGGTGTAATAGGTGATTGTTGAAGTGAGATTTGGTGTAGCGTTGTCGCTGACTTGTGGTGAGTGAGATCCATAGCAGGCTGTGTAACAGCAGCTGGAAAAACCAAGATGACCTGAACGGAGCTGATATATCCATAGTATTGTGGAAAGATTAAATTTAACGTCTGGACAATAGAAGCTCTGGGGTGGTATAGTTCAGTGGTTGAGCAATGGTCTCATGATCAGGAGGTCTCTAGTTCAAATCCAGGTGACACAACTTTTCCAAATTACGTTTTTGAATTTATGCTAATCTAGCACCAATTCACATCCGAGCAAAGCCTCTGTATCCAAACACAGACATGATGGTTTGGAGATCCTGAGACGGTTTGCACGTGCTCAAAGGACAGCGAGGAGATGTTCGGACACAGGGGATGAAGATGTGTTGAAGTCAAAATGACTGAATCGGATAAGCTAACTTGTTGCTGGATTAAAGCTGGATCAGAACATTTTATCACCATAAACTGTTTGGCTTTGCCTTTAAAAAGAAAATATTGTAACATTTTGCTTCATAAATGAACTGAAGCATAAAAACATTTGAAAGATGAAGGAAGACTAGAGACCATTTTTTGTGAAAAAATTGGATAAACAGAAAAATACTATTTTTAATAATTTTTATGACCAAGTGTCATTTATACAGTTAACGGAGCATAACAACAAACCGAGCAAGATTTGAAACATTGTTTTAACTGAGAAATATGATCATTTTTGGTCAACATTAGACCTGTGTGATGTCTATTTCAGACTATATTGTAAGCAAAACCTATTTACAACAGTCCCCCTCAGTTGCTGCCCAGATCATCTATTCAACTAGTAATTGACTTTTATCCTCAAACGTTTTCTTCAGCTCTGAGAAAACTGTCAGCTACTTTCGGCATACATTCTTTTACAAACTCCCCATTACTGAAGGGCTTGCTATGCCGGGTCATTTCCAAAGCTACAACGTAGCAAACTTCTGTCCCAGCTTCACTGGATTTTCTCAGTTTTGTAAACAATCTCCGGTGTGCAGAAAAGCCTCACTTTAACCGCACCCCTTTAGTACACACACCTCTAACACCACAAACATACACTCTAACAAGCAAACACGCATGCATCAC
>NC_050515.1:25591543-25599694 GCF_002922805.2 Oryzias melastigma | reverse complement strand
GATGTCTATTTCAGACTATATTGTAAGCAAAACCTATTTACAACAGTCCCCCTCAGTTGCTGCCCAGATCATCTATTCGACTAGTAATTGACTTTTATCCTCAAACCTTTTCTTCAGCTCTGAGAAAACTGTGTCAGCTACTTTCAGCATACATTCTTTTACAAACTCCCCATTACTGAAGGGTTTGCTACGCCGGGTCATTTCCAAAGCTACATAGCAAACTTCTGTCCCAGCTTCACTGGATTTTTTTAGTTTTGTAAACAATCTCTGGTGTGCAGAAAAGCCTCACTGAAGTTGTTGGAGCTTGTTGTTGCACTCCTCACTCCTAAATTTGTCATAGTTTTTATGATTGGTAACATAGTGACTATTTACGTTAAATTCTTTGAGCATCAAATTTACCAGCTTCCCTTAGCAAAAATAAGTATACTCAAGTGTACTTTTTTTAAACTAAAATTTAGATAGTATACTTTTAGTTTACTTTTAGGTACTTATTTGCATTAAACTTTACAAGTTCATAAGTTCATGTTAAGTATACTTGGATACAATAAGCCTAATTATATTTGTCAACAATTGTCACTGTCCTTAAACATTTTCTACACAGTATTAAAAGTATATTAAAAAAAATATTTTACACAATCAGCACTTATAAACTTGTAAACTAAAAGCAAACCTTAAAAGCTACATTAGATATACTTCAAAGTGTACTTTCATAAACTTAAAGTAAACTTAGAGCTTAATGCCAGTAAACAAATACTGTACTAGAAAAGTTACTCTAAGCATACTTCTAAGTATACTTTTTTAAACTAAAAGTGGGCAGTTTAGTCCCAAAAAGTATACTTGTTAGTAAACTGTCACTGTGTACTTTGAACACTTCTGAAAATATACATTTTTATAATTAAGTATGCTTTCAAACATGTACTTGAAGTATACTTATTTTTGGGTCGTGGCCTATATCAGGCAGATGACTTTATCCAGCCCATGAGGTGTGACAAAGCAAGCATTTGTCCACTTAGCTTGAAAGCGACTTTTCTCCTCACCAACACGTTTTTTCCTCAAAGGAAACTGCTCTGGTAGTGACTTGACACAGCTCATTCTCCCGCTCTGACTCCATTTCTACTCCTGTTGTAATGGACATGCTCCTTCCTCTCTCGGCAGAGGCAGTGACATAGAAAATGTTTTCTGCCCTCTAGTGGTGAAATTAATACATGTACCATTGACACCTAAGTGTGGCTGCATTTTTCCTGCAGATGTCGCTAGAAACCACGAAACAAAATATGTTGTTTCCAAGCAATGTACAGCTGGTAGGATTTATTGAGGCCCACAAAAACTCCTCTTTTAAGAACCCCTGGTCTAGATCAAGCACCCAAAATCTGCCAATCAGAGAATTCTTGGATGATCTCTCAGTAACTCCAACATCAGGGGCTTGGTGATGGAAGTGGCTTCTCTGAGGTCCAAAATGATTCATTACATGGGAAGGAATAAGCTTCACTCCCATAAAATCCAGGTCTCAAGTCCAGGCTCCTTGGAAAAGTGACTGATCGGTTCCACTTCAACTCAGATACCAAGATAGTTTCAGAAAAAAACACAAAAGTGTATGGGTAAACTCCATTCTAGGAACCCTAAAGAACAGTCCAGCACAACTAGGTACCAGCAAAGACTTTGACATGTGGCTTTCAGCTGTGTAAAATGCTGGGCTCCTTGCAAATGTTAAGGTCAGGATCAATAAACATTGCATCCTGCTCCACCCGTTATAGCTACTGGTTGCCTATGAAGTCCCAACTATTTGGGAAGTGTACCAATTTACTGACACAATTTCCCCATTGTGGGATCAACAAAGTTCTAGTCTATCATCATTCTATCTATCTATCATCTGCTACATCCCTTGCGTGACTGTTCTGGCTACTGTTCAGCAAAGGCAGGGTACACCTTGGACATGTTGCCAGTTTGTCACAGGTCTATCATCACTCCCACACACACCTAGGAACACTTAAGACTCTAAAGTTTAGAGTAACCAGCTAACGCATGAAGCATGTTTTTAGGCTGTTGGAGAAAGCCAAAGCACCAGGAGAAAATCCATGCACGCACCGGAGAACATGTTAAATCCACACAGCAAAGTCCCAACTGGGACTCAAACCAGGAATTTCTCACGGTGAGGCAAAAGCGCAAACCACTCTACCACTTTGTAGCCCTCTAGCAATAACCAAATAATAATAATAATAATAATAAAAATGAATCCCAAAAGTAGAGGAGAGTTTCTTTCAGAAGACAAATCTGCCTCAGCTTATTTCCATACCTCCCCATCTAGAAGCTGCAATGAACCATGGGAAATGAAGTCATCAACAGTTATTTGGTGTCTTTCCTGCGCTGCCCTCCTCCTGTCACGATGTGGCTGTATGTCTGGTGCCAGTGGTGTGGTCTCAGTGGGACGCTGTTCTTCATTTTTGCTGTTTTTCTGCTGATATGTTTGGGAAAGAAGAGAGATCCTCCTCATTTCCCACCAGGACCACCAGCCCTTCCTATTTTGGGGAACATCTTCAGCATCGATTCTAAGCAGCCTCATATTTACCTGACCAAGGTAAGTTACATCACCATGGCATTTATTTAAAAAAACTTTTACGTCCATTGTAAAATTCAATAGATTTAAGTGAGAATATATTTTAATGACATTTTTAAATGTATGGTGATGTGAATGAAGTGCACACTTTTCCTGCATCATTGTTCTGCATGTGGGCATTCAGAGTCATGCGCTCCACAGATGGCCTCTTGTTCTGTGCATCCACAGCTCGCTGATGTTTATGGGAATGTGTTCTGCATTCGTCTGGGAAGACACAAAACTGTTTTTGTGACTGGCTGGAAGATGGTGAAGGAGGCGCTGGTGACACAGGCCGACAATTTCGTGGACAGGCCTTACAGCCCAATGGTGACCAGGATTTATGGAGGAAACTCAGGTGAACCACATTGGTGTACTTTTAATGTCTGTAGCTGAACAACTATCAGAAATAGATCCAAGAAATTAGGGGTGTAACAATTAACCGATTCATTGAACCAGATGGATCTTTCTAAGGCACATGTGTCAAATTTTAGTGTGTTCCAAAAATGGTTATTTTATTTGTCCTTAGGTGTGTTTTGGATTTTGACCCCCTGTGTAATTTTAGTTTGACAGCCCTGATCCTGGGCAAGTTATTAATCGAATCGACAATCATAAAATCTTTTCAAAATTAGAAAAATCGATCTTGAAACACATCATTTGGATTGAGACATGGAAGGTTTTCTTTACTATATAATATAAACGATCAAGTATCATCGCAGTGGACAACACACATGTGATGAAGCAAAAAATGATCAATCATCATTACAGTCTAATGTGTGGAAACACTGATTTTTAGCAAATACATGTGACCATGCAGTGTGGTAGAAT
This sequence comes from Oryzias melastigma, assembly GCF_002922805.2. Lineage (NCBI taxonomy): Eukaryota > Metazoa > Chordata > Actinopteri > Beloniformes > Adrianichthyidae > Oryzias > Oryzias melastigma. The sequence goes on along the minus strand of NC_050515.1, from coordinate 25,596,276 downwards.
GTTCTTATAATTATATTATTTTGATGTGGGAAAACAAAAGTGGGTTGCACTTTATCAAAGTAAAATGTGAATGGATTTGTTATTAATTCTTGATTATTTTTTTTGAACAAATATTTGATTTACACTTGATTATCTTGCAAGAAACACAAGGAATCTGGAAAACTTCTCCTGGACTGTTGAGTACCAGATATTTATCTCTGAGTCACACATAAAGATGGATCGATTTTGGATCAGTGAATCGGATCGTTCAAAATGAACCAAAATCGCCTATGAATTGGATTGTCGACCACAAATTATTGAATGAATCAAATTGTTAAAATTAATTTTCTCACCCCTACAAGATATGCATCTGAGTCATGTCTGACTTCTCTGTCAGCGGGTCTTTTCTTCAGCAACGGCTCGGTGTGGAAGAGACAGCGGCGCTTCGCCATGACCGTGCTTCGCACTTTCGGTCTTGCCAAAAGCTCCACAGAGCAGAGCATCTGTGAGGAAAGCCAACATCTGCAGGAAGCAATGGAGAAGGAAGAAGGTTAACCTCGGAGAAGTCAGCATAATGTATCTAAGCTCAACGACCTGCTGCTGAAACTGCTGTCTCTGTTCAGGAGAACCCTTTGACCCGGTCCCACTCTTGAACAAAGCTGTCTCCAACATCATCTGCCAGATCGTGTTTGGGAGGCGGTTTGACTACAGCGACACAGACTTCCAGGGAATGCTGACTAATCTAACAGACATGGCCTATCTAGAAGGCTCAGTTTGGGCTCTGGTGAGAGCAAATCAAAGTCAGAGATATTATTAGATGCATTTGTTTCATGCTCTGTCTGTCAGCAGCTATATGATGCCTTCCCTGCACTCATGAAACATCTGCCCGGGCCTCACAACAGCATCTTCAGCAGCTCCAAATCTTTGGAGACAATGATCAGGAGAGAGATCGACAGGCACAAGCAGGACCTGGACCCCAGCAACCCACGAGATTACATCGACAAGTTCCTCATGGAGGAGAGAGTAAACTGCTCACATTTGAGTCCCTCATGCTGTTGAAGGCAAGAACTCTTCTAAACATTTGTTTGTGTTCTGATCAGCAGCACAACAGAAGGAACAACACAGGCTTTGAGGAGGAAAACCTGGTTCTGTGCTGTCTGGATCTGTTCCTGGCTGGCAGTGAAACCACCTCTAAGACTCTGCAGTGGGGGCTCATTTACCTCATCGCAAACCCTCACATCCAAGGTAGGCTCAGACGGGACTCAATAATCACTGAGAGACCGGAGGTCACTAAAACAAGGTTTGTTTGGAAGATAAAGTACAGGCAGAGGTGGACAGAGTGGTGGGACAGACCCGTCTGCCCACCATGGCAGACAGAACCGCCATGCCGTACACGGAGGCGGTTATCCACGAGATCCAGAGGATGGGGAACATCGTTCCTCTCAACGGACTCAGGATGGCGGCGAAGGACACAACGCTGGGTGGTTACGTCATCCCAAAGGTGCATCTGATCTTCTGAAGGCTAAGACATCTTCAGCTGTTTTTGTATTACACTTTTAGTTAAGTTTGGGGTAAATGATTGATTTTATTCATAAATTTAAAAAAAGCAAAGAAAATTCATTCGACTTGACATGTTAGCACCATAAAAAAAGGATGAAAATCAGCATTGAGTAGACTGAATCTTGTAATATCTGCTTCAAAAGCTATTGGAATCTGAATTTACCGCACAGACTTACAAGTTTATTACAATAATTGTGACTCAGATCATTAATTTAATCCCAAATTTCCTCCTTACTCGGTGTTTTAGATTTTGTAGATTCGCTGAATATGATTCTTAATCCTCTTTTTTCATTTTCTAGATTGTTCCATCAATGCTCCCCTCACATTGTAATACTCAGTTTCCATAATTTTGGTTTGGAATCTGAGGTTTTAAAATATTTGTTTTCTGTTCAGACTGTGATTCATCATAAGATTCTCTAATGTTTTTTTACAATTATGTAAAAAAATATTTTAGTCTTTTGATGATGATAGTATATTATTTCAGACAAATACTTTAAAAGGACAAAATTGAAAAAAGGGAGTGAGAGGAAGTAAAACCCTTATAAGTTCTCACCCTCATATAAACCCACTGTCCCATTCCCTCTCTAATGAGTACATATTCAGATACCCATATATACACATATTGATAAATATACACATAAGAACATGCACACATGGAAACATCCGACACACATTCGTCATGTGTTCACTCATGTGGTTCCATTAAATCCTATTCCCCAAACCCCTTCGTACAAATCACCCTTAAATATATCAGTTTATTTATATTTTGTATATGTACATATCCATCAATAATCATAATTATATATGTGCCCTTAAATTTCCTTTATGTTAAGACATTGTTTAAAATGCAAACTGGCTCTGTTTCATAGCTTTGCTCCACATATGGATACACAGTCCTTATTTCCTTATTTCTGTTTAGAAATCTGCTATTTGCATTTTCAATTGTTGTATTTCTTTTTATACAATATACATACCTGATGATTGTTTCTGTGTGCAGGGCACAGCCGTGATGCCGAACCTCACCTCCGTGCTGTTCGACCAGACGGAGTGGGAAACTCCAGACACCTTCAACCCCGAACACTTCCTTGATGCGGATGGAAAGTTCCTGAGGAAGGAAGCGTTTCTGCCCTTCTCTGCAGGTGATCGACACCGTTACTCATGGTGCAGAAATCCTGTGTCGGCATGCTAATACCCACTGCTGTTCTCATTTTCTCAGGAAAGCGTGCGTGTCTTGGCGAGAGTCTGGCTAGGATGGAGCTCTTCTTGTTCTTTGTCACTTTACTTCAGAGGTTTCACTTCTCTGCGGCAGCAGGAGTCGAGCTTCGTACAGAAGGAATAGTTGGAGCTACTAGAACTCCACATCCTTTCAAGATCATCGCAAACCCTCGTTAAGAAGCCGAATCAAAAACCATTTAAGCAATTAAGCTTGGTTTAATCATAAAGCTGAATTTAGTGTAAAAAGGATGCCTGGACGACAAACAATGAGAAAAGTCTAAATGTTCAAGTGTTATAAATAATCTGTACAGATTTAATACACCAAATTCTGTGTTTCAATGATAGTCAATTTTGGCTAATATTTTTAGATACTGTGAATACTTTAAATTCAGTTATGCGAGTCATCATGTGAGTTAAGATACTGCTTACAAAAATTAAAGGAACACTTTTTTTATTGGGTCTGGCATGAATCTAATGAAAACTGTCTGATAATTTTCTTGTTGGTTAAGCAGCTGAGGGCCTCGTTCATCAATTTCAGCTGTATTGGTGTTCATGGAATTAACAACAGGTGCACTTCAGTGGCAACAATTAGAAAACCCTCAAAACAGGACTGGTGTTACATGTGGAGGTCATTTCAAGTTTCTCCTCTTGATCTGAGCGATTCCTTAACCCTACAGAAGTTGTGCAGGTTGTCCAACTTCTCCAGGATGGCACATCCACACGTGCTGCAGCAAGAAGGTTTAATGTGTCTCCCAGCACAATCTCCAGAACATGGAGGAGATTTCAGGAGACTGGTGGTTATTCTGGTAGAGCCGGACAGGGCCGTAGAAGATCCTCAACCCCTCAGCAGGACCCATACCTGCTCCTTTGTGCAAGGCGGAACAGGCTGAGCACTGCTCGTGCCCTACAGAATGACCTCCAGAGGGCCACTGGTGTGAATGTCTCTACCCAAACAATCAGGAACAGACTTCATGAAGGTGGCCTGAGGGCCCGACGTCCTGTAGTGGGCCCTGTGCTCACTGCCCAGCACCGTGGCGCTCAGCAGGCATTTGCTCAAGAACACCAGAATTGGCAAGTCCGCCACTGGTGCCCTGTACTTTTCAGAGACAGGAGTAGGTTCACCCTGAGCACCTGTGATAGACGTGAAAGAGTCTGGAGAAGACAAGGAGAACGTTATGCTGCCTGCAACGTGGTTCAACATGACAGGTTTGGTGGTGGGTCAGTGATGGTCTGGGGAGGCATATCCATGGAGGGACGCACAGACCTCTACTGCCTAGGAAATGGTGCTCTGACTGCCATAAGGTATCCAGATGAAATCCTTGAACCCATTGTCAGACCCTACGCTGGTGCAGTAGGTCCTGGTTTCCTCCTAATGCACGACAATGCCCGGTCTCACGTGGCAAGAATATGCAGGCAGTTCCTGGAGGATGAAGGAATTGAAACAATTGACTGGCCTTCACGATCCCCTGACTTAAACCCAATAGAACATCTCTGGGACATTATGTTTTGGTCCATTAGGTGCCACCAGGTTGCTCCTCAGACTGTACAACAGCTCAGGGATGCCCTCACAGATCTGGGAGGAAATGCCACAAGACACCATCCGTCGTCTCATTAGGAGCATGCCGCGACATTGTCAAGCATGCATACAAGCTGGTGGGGGCCACACAAGATACTGAAAAGCATTTTGAGTTGCAGAAATTAAATTTTGGAAAAAATGGACTAGCCTGCCAGATCTTCATTTCACTCTGATTTTATGGTGTCTACACAATTGAGCCTCTGTAGGCTGAAAACTTTTATTTACATTAAAACACTTGGCATCCTTTTGTTCCTAAGACACTGCCCTGTCGTTACTTGTATAGATATCCAACTTCATATTGAGATCTGATGTATCTAATGTGTTTCTTTAAAGTGCTCCTTTAGTTTTTGTGAGCAGTGTATAATGCAATTGTTTTTGTCATTTTTAGACTAGTGTGAAATTA
>NC_050515.1:25538029-25590964 GCF_002922805.2 Oryzias melastigma | reverse complement strand
CCGCGACATTGTCAAGCATGCATACAAGCTGGTGGGGGCCACACAAGATATTGAAAAGGATTCTGAGTTGCAGAAATTAAGTTTTCGAAAAAATGGACTAGCCTGCCACATCTTCATTTCACTCTGATTTTATAGTGTCTACATAATTGAGCCCTCTGTAGGCTGAAAACTTTTATTTTATTTTTGTGAGCAGTGTATAATGCAATTGTTTTTGTCATCTTTAGACTAGTATGAAATTATTTAATTATTAAATGATAAAGTCTTTATAATTCTCTACTTTTTATGTCATATGGATTGTGATGACTCCAGTCACACAAACATGAAGGTGTAGTGTACAGTTCCACTTGATTTGATATGCATCTTTGGTTGCGGTTTATTTGTGTTTATCCATTGGTTTTTGTTTTGAGTTTCATGTGGAGCTGTACCTGCCCGAGGCGGCCTAAAGATGGTGCCAAACGGAGAAGCTCTGCAAGAGGGTGCTACCACTACCTGGACTCCATGGGGAGATCAATGGAATTAATGTTCTGTTTTAAGACTTTCTATCTCACCCACCCCCCTCCACTGTATCACTAGTAGTTTAACCCACTAGTTTAAAAGTCCCCAGGTGTGTGGTAATGGCAGGTCAGTTATTTGAGTTCTTTCCTAAGTTACAGCTTACTTTATGTTTGTTGAGTTGACCTCTTTTATGGGCCCCTTTAAACCGAAAATGTTTGTTCAGTTGGATTTTGTTGGATATTAAAATGATTTATTTTTGGACTAAAACCCTGTGCTCTTAGAGGTGATTGCCTGGTCCATCACATGGATGAAGATCAGAACTATGTTTTGATGCAAATAAACACCTAAATATGAGTTTCTTGTGTCCTCTTAAAACAAATGTATATATTCACACCCAAAACAATTCAGTTTGAAAACTTAAATTTATTTATCATTGTTAAATCAAACAGAAAATTGTTGCACCATCGCTCTGACCTGTGTTGCTTTAGATTGCACTTCTCACTCTCCTGTGTGACACAACAGAACAGGAATCATTTAGGCGATGATTTGTTTCATGTAGCAAATCTATAATAAACATTCTGCCCCCTTAGTGTTGCTCCAAATATTCAAAGCATGAGCACAAGAAAAGATTTACGCAGACAAACTTAAAAAAGAACTCAATTCATTCTGTGTGAAATCAATTAACCGTCAACATTAAAAACAATATTAGCCTCTGAACTTTCCAAGACACAAACAATCATTTCTATAAATCTCATTTTACAATTTTTTGTAGGTGCTGTACGGACGTTAAACCTGATTCTCATTTGGATCAAAGCTGGTGTTTTAATCATATTTACATTCAAAATGTACAATTTATTTCCCATGTAACATGTTTTTTTAATTAAATATCATCATTCTGACTAAATTCTCAGTGAATAGAGAGTTCTGCTGGTTGAGAACATGCAGCCACAACACCAGTCCAGTAGAAGAACGCCGTCTCTCGAAGGCAGACGGCGCTCAATATGACTTTCACAGCTTTTAAGAAAATAAAAAGCAGGATTGTTGTTGTTGGTGGCCAGCACCACAAGTTAGTGATTAAAATGCAAAGTGTTTCTTACCATCACTGCTGGAGAACAAAATATATGTGATGATATTTATAAATGCGTCTACAGTCAGCACAAGTCACATGATTTGAATAACATTCATTAGTATAAAGCTCTAATCACTTAAAAAATATTAAGCAGATATTTGTGTCATTCCTGAAAAAGCCTAATTCTACGTGAAGTGGACTGATGTGTCTAGATTAACGTGAAACCACAGGATAGAGAGGACAGAGAGTGAGTACAATAAACAACATGCTGTGACCTGTGTGTTATGTTTCATAAACGCTCGTTCTTCCTAATCAGATCATCTTTGACTCCTCCCCCCAAAAGCTGAAAGCAGGAGAGTTTAAGGCCACTTGTGTGCTCGCTGGACAGAAGGAGCTGGGTTTGTAAATTCCTGCCTTATTTCAGAAGAATAGAGACATTCAGCCCTGAAGCGAGGTCTATTTGGGAGTGGGAGCTGGCACGCTGATGGAGGAAGCTCGCCGGGGTGCGTTTGAGACCTGGCGCTGCTGCGATAAGAAGGACTGGCCAGGGGAAAGCGTGTGGAAAGTGGGGCCCCCAAGGCGCGATTCAATGGCCAACTTCTGAAAGTTCACACTCTGAGGACAGAAAAAAATAAGGTGGCTGTCATTTTTGGACGGGTTTAAAAACCATAAAACATTAAGTCATCTTCTTTACCTTGTTATACCAGGCAGTGACGATCAGCTTCTCCTCATACTCTCTCAGCCTGGCCTGCTCACACTGACGCTGGAGGGGAAAAACCCAAACAATGTTAAAGTACGGTGACCCTGAAGGGCAAATCACACCAAAGTAGATACAGAAAAACAGAAAAAAATCACAACTATTAAAAAAATGTTAAAAAAAAAAAAAACTTTAGAAACCAAAAAAATGAAACAAAATACAAATAAAACATTGTGGAAAACAAGAGTAATTTTAAGAAATCAAACTGAAATATAAAAAAATGAAACAAATTCCATTGGTTTCCTTTTTTGGGGAATTGTGTTTTGGTTTCTATCATTTTGTTGTCATTCTAAAATACAATGTTTTTGTATTATTTGAAGGGCTGTCAACGTTAACGCATGTGATTAATTTACAAAAAATTAAAGCGTTAATATTAACTAAAGCTAATAAATCACACTCCATGAATCAACCGTCTTTCTCCGGTTCAGGCTTCCACGGCATGCCTTAAAACAATTTGTGGGTACTATTCCGCTTATACCATATAAATAAATATTGAGCTGGAGCGATCTGAACTGCAACAAAGAAACGACACAAATGCGGATCGCCACGACAGGTTAAATAAAGCATCAGAGAGAACGCTCCCCTCTCACCTCTTCCTGCTTGTTTTTGTGCAGATCATGACAGAAAAGTTTGTTTAAAGAGGTCAGCACATTGTGACTGGAACTTCTCTTAAGCATGCATCCACACCCAGCAGCCAATCAGAATCAAGTATTCACCCGGACCATTTAAAGTGCAAAAACACAATGTTTGTTTCCTATGGCTTTATATATGCATCTGTTTGTTTTTCCTTGAGTAATACTGCAAACATAAAAGTCTTTAGAGTTCTGCTTATGTAAACATTGTGAATAATCAGAACCCAAAAATGTGATGAATCTGATTAATTTTTTTAATCGATTGACAGCACTAATGATTTATTATGCTTTTTTAAAATTGGCGTTGAGATCTTTAAAATGTTTTTTGTGTCGAGTGATTTGCTGGTGGCAAACATCTTGATTCTACACAGAAACATTTCCACATGCACTTCAGCTGAAACGAGGATTTACCTCAAGGGTGACGATGTGTTTGTCCCGGTCAGCTAACTGGTTCCGCAGAGCCTGAATCTCAGCAGTGGCAGGATTCAGTTTGGGGTCCAACGCTCGTATGACCTTCAAATATCGAGGGTGGACCAAAAATAGATATTTGACCCTTAACTTCTTTGATCGGAAAACACATTTTAAAAAAAAACTCACGTTTCGAGCTTTCTCCAGGTACATCTTGTACCTCTCCTCCATGGCCCGCATATCATCATCCTTCTTCTTGAGAGCAGCCATTAGCTCATCCACTTTAGAAGCTTAAAAAAAAATAAAAAACACGATATGTAGGGTTTGTGGAACAGCCAGAGTAGTAATGGAAAAGCCCAAATCTTACAAGTCTGAGTGTTTTCAGGCTGAAGATCCTCCAATAGTTCTTTTTTCTTCATGATTTCATCCTGAGCCTCATTCAGCTGGACCCTGAGGAGGAAACCAGTCCTTTAGCGCCCTCTACAGGGGAAACTCATTCATTTGAAGTTTCTGTTATTTGGAACTGCCAGACCCAGAGACACTCACATGTGTGCATCCAGTTTCCTCTTCAGGTTTGACTAAATAAAAACAAAAACAGTCAAAATAAATACATTTGTACATTGTTATTTCCAGTATGTCTACCTGGAACGTCTGTGTACTCTGAAGCACATTGATAGTTACGCCAGTTTGAACTTTGACCAATCAAGGACTCAGATTTGGTAGGGACAGATGGATGGTGCTCCTTTTAATCCATAAAAGTGCCAACCACTTGAACATTGATTGTAAAGAAGAAAATAGCAATTTCTGCCCAGAGTAAATTAGGGCTATCTTGAAAGTGTGTCAAATACCCAATGAGTGTATATTTTAAAAGGTTCACTTACTTTTTAATTTAATCATTTTTAAAGCTAAGCTGTTTTTAATAACGATCAGTTTACTTTTTCTTTTACTACCATTTTGTTTAGGCATCCTTTAAATGCAAACCTTTAAAAAACCTATTTGAACTAAAAAAAAAAAAAAAGGTCTAAATGTGCAGTTTTTTATTTTGATGGAAACAATTTTATCATTTTATTAATTTGGTCCACTTTTGATAAAAATTTGTTGCATGAGGCACAAAAAAAAGATATAAAGGACCTATATGATGTTATTCTAAGCTTTTCAGATTAAACTAGATCCAGATATATGATAACATATTACATTTGACACACTACAGAATATATGTTTTATGAAATATGGGTCATTTTTGCACAGACTCTTCCTGGAAGCGGCTGTTCCCCCACATTCATACATAAGACTGTGAGGTGCTTCGGGATTGGAAGGGCTGGTGCTCAGAGAGTAGGGAGTGCTCAGAGATGAGTGAATGGAGCAAAATTCATCTTTGGGGTTGTTTTTTGAGAAAGTTAACATTATAATACAGTTAAAAGCTCAAAAAGTTAATTTTACATGATATAGACCCTTTAAAAACTTCCAGATCACGATGTATGACAACACACAAAACCATTACGTTTCACACTATTAGGTTTTAATAATTGAAAATATTGATATTTTTCATGAGTATTACTGGTCTAGAAAGTCTACAACAACTCAAAAATAAGTCCTTGACTCCAGAACCTACTGGCACACTCACATCATCAGGTTTGGCTGCCTGACTCTGCAGGGCCTTCTGCAGATCCTCTACCTGCTGCTGCAGCTCACTGATCCGCTCTCGGTTCAGTCTGAAACATTCCAGCATACAAAGAAAGGTTAACATGCAACAAGAACACATTTGCAAAAAGATATCCAGACATCGATTTTCTCAACCTGTTCTCAGTGTCCAGTTGGCTGCGAGTCTTATCCGCTTCCTCCAACTGGACCTGCAGATCAGCGACCTTCTCCTGCTCGTAATCCTCCTGCTGCACCCTCAACATCTTATTGTCATGCTGCAGCTGCATGAACTTTTCCCTGCAAGTCACACAAAGCCAGAGCATACATATAGAGAAGGATGCAACTCATGTGGTTCATGACAGCAATAATATTACCTATATTCAATGGGGATTAACTCCGCTGCCAGGTTATCATGGCTGGGGCTCCCAGAGGGGAAAATCCCTTTGTGGAAAAACACAAAAATTAAAATCAATCTAAAAGCAGCATCTTTACTGTCAAGTGTGTCATGAGTTACCTGCTTGAGAGAGCTGGTGCTGCTGGGCCTGAGTGCATCGCAGTTCTTCATTGATTTCCTTCAGAGAATCTTTTTCAATGATGATCCTCTATTGGAAAATTGTTGGTCAGAAGTTTTCAAGAGTAGAGTAGCTTTAAAAAGAAAAAAAATATTTTGATTTGATTGTTTCAACCTCCTTCTCCTTCATTGTAGCTTCATGTTTCTCCTCCAACTTCTTCATCTCAAAAGCGAGGTTATCCGCTCGCCTCGTCTCTTCAGACAGTTTTCTGTGAAGCTCCTGAACCTGGAAAAAGCATCAATTCCCATCAGCGAATCCCATCATGTCCCAAATTCTATCACTCAATTAGCTTTGAACTGTAGCTTTGATTTACTTGTCGCTTGTATGTTTCCAGCTGTGCACGGGCAGCGTTGGCTTTGCGAAGCTCTTCCTCCAGACTGACAGTGTTTTGCATGTAGGTCATATTATTTTCTTCCAGCAGTTTCATCTGCCTTTTTAGATCACCAAGATTCTCCAACTTGCGCTTGTACGTTTCTACCGAGGCCTCGAGCATTACCACCCGATCCGAGCAGTTCCTGAGAAAGAAAATAATCTTTGTCAGAATTTTGGTGTTCAGAGACGGATAAAAGTATGCATTTGGAGCAGAAACAAGACAGAGGTGTTCACCTCAGGACATCCAGCTCGTCTTTAAGAGCGCGGGATTCCTCTGCCAGGCTGGTGAGCTCGTCATTGCGATGCTGAAGCTCAATCAGCTGCTTCTCCAGCTCCTCACAGTGGATTCGGTAATCATCCTTAGCAGCCTCCAACCTTTAGGAAAACCTTAAATTTTCCCCTTTTTTCTGGCTAAAATGTTGGCTAACAGAAAAGTAGCACACCTGAAGTTTTCTTCCTGCAGCGACTCAAACTGCAGCTGCAGGTGGCTGTGTTTTTTTCCTGAGGGCGTGCTTGGGTCATCAAACGTGTCCAGCTGATTGGCTCGGTCTGTTAGCACGTCATTCTCTGCCAGCAAGCTGTTTCGTTCCTCCTGAAGGACAGTTACCTGACCACGACAAAGGGGAGTGAGAGCTGCTCACAACTCAAAGTTAGGCTGATTAAAGTCAGCAGGACAAAACCAACACGAAGTTAAATGTCCCATGCAAAGCGTAGAATACAAACTGTGTCTTTTAACTGTGCAATTTAGTGGCTTTCTTACCCGGTTTTGCAATTAATTCATGCAGAGCACAAAGAAAGATCAAGCAACAAGTTAAAAACTGTTAGCTTTTCCTGTCAATAATCCTATCATAGGCCTGTTTCACCCACTTTGATAGTCTAAAAAAGTAAGAAAATTTAAAGTTTAACCCTTAAATTCAGGTTGATAAAATAAAGGTTGTCAAACAAAGCTTAAATTAGACTATTGTTTTAACTTTGCTATGGCTAATGGTTTGAGCTTGGGTTGTACCAACAGTTAGAAAAGTGGAAAATCTTGTCATCTCTATGCAACAGAAGTCAAGTACTAAAGCTAATTCCTGCCTTCATCACCAGCTGACTGTCTTTTGTCCTTTTTTTCCGCAACAGACATCTGTTAGGGAGCTGCAGCAGAACCAGGAGAACTGATAATGTCAGTTCTGCTCTCTAACATTCAGTTACTAAAGGAATATATTTTGTAAGCACCACTTCTAATTAAATCAGCAGTTTGGGGGCGATACTGGTCTGGTTTATTAATAAATCCAGAGCTCTGAAAGATTAGATCCTACCATCACATGATAATACAAACAGTCACAAGTTAAACACATTCACCAACACAGCCTTGAGGTATGACATTTATCTTTGTATTTAACTATATTTTAGATAGATAAAGTGAATACAATGAAATTTTATGTTTCTATTACCTGCATGTGCTCTTCTTTAGGAAGTAAACGATGCAGTCAAAAGTGCAGCTGACTTAAATGCTGAAGACCGTACCATGTGCTCATCTGATGGAGGGGGGAGAGTTATCCTGACTTATTTTCTTCAATGATGGATTATCATTTGGTTGTCTTTGTTAACCTCTTTATGTTTTAAGTGGTTTAATCCAAAAATATATAAACCCTTTTGTGTTTGCATGTTAGGCCTGTCAATTTAAGTTTTGTTGTTTACTTTTACAGGCCAAGTGATTTAGCTCAGTTGTGTTTCTTTTTTGCATTTTGGAGGTAAACTAAAACGCTGAATTTATTGAACTTCCTTATATCTTTTATTTTAAATTGTCTTTTTGCTTGAATCTTTCTAATAATAATAATCTGATCTAACAGGTTAATAGTCATGAATGAAACAAGAATGCTAGTTTTCATGAAAAAAAATAGATATTGCAGCAGTTGTTTATTTTGTTCATTTTTAGAAACCAAACACACATCTTGAAAAAATGTTAAATAACTCTTTAAACATAGAGGACCAAATGGTTATTTTAGCAGACAGATGTTCAGGAAAAATGCAAAATTATCAGAAGTTAATAAAACACAGTCCATGACTTGTCTTGGACAGAAATGGTTCAGAGTCGGATATGTTAGCAGAGTTAGAACACACATGTGAGCAGCTGGTTTAGAAGTGTTAAGCTCCCAGCAGCAGTTGGACTTACCTCTCTTTGCAGACAGAAGAGACCAAACACGTCTGTCAAGAGTGCAGTTAGACAGTTGATCAGTGTGTGCTTCACACTGCTGACTGAGACCTTCTGGCTTGGTGGCCCTGTGAGCTCAGACTGTAAGCTCACACTCATTCTGCCACAGCAGCTCCAGACAATGAACCCAAGCACTACAGAGTTACACAACTCCTGTTTAGACTGGAACAAATGTGTGTGCAGACACGGAGCGCTCGCTAACAGTGAAAGGTCTACATGACGGTGATCTTACTCCAGTAAAAGTGTGATGGTGTATCTACCTGCATGTCTAGCTCCTGACAGCGTTGTGCGAGGGCCTCCTTTTCTGAGAGAAGTTCAGTGAGCTCCTCCAGTGCTTTTTTAAGCTGTAAATACAAATGAGAAGTAGAATGTAAGACACTTATTTCATTGTAAATTCAAGAAAATTTGAAATGTAATTCTGCAGCAATCTAAGTTTCTTTAGTGTGTGATTTTTTTTTATAACTGAATGAACCTGAAGACAAAAAGTTCATATCACAAAAACATGTATTTTAATAATTGTGCAGCTTTTGATTGCATATGCATCCATTCATTCATTTTTGGAACCTGCAGAATTAATTTCTCAGAGAGTTGCTGGAGCCTATCCCAGCCACTGTTGGGTGAAGGCAGGTACACTGTCACAGAGCCACACAGAGACATATAATAACGCTCATTTATACCTAACAGGCATTTTAGAGTCATCAATTGATCTGAGATGGATGTTTTTGGACTGTGGGAGGACGCTGCAGAAAACCCGCACATGCACAAAAAAAAAGAAAAATAGTTGGGATTTGAACCAGGACCTTTTTGCTGTGAGGTGAAAGCGCTCCCTAACATCCAACAAATTGAAAATGAAATAAAAATTGACTGATCTGCAGCAGAGGATAGGTAAAGAGCCTTGTTTTTAAATCTAGAGTCCTAAACAAACTAAAATAAAACGGTCAAATACGATTGGGAAAATGATTTTTGTGAAAGCTGTGCAGTAGATCACTTTAGAGATCCAGACAGATTCAGACACTTTGCCAAAAGCATCAGGTTTATCTATAAACTGTCAGCTAATGTATGGTAAAGACCAGCATCACTTTTACCTTTATTTAACTAAATCAGATGATGAATGGCTGGAGTTAAAATGACCATTACCTAAAACAGATTCTTAGTGGCATAACTTATAAAAATGTCTCATCTTGTCTTTCCATGTTAAGCAGCAGTTACTTTGTTAACACTACTTTCTCATGCTATGATTGTTTAACTGAAATAAAAGAAGCTTTAAAGTGCTTGTTCTTGTTCTGTCTATAATATAAAATGATAAATATGTAATGTGGTTTATCTTAAGACACAGAAGAATGAGGAAAGCTGCAGACAGGATGTTGCTGCGGGCTAAACTAAAATGTCCCTTCTTCTGGTCTTGTGTCTGCAAGATGTGTTGTATTTTGTCTGCCTGTGCTGCCTCCATAAATGTTGCACCAATACTGACCTGCTGCTCCAAGTCTCCTGACAGCTCTGCTGCAAATGGGCTGGTGGTTTCTTTGCTCATGAGCTGAAGAGGAAAACAGACACAAAGCTGCAATGACTCCATCTGGATTTACTGCATGGAAATGTTCACTGTAATCTTCAGAAAAGATTGTCATCATCAGTTCAAAGTCCCTCTCTGGTCATATTTTGATCAATCGGAAAAGAATTCCCAGGGATCTTGTGTCATTTTCTAGGAAATAAGTTCTGCAGAGCGGCTGGAGTTAATCAAAGACTAGCCTGAGTTGTGGGCAGGATTGTTGCCATGGAAGTAAGTCTCTGTTGACATCCCATCATCCCTTTGTCTCAAAAGTAACGTTTAAAACGGTCGTAACCCAGGCGTAGTTCCTGCAGTAAATGGTGAAACTCACCATACAGCGAGTGTCTCTGAATGATCTGTTGAACCCAGACGCGGAGACGTGTCTCTACAGAGCTACTCACTCAACATCATCCATGTTTTCCACTATGTAGCAAACAAACAAGCTTTGCCGGTTGCTCTGTGGCCCATGCGTCAAGGCGTGGAGCAGTAAATTTTAATTTCGTCAAAAGAGAGGCAGCAGATGCGAATTTGACGAACAAATCGCGCCCAGTTGATTTACAGCATAAAAGTTTTTTCAAACTGAATTTCTTTATTTGCCCCTGATTTGACACGATTTGACCAAAGACATACTCAGTTTAATCTTAAATTGTTTCATATATGTCCTCCATCATGAGAAAATGCAACAAGAACATGTTAACAACATTAAAAATACAACTTTTATTGGAGTGGGTCCTCAAAACCTCAAATCTCAGTGAGAAAAAAACAAATTGACTGACCTCTTGGATGGCTGTCATGACAACATGTTGAACAGACTCCTCCAAAGTCATGATGATCTGAATGTATTCTGAAAAAATAAAAAATCAAGTGTGTGCAATTTCTTAATGCAAAAGTGACATATCGCGTTTCATCTTTACACCCCCTAAACTGACAGGATTCTGACCTTTCAGCGACACTGCAAACAGTAAACAGGTGTGTTTGCTCTTTGCTTCAGTGGAAAAGGTTTCATACCTTGTTTGCGCTCACATTTGACAGCGCAGCCCAGGATGAGCTGCAGTAACCTCCCCAGCTCCACTGGGTCGGCGTGCTCAGCCACCAGGGACAGATCCGGTAGTGGAAAGTCTGAGATTTCCTGGGATAAAGCCTGATGGCAAACAAAAAGAAATCCGTGCAATGCACTTGAAGAGGTTTGATCATTGAAGAGTATAAAGCAGGACGATGCCTTTTCTAGGATCACAGAAATGATGAGGGAACACGGTGATTCCTACCTCTTTATAATAGTCAACAACCATCTGAAGGATCTTCTTTAGGTTGTTCATCTGACAAGAGAATACAAAAATTGAGGGAAGAACAATCAAATGCGGTATAGAAAGACCTGGACAGCTGACAGATGCAAACAAACCCACATTAACACATTTAGATTTAGTCGGAATTTGTAGAGAGTGGAGCAAAACAGGAAGTTAAAAAAGAGACGCCAGGCAGAGCACGGAAGTGTTTCACACCTTCAGCCTCCAGTTGTCCTCCACGTCTGCTTTGATGCGACTGAGCCATCCGTCGTTGAACCATGCAGGGTCTCTGCAGCAAATACATTTATTCAGTTTTCAAATATATGTGGGGGATCTACTGAAATGTATGTGTTGTACAACAAGATTGATCATCACAATGAACGAAGGGTTTCACACACCCAAAATTCAAAGTCAAATTCAGGGCAGCTCCAAAGGGAATTTACAGTCTACCCTAGATAGAAGTGGCTGAAAATGTCTTGGTTTTATTGTGCTGATATCTCAACTTGCCTCAGAAATGTCGATCTGGTTGGATCAAAGGAATAAAAATCGATTCTTGGATTAATTGTTTCACCCCTACTAATACTTGTTTACATCTATTTGTTTTCAAATCCTCCAATGTACTATCTTTAAATACTCCAAAAGGACTAAACCAGAGTGTTGAGATGCTCACTCACATCTGATGCAGGGCTTGGGACATTGCGGCTCCAGTGGTGAGCTCCTCCACTGTCGTGCAGGGTGCAGGAGTGTTGAAGGTCTGCAGCTGCGCAGCAGCACGAGGTCAACATAATGGAAAAAGGAGAAAATAACATCTTAAATCACTTTGGCACAAACCACTGACTTGTTTTAGTGCTGCTTTTCTATTGAACATGTTTTTATTTGACATTAATGAGCCCCCTCAGCCTCAATGTTTGTTTTTGATTACTTTCCTTGTTTAATCCGCTCCACCACATTAATGCAAAGAGCAACATTCCGCATATATCCCTCCTAATTGGATTAGAGCGCTCTAACAAAGTGGAGGACATAGCTGCCTTTGTGTCGGCTGGGTGTTAAGTTACAGTAAACGGCTCGTGCCGATGGGCGCGAGGACGTTTCGAGTCCCCAATAGCCCCCTGCGTAGCGCTGTTATTACGGATGCCGCCCCACCAGCGGGAACCCGCTCGTGAGCGGAAATCCTTCTCCGGGATACGCGTTCACTCCAGCGCTTTCACCGCCTCCTGACTCTGGACGCGTCCGACACCAGAAAAACATACAGAGCGCGAGCCCTCGAAAATAAAAAGTCAATTTCATGAACTCACCCATATTATAAGGCTCTCGACCAACGCACCTCTGCTGTCTTCCATGTATCCCCCCTCTTGGTTGAAGAGTAAATAGTCCCCTTTTACCTGTCAGCAAACCTCTTCCGCTCCTTTCCTCCGCATTTGACCTCACCTGCTGCCAAAGGTAAATTTCTTACGACGGAAACGTAACTTGACGAGAAACACTGACCTTTTAGTTATTAAAAAAGCGTAAAGCAACGGGAATGGCGGAGCTCGGAGGCGCCTTGTACGTCAAATCTCTAGCGTAAAGGCTGGGCCGATGGTAGGCGAATGAATCACAAGTGCGAGCCAATCAGAAAGGAGATCAGTGATTGACAGTGGTTTAGCTAATTACCGTCCAATGAAAACGCTGCATTTGGGTTGCTCTTAAAAAAATAAAAATATTAAAAGCAAAAAGTATGGGTGTTTTTCGGTGTTTAAAATTAAGAATATTTTAACTTCGAAAGAAGATTGATAGATTTTAATTAAAACAATTTTACATATGATCATATAAAGAGCACATTCATTATTATTTAGTAATAACAAACAATGATAAACAAGTGCTTCACATACAGTTTTGCTCCCTTCAAACAAACTGCAGAACCATAAAGTTAAAAGATTACCCAAATGAGGAAATAAGAAAATCATTGCATTAATCAATGTGACGACTTTAACATTTATTTAAATTAACCAACAAAACAAATGACAACAGATGCTGCCATTCACACAAAGTACCGTAAACTCTATCCAACAATTACTTTAATAAGTGGAATAACATCACAAAACGCCATAATAATCACTATTATTTTTATTTATACTTTGAAAACGTACTTAAATACTGGCCCATTCAATATCTGATAACACAGATCATTTTTACAGTTTTTAGAATAATATATTAGACTTCTGTTTTGTTTTTTTGTTTATTTTCTTTTTATTATTATCATTAGTAGTAATATTGGTACTTGCAGTACTAGTAGCAATTGTATCACTAGCAGTAGTAATAGTAGTAGTATTAATAGTAGTAATAATAATAGCAATAGTAGTGGTAGCAGCAACAATAGTAGTAGTAGTAGTTTCAGTAGTAGTAGCAGTAGTATCAGTGGCAGTAGTAATAATAGTAGTAGCAGTAATAGTAGTAATAATAATAGAAGTAGCGGCAGTAGTTGCAGTATTAGTAACAGTAGTAGTAGTAATAGTGGTAGTAGCAGCAACAAAATTAGTAGTAGTTGCAGTAGTAGTGGCAGTAGTATCAGTAGCAGTAGTAATAGTAGTAGTAGCAGTAATAGTAGTAATAATAGTAGTAGTAGCAGCAGCAGTGGTAGTGGTAGCAGCAGTTGCAGAGTTAGTGAATGAATGAATGAATGAAATGGTTTATTTCAAGCAATCAGGTCATAATACATACATAACATATCACTTAATAAATCACAAGCAGATCACTTGAAAGGGAGTGGAAGGAAGCGAACTTATATAATCCCACCCCGACTCGACCATATCATTTTCTGTACATGAATTATCAATATCCAGTTCAGGACTTAATATCAAATATTAATAGATTCAGGCTATTAAGGCTCATTAATATCATTAATGTAATCAAGTTTCAAAGCATCCACGACAAATCATTTATATTAATCAGTAAAGAAAATTAATACCATAGTGATTGTAAACTTTTCAGTAATCATTACTGCATATTACATAAACAATAATCTAATATTCTCATTGAAAAAAAAGACACTTTGTGCATGAATTATGATAATACAAAAAAATAATTAAATCATCTTCATTTGCTAATGCAGAAAAGATCAAGATATTCTCATAAAAAGAAGACAATTAGTGCAGATTGTATTAATCAAATAATTATTATTAAAAAATATAAAAATAATAAGTAAAGATTATCTTCATTAGTTTATGGAGGACCCGGAACCGGAAAAATCGTAGTAAAAGTAGTAGTAATAGCACCAGTAGTAGTAGTAGTAGCAGTAATAATGGTAGTATAGTGGCAGCAGGTGCAGTATTAGTAAGAGTAGTAGTAATAGCACCAGTAATAGTAGTAGTAGTAGTAGTAGCAGTAATAGTAGTAATAATAGTAATAGTAGCAGCAGTAGTTGCAGTATTAGTAGCAGTAGTATCAGTAGCAGTAGTAATAGTAGTAGAAGCAGTAATAGTAGTAATAATAGTAGTAGTAGTAGTTATTGCAGCAGCAGTAGTAGTGGTAGCAGCAGTTGCAGTATTAGCAGTACGAGTAGTAGAAATAGATCAGTAGAAGTAGCAGTAATAGTAGTAATAATAGTAGTAGTAGCGGCAGTAGTTGAAGTATTAGTAGCAGTAGTAGTTGTAATAGTGGTAGTAACAGCAACAAAAAGTAGTTATTGCAGCAGAAGTAGTGGTAGCAGCAGTTGCAGTATTAGTAGTAAGAGTAGTAGAAATAGCACCAGTAGTAGTAGCAGTAATAGTAGTAATAGTGGTAGTAACAGCAACAAAAAGTAGTTATTGCAGCAGCAGTAGTAGTGGTAGCAGCAGTTACAGTATTAGTAGTAAGAGTAGTAGAAATAGCACCAGTAGTAGAAGTAGTAGTGGCAGTAGTAGTCGTAGCAGAAGGAGTAGGAGAATAGTAGTAGTGGTGGCAGCAGTAGTAGCAGTGGTGGTAGTAGTACATTTTTTTTAGGGTACATTTCAATAAGCTAAGTTTCTGCCAGCTCCTTTTCAAACATTTTTATGGAAGTTTTTTAGTTCCATCAGACTCTGAAAATTTTTCCCCCTGAATTTTTATTCTGAATTTTTTAAACCTATGATTTTTTTCTGAAATGTTTTAACCTCTGAATTTTTATTCTGATTTTTTTTAACCCTTGCTTCGTAAACAGCAAAATTTTATCCTCCCAAAAATATTTTCTATCTTAAAAAAATATGTGTTTTTAATTTCGAGACTCAAAATTTTGGTGGGTCAGAAATTCGACATAAAAAAATAAGCCCCCAGTGGGATTCGAACCGGCAACCTCTTGATTGTCAGCGCGGGAGTCTAACCGCTAGGCCACCTAGAAACCGGAAGTACATCACACAGTTTTGTGGGTATATTCCATGGATTACGCAACCAACTGTACTATTGGATTACCCTTTAAAAGTACCAAAATCAAAACAAACACCCTCCACATTGCTATTTTGTCTTTTATTGCCCCTGTCTATTTAAAAAAAATAACAATTTACCTGAATTGAACAGTTTTGGGATTAAAATAGAAAAAAGGAACAAACAAATAAGCCCCCAGTGGGATTCGAACCGGCAACCTCTTGATTTCTGCACGGGAGTTTAACCGCTAGGCCACCTAGAAACCGGAAGTACGTCACACAGCTTTGTGAATATATTCCATGGATTACGCAATCAACTGCACTATTGGATTACCGTTTAAAAGTACCAAAATCAAAACAAACACCCCCCACATTGCTATTTTGTCATTTATTACCCCTGTCTATTTCTTAAATAAAATGTTTGATACATATTAAATATCTATGTTATAAAAAGGTTTGTATCTTCTTTTTTCTGCTGTCTATTATGATCCTTTGTGTCCAGGATTGTGAGTATCCAGCATCAGGAGGTTAGTGGGAGTCCACTGCTGCTATTGTTGGTTTGACCTCATGGATGAGGCATCAGGACAGAGACCTTCCACCAGTCCTCCTGATTTCTTCTATCTGGGAGTAAACTACAGCAGTGGGTGAAAGAGAGAAGAGTGAAGAAAGAGAGGAAGGAAGGAGTGACCCACCAGGTGGAAGAAGAAATAGAATCACTAGCTGCGTTTCCATTACACATTTGCCTAAAATTTTATTTAAATTCTATGAATTTAGAAAAATTAATTTTCGAAATGACACTGTTTCCATTAAATCATCATAAAGCACAAACCAACTCACACGATAAGTAATTAAAACATGACAATGAATGAGATCTTTTTAATTATTATTATTTGATTCACTAAAAAAAGAGATTGCAGTGACGTCACAGCTCTGTCTGGAGAGCGTGTGCCGTGCAGAGTCTATTGACAGTCTCAGGTGCACGTGACAAACCTGTTCAGCGGTTTTTAAATAACCAATTCTAACAAGTAAGCTGCTGGACCTTTTTCTGTTTAAAAACACGACGAGATCCATTTAAGTTTCTGTACCTGCACTTTTCCTCAAATGAGACTTCCGCATCTTACTCAGGCTCCAAGCTGCAGAAGTGTAGCTGCAGATGAAGCGATGATGAAATCTTGGTTATTGTTTTATGGAGGAGCTGCACGATTCCGTATGACACTCAACTTATAAAGAGCTGTGAAGCTGTTGGATCTCTCCTGCCGCCCGCTGTGCTGCGCTCAAGACAGACACTTCATACAAAGAGGCGCATCTATTTCAAAAAGTGTTTCCATTACAGTTTTGCGAAAAATGTCTGTTTCGAAACTCCCCAAATGCCACCCCCTCTAAGGGCAAAAACGTTTTGTTTTTTTTTTCGGAATTGTGGTGTTTCCATTAGGAGAATGTATCAAAATTCCAATTTGCAAAATTTCAGAGTTAATGTAAATGCGACTTTGATGAGCTTCTAGACCTGATCAGAGAGGACATGAGGCAGAAGAGCAGAGGGCACGAGAGAGGAGGGAGACTTTTGACCAACTTTATAGTCTCCTGGAAAAAAATGCCAACAAATAACCACATTTGATTTCTGACAATAAATGAAGTTTCTATTTAAAGTATTAAAATGTTTGCTTTTTTAATATAAATAAAGGTATAAATCCAGCACAGTAATCGTCATTCATTGTAACACTATTTACAAAGATGGTCGACATGGATGAGATGCTTCAACTGAGACTTTCTGGGTGGTGATTGGAACATCTTGCAGGATGGTCTGCAGAGTTTCAGGATGCATCTTCACTGTAGACTGCATCGTCCATCTTCAGGGTTTACAGGGTTGGCTGTGGACGGATGCTGCATGACCAAAAATGATCCATAAATATAAGATAATGCATATACTGTCCTAAAACGTTTTTAACAAAAACTCAATTAATTAAATGATTGAATTATTGAATAATTAAAAATCACTTTATTCATTAATTACCTGTTAAAAGTAATCAGGTCAGGTGGTACCTCCCCCAGGGCAGAAACCTCAGCAGGTAGTTGGTCCTGCCAGAGAGCACCACTGGTGACCTTCAAACCAGCTTCCTCCTCATCATCACCTCCACATCATCCTCTGGGGCCTCGGTGTCGTCAGCACAGGAGCAGATATTGTGGAGGATGGCCCAAGCTGAGACAACCTGCAATATATAAATTAAATATATAAATTAATAGAAATATATTCCAAGGAATATAAAATGCTGCTATGTGTTCACTTCCGTTAAAAAAAATTCAGAATAAAAATTCAGAGGTTTAAAAAATTCAGAATAAAAATTCAGAGGTTAAAAAAATTCAGTATAAAAATTCAGAGGTTAAAAAAATTCAGAATAAAAATTCAAGGGGGAAAAAAAATTCAGAGTCTGATGGAACTAAAAAACTTCCATACATTTTTGCATTGTTTTTTATATTATTATTGTAGTAGATATTATTATTGTTATTATTAGTATCCATAAGGTTGCATCATATAGATTGTATTCTAATTAACAATATGTTCGAAACAAATGCAATAAAAAAAATCTAGAAGAAAACTTTTCAAACCTGCCCACAATCAGCTCATAAATTCCTAGTTAAATGCCAACATTCTGTAACAGTCAATCATTGATGAATGCAGCTCATGTCAAAGGGTGTGTCACTCACTTTAGAATCACAGTTAACTGTTTTAGGTCACTTTCTGATAAGATCCGTTACGTGAAAAATCACAAGACTACAGCTCAGTTTGCATCACTTCAATTATAGGAAAATCTAAATGCAAAACTGAGAAACATTGGAAGCAGCCAGGGTATATGGAACTTTTATAGTCAGTAAGGGGAGAATAGACTACACGGTGCATATAAATGCATGGCATTTTTGAGTTATACTTTTATCTTCTGACTTCTACAACCCTGAGAAGCTGACCTTCACTGATACGTGGCGACTATTTTTAGATGACCTGAACAATCCTAACTTTCTCCCTTCAAAAGAGCCAGGATAAATATTTGTCAGTATATTTCTGTACCACATGACTTGGTGAACTATGTGAGGGTTGTCACATCTTTGCCCACTACTCCAAGAGATTGTTAAGATGGCAGCTGCACATGCATTTGCCAAAATGCCAATGCATTTTGATTGATATTTCTAACACCCTACCATAATCATTCATTGATGTTTTTTCCATTGGATAGTCTCAATTATTAGTTTCTCGAAAAATGCTATTTTTTTACTTGATTGTTTCTCACCTCCAGAGAATATGTTTTAATAAAATCTATAATTTGTAATTTTTTAAAAGAAGTACATTTAAGTAGATAAAAAAACCTCTTTATTAAAGTATTAAATAATATAAAAAATGAACAATAGTAGAAATGAAACATTATATTCTTTTTATTTAATCTTTTTCATTGTGTGTGTACTTTTACACGTTTTTAGTTTATTGTAAAGAGAGGCCATCACCTGCATGCGTGCTACAGAAAAGCATCTCTTTGTTCCCACTTTGGTTCATTATTTTCTGCATCAACGTGTCTCTGGCTTGCTCATATTTTAATTTTAGCCCATTGTGACCTTAAAACTTCTCATTCCTCATTTATTAGTTTTGCGGAACAATCCAATAGAGAAAGCTTCTGCCTGTGACCTATCCATCCATCCTTTATTTCCTCTTTATCTGCTGTTTTCTTTCAGGAAAATAATTATGATATTCTGAAGCGCAGTTTTAGCATATTCAAAATTACCCTTATTAATGCAGTAAAATCCTTTGCTATCCTCAAAGGACTGTCTTGGTTTCATAACTAACAGGTAGGTCATGGTGAGTGAAAGATCATGTGGTCAGGGTTTTGGTAAAGTAAACTTTGAGTCAATGATTTACCCAGTTCAGATCTGACAAGCAGGTGGAGTTTGTTAGGTAACCTTTCTGGCTCTGATTTGGTTTGGTGACCCACATAATGAGACGCTAACCTAACTAGAGATAAATGTATTAATTAGCTCATCTGCAGACTTTTACTGTGAAATTGGTCTTTTTTGATGTGTAATGAGTGGGTTTTAGTGTGGAGGAGCACTTCCCCTTTAAAGTAAAAATTGCTTCAGCCCACATTGGAGGGTGAAGTTAATCAGTAACCAGCAGGTTGAGTTTATTTTGTTGCAGGATGCTATAAGGCAGCGCTTCACTTCCCAGCAGGAAACAGTGTGTGCTTCTCCTTGGCGATAGAGCTGCTCCGATAACAGTTTTACTTCTGTCATCCATGTGCAGGTGAGTCAAAATATTCTCAGTCACGTTTTGCACGTAATTAAGTGAGTTTGAGTTAGCTTGGATTTGGGGAAGTTTTGTTTCTTTTAGTGCTCAAACACATTTTGTTTAGCATCTTAGGCATGTTCTTATTTAAATCCTGTTAGGAAAATTATCAGGAAGTAGTTTGATCTTTGTTAGCCTCTGATTTTTTTCTAGAATACTGTAAATATCATCAAGATTCAAGAAGGGAAAGTTATTTCTTCTGAATAACTCTTTCAGTACTGTAACTTTTTTGCATTAATTTAAAGTCCCATTAGTGGTCGTGCTTGTAAGTTGTTCTCTGGATTTGATCCATCTCCTGGGAGATCACTTAGGAACAATTTGGTGGTTTAGCCCCCCATTCTGACCACTTAATGCTGAGTGTCAAGCAGTGAGACACTGGATCCCTGTTATTTTAGGGTCTTCGCTATGACTCAGCCTGGATTCGAACTCACAACCATCCAGTCTTAGGGCAGACTCTACCACATGGCAACTGAGCTAGACATGCTTCAAGGATGTTTATTTATGTCTGTAGTTAGAACATCATGTGTGAACCAGACACAAAACATTGTTAGTAACGTTTTCCATCTTCACTTCACTTTCCAGACTGGATCATCCCTAATCTGAAATCTCATCAGGTCAGGATCACCTGGAGTCATCTTCAAGACACCTGTTATAAATCAAGATCAATGCATACAAGTTGCCATAAAGTGAGTGCAAGAGTCAGACACGTACACACTCTACAAGTCCTTGAGTGTCTGATGACTTTATTGTGTCTGAGATCCAATGATCTCCTACTTCTGTTTGTCACCTCATGTCATGACAATTATGGCTTTATTAGGGTGTTATATGTCTGTCCCTCTATTTATATACATATAAAACATGGATAGAATAAACTATATAAACATTTATTGCAAATTTACTTTGTTAATCTCTACTTCAAATCAAATCGTAACCTTTTTATTTTTACTTTTTCTTATATTCTAACAGTTTTTTTTTTCTTTTTCTTACCTCCTCAGGAGTCCACCCCACCATGTCTGTCCACAAACACGCAAGACTGGCAATGTCCGGTCTGCCTGCAGACACCCAGATTTCCCGTCCAGACCAACTGCGGCCACTTATTCTGTGGTACGAGCTCACACACCCAAACACACACATTGAACACACTTGTAAATGCTTGCCACAATTGGCTTTGTTTTCCCCCCGTTCGTTTAAACTGGATTTGTGTGTTGCGTTATACCTCAGTTATTCATTCACTGAGGGCTGTAGCATTAGTGGGATTGTATGGGTGCACGTTCCGATTTTCCAACTTCAGCAAATAAAATAAAAAGAAGCAAAACACAACTAGCAGATGTCCAGACTTCACTTAACAGACTTTATCTGCTGAGTGTTTTTACTCTTTGTTCAGTCAATGTCTGCTTGAAGAAACACTCTGAAGTCCAGGTGGTCTGCTGGTTATCAACAAAACTACTTTAGGTTTGAAGGCAGGAACACATGTCAATCTGTTTTACTTTAAAGTCAGCAATAATTATGGATTTGACTTCAAGAATTGGAGAGAGAAGTTACTCTTTGTTTTCTTTAAAAAATACATTTTATTTTTATCTCTATTCTACAGTTAATCGTGCACTCCAGTTTAACATTGACATCAGTGGTTACCAATTAAAAGTTTTTTTTCCCCTGAGCATGTGCTTACCTCCTCCTACAGAGAAGGTCTGACTTCAACTCAGTTAACTCTGCATCTGTATCTTATCAGTTGCTCATGCTGGGGGCCTCTTGAACCCTTGAACACTAGTCGCTTGTTGAATTTTGGTCATAAACACAAGTTTATTTTAAATGTTGTAAAATACTTGTCAGCTAAGGTGCTTTGATAGCGACCTAAACATTTGTTTCCCTGCAGCTCCTTGTCTGCTGACCTACTGGAAACATGGATCGTGGTTAGACGCCATCAACTGTCCGCTCTGCAGACAGAAGGTGCAGCACAACTCCTCTGTAAATCACGATCATGCTTGAAGTGTCAACATGACTTCTAATGCTTGTAATTGTGCAGGTCAGCGTGCTTCGTAACCTGTTTTATGAGAGCCAATCCGACCAGCAGTCAAAACAAGTTCTGGCAGAAATCACAGACTACAACAGACGTTACTCTGGAGCTCCACGAAAGGTTGGTACAACAGCTGAGTTGTCAACATCTGCCTGAACTAAATGATCAGGAATGTTCTTATTTTAAGGCTTAAAATTAACTTTAGAACAGAAAAAGGGGAGGACAAGAAAGGCTCTTACAAAAGAATGTGTAAACTGAATATCTATTGTGCATCCTGAGACATTTGATCTCAGACAAAAGATGGCCTAGATATCACAAAAACACATTAAGAAAGCCAACCTTAAGAGTTTCTAGGTTGGTCTGAAAAGCATGTTAATGCCCTCAAAGCTTTTCTGACACATAGCTGTTATTTAACTGATTTGAAAGCAGGGGCGTTCACATTTTTTTTAGAGAGCTGGATTTGGTGAAAAGTTTGAGGGTCAGCCATTCAGCCTAAGCTATTAATACATTACATGCAAATAAACTATATATATTTTTTATTTTTTTGCTCTGGCTTACTTTTAATTTCCTCACATGGACCACAAATTCATCTAAATACGTTTTTACCTAAATTGGTGTGATTTCGTCCATATTTGCACCATTTATACCCCAGTTAGCTTGTCATAGTTAGCATCTGGTATATAGTCCCTCTTCTTATTGAACTAATTGAAAAAGGACACAGTTCCTTGGCATATTTGGCAGACAAATGTTTCCCACATGGAACATAAACACATCTAAATACGTTTTTACCAAAATTACAGTGAACTTGTCCATTTTTTGCACTGTTCATTCCCAGTTAGCTTGTCATAGTTAGCATGTCATATCTGGTATAGTCCCTCTTGATATTGAAGTCATTGGAAACAGCCAGGAAGTGTCGCATGACAGTATTTACTATGACTTAAAATACAATTCATCCAACCACAATCAACAAATTCTTCACATAGATTTTAGAAAAAGCTAAAGGTCAAATATTATTGGTTTTATCCAATGAAATAAAGAGAATAGGCCGCATTTGGCCTACGGGCCAGACCTGGGACATGCCTGTTTAAAGTGTTCCCCAACTCTAATAGAATACATTCTACTTCTTTCAGATGAAGGACTACCTATGCGACGTCCCCCTCATTCTGCAGCTGCTTGCCCGAGGCATGGGCACCATGGGAGGACTCGTGGGGCTGTTTCTGTTCAGGGTGGCCCTGTGCTGCGTGGGGACTGTGGTGTCCATCTCGGTCCCGCTCGAGGACCACGTGACTCCGTCGTCCAGTTCGCTGGAAACAGATCCCTCCCTCTGCGGACTGCTAGGCGTCCTGGACGATGTGGTGGTGGTCTTCCTGCTGCTCGTCTGCGTCATCAATGTCAACCAGCAAATTGTACCTGATGGAGGACACTCTGCTGAAGTGACAGCCTGACAGGATGCTGTCAGGATAAAGTCCTGGAAACTAACTCATGTTGGTGCATTGAAGCTGCTCAGACTGGACTCCAGGACTTCTTGTCAAGTGTTTACAGGAGTTATGCAAACATGATCAATGTGACGAGTGCTGGCTCAGCCGTGGTTATAGATCGGGAAGTTCCTCAGCTGATGCCTGTTAGCATAAAGTGAATGTATTTTTGTCTCATCTCTATACTGCAATAATCAGGAATTTTAAGTTAAGACAACTGTGGTATTGTGATGCTGACATTCTTGTAAATATGTGATATAGTTTTTATGGTTGAAATAAATATTTATAGTAAAGTCTTGTTTTTAGTCATGTTTCATGCAACTCTAGTTATGGTACATGACTGTGGTTATGTTAAATATAAAATAAATATTTCTAGAAAGTTTTTAGGTTTTTAAAAATATTTAAAAGTAAGAGCAACGTCACACAACTTTAAAAAGTGTATTGATTAATACTGACGATTTCATTACACTTTCACAGCATTTTGATCATGTAAATACAGCATTATCCATCTGAGTTGCTGCACCATGCAGCTGCATTTTTGAACATGCACAGCCAGGGCGACGGTGCCAAAGAAGGGCGGAGCTCCCTCGGGGCCCAGGGCCACTGCCAGCTCAGGGTGCAGCGCTCGGGGTGAGGCATCATTGCCAGGTGCCTCCCATTCCTGGAGCAGAGCCCCGCCACACCCTGCGGGGAGCCGTTGGGGTTCAAGGGATACTCCTCGGTGGGCAGACCGTGGTCATCAAGGTAGCGGAGAGGGGCGAGTCCACCGGAAATGATAAGGTCTTGCGCCTTGGTACTCCGGAATTGCATTAGACCTTAGTGAGGAAAGATGGGACAAAACACCATCAAAAAAAGGTGCAGGTTACAAAAGAAAAGCGTATCTATCAGTGATGACCTGGAGTTGTCTTTTAATGTACATCAAACTTAAGCAACATTCACACTACCTTCTGGAACGGATGTTCAAACATCCAATGAGTCTAAGTAAAGTCTAAGTATACTAAATAAATGCACAATTCGGGTTTCCACTTTCAAACTTTTTGCATTCACACATAGCTACACAAGTTTGCAAGACCTTTTCCGGGCTCTATGAACAAAACACGCGCCCATTGAACATGCATTGGAAGTTAAACCAGGTCGAACAATCAGGGGCTCAGATTTGGTAGATCACAGAGGTGCCAACAGTTTAAAAATCGTTCATGGAGGAAAAATTGATTATTGTGGTTTGTGCCGGCTGGAAATATACCAAACAAGCTGTATACTATATCAGACTTGCCCTGACATTTTGCAGCTAGCCTTTTCCAACTGTAGGTGGCAAACATGCACTAGTAAACTGTCAAAAAAGAAGAAGAAGCCCCTCCCTGCTTGTTCAGTGTGAACATCATATGCTGAAAGTGTGTTTTAAATTGCCTGTTCAGCAAGATTTGGAACGCGTCTCATGCCGTAGTGAACGTAGCTTTAGAGCTACATTAGCTTTAGATTTTCTGCACGAATGGCTCTGACTTTACCTTCTCCATGAGCAACCCAGACTCCCAGAGCGGAGCCCTCCATGCCTCTGAGCCAAATGGACGGGGACTCCTGAATCCCGACACTCACAAACCGCGACTCAAACCTGCCTGAACGATTATGGGTCAGCACCACCTCAGAGCCTGCGCCAAAAGAAGAAAAACATCAACTAGAGGAAAACAAAAAATATATTTCTGATTTTTTTTTGCCTCCACCTGCTCCATCCTCTGCCTCCCCCACCCAGCCCAAAAGGGCGAGCAGCTGACAGCCGTTACACACGCCCAGACTCAGAGTGTCTTCTCTTCGTTGAAAGCGATCAAACTCAGCTTTAGCTTTGGGGTTGTAGGTAACAGTTGCAGCCCAACCTTCATGACAAAAACACAGAATTACACCACCTTTAAGCATGCATGTGATAATCCTCAGAGGCTGCATTTTCAGGCAGATTTTATTGACCTTTAGCAGATCCCAGAACATCTGCGTAGCTGAATCCGCCGACAAACACGACGGCTTTGAAAAGATTAAGCGTTAAGGAACCACAGCACAAATCCTGCATGGTGACATCCCAAACCTGCAAACAGATCCTCACGGTTAACACTAGAGGTTTAAATAATCGTCTTTAAAGCAGGTATCATCCAACCTCAAAGCCGGCCATATATAGAGAGACGGACATCTCTCGATCTCCATTGCTGCCCTCCTCCCTGATCACAGCTACACGTGGAGGCCCTCCAGCTGAAAGCACAGAATAGAAGTGTGGTTCAGCTCTACTCTTAGAACACACAATATCCTCAATTAAGGTTTCCTCACCAAGCTGGCAAATGCTGGGAGTTTCAGATGGGTCAAAGCTCAATTTAAAGTACGGCTGCGTCCTCTTGGCAAGCCCCTCCTCCTCCTGTTTAACACACAGCTCATTGGCTTGGAGGCGCTCCAGCTGGAAGCTTGTGTCCTCCCATGCTGCTCTGAGTTCAGGCAGGGACTCCATAAGGACCTCCTGTCCATCCACACAGACTCTGACCTGGAAGACACAGACGATACCGACTCAACACAGACCAGAATAACAAAAGACCTCACCATTTATGCTGAGGACGACGCCTCACCTTAGCGTTTGGTCCAAAGCCGCAGGTCCTTCCAATACTATGACACTGGACGCCTGCGTCGCTGTATCTCTGACAAACAGCCTCAACATCCGACTCTGAAACCTCCAGGACCACGCCAAGTTCCTCGCTAAACAGCAGCTCCATGACTGCACGGACAGCAAAGAAAATACAGAGATCTTCCTTTAAAACACCGCTGCATCACAGACAGAAGGAGATGAGACCAAATTCACAAACCTTCACTTCCTTGTGAGGACAGCTCAACATCGATTCCATGGTTTCCAGCAAATGCCATCTCTAGCAAGCAGGAAATTAGACCGCCATCGCTTATGTCATGTCCCGCACTTAGCAGACGATCTGGGAATACAATAGAAAATCTGTTAAATGTTCCTCAATTTAGGACTTTTTTAGCTTATTTAAGCAGAAATAACAATCAAATGTGGTAGTCATGACCATAAAATATAACTGATGCAATCCACAGTAAAACCACTAGATGGCACATTAGTCACAGTGAAAACCACAAGATGAAAGAGGGTTAAAAAAGGAAAGTTAAAAACTGTGTATCTGAAACAACTGAAAACTGACCCTGCAGGAGCGTCTGGGTTATACTGAAGCAGGCGGCCAACAGTCCAGCACGGTCCAGGTCAGGGGAGCAGTCTGCTAGCTGGCTGTAGCACTGAGCGAGGGCGGAGCCTCCCAGGCGATGGTTACCTGGACTGAGAGGGACCCACAACAACACACCTGCAGACCAAAGACGATCAAGTGCAGCGTGTTAGAAATATGTTACTGAGTAAGATCTACATCTGGAGATGTCACTTTAGGATGGTGGTTAAATATAAAAATGAGTGTTTGTGTGTTAAACCTTTTCCATCAGGATCCTCAAGATCAGGCGTGACGGTGGCAGTGATGTCAGGACATACGGCGTATGCCGAGATCACCAGGGCGCCTGAAAGGGGCGGAGCAAAAACCAGATCTTTACGATGGGCGCAGAAGTGCATGTGAACGCAGTCATAAACGCACAAGCACCTGGAGCCTTGACCGTCTCCTTTCCGACTCTCGCCGCCATGCTCAGAGAGTCCTTGCCCCCGTCGATGGCGACCCCCAGCTCACTCATCACCTCACACATGGCTTTGCAAGCCTCCCACAGATACGCCCCCTCACCGGGGAGTTTGGCCGCCCACATCCAGTTCCCGCTGCACTTCACATCCTACCACGACAGGAAAATTGTCTCTAAGAATAACCTTTTTTTCTGCACAGCTCAAACGTATTAGAAATGTGTGCTTTCTATGAAACACAAATGAGGTTTTTCTTCTGTGCAGATGGATGCTGTGACTCCACCTTCAGCGCCGTGACTCTGGCGAACATCA
Source organism: Oryzias melastigma (assembly GCF_002922805.2). Taxonomy (NCBI): domain Eukaryota; kingdom Metazoa; phylum Chordata; class Actinopteri; order Beloniformes; family Adrianichthyidae; genus Oryzias; species Oryzias melastigma. The sequence goes on along the minus strand of NC_050515.1, from coordinate 25,563,866 downwards.
GATTGGTCAGAGCCTCTCCGACGGCCATGCGAGCCCCCGCTGCAGGACACACCAGTCCTTTAATTGGCTGCTCCCCGATGGCTGTTGCTGCTCCCTCCAGACTGAACGGTGACAGAGCAACAACGGCCACGTCGGCCAATGGGGTGTGAAGAGGACCGACGCACTGTTGCTGGGCAACCAACCCCGTCACAGACCGGTCCACCTGACGCAAGAACAGAGGGAGAGAGCACACATTGTCCACCTGCTTTTTTTTTTTTTTTTTTTTATCTGCACACAGAGGCACTGAAATACAGAAATGCAGGACAAAACCTTGTTGGTCAGGTAGCGTTTGGAGGCCACGGCAGGCAAACGCAAAACCCTCTGGAGAGCGTCTCGGACAGAGAGGCCGGCAGGAAGCCTCAGAGGCTGATGGGTGAGGGTCACTCGGTCCAACCTGAACTCCTTCTGCGGCATCTTCCCCAGAACCCACTCCAGCTGCAGGTCGACGGGATGGCGAACGCAGTCCACCTGATCATTGCTGCCAGTCTCATCATCCACCAACACGATCTGCAGAAAAAAAGACAAGTTTAGGAATCCTAATCCCACTTATCAACCTTTAACACCGGAGCTTTCATTTACTGTAATTCTTTCATTGGTGACACGATCAATGTAATTCCAGTAGATTCTGAAGGAGAAAAGCGGCTTTTCTCCTTCAGAATCTACTGGAATGACATTGATCGTGTTGATGGCTAAAAAGTTACAGTAAGATAAAGATTTTGTGTTTAACTGGTGACACATTTTGGTCATTGACAAATTTTTCACCATCTAAAATAACCTTATAAAAACAAGTCAAAAACTGTCTGTGTGCTGCCCCCTACAGGTTGAATTGAGGTATCACAGTCGAATTTAGTCAAACCATTCAAGTCCCAAGTCATTTCCGAAGCCCCGCGTCATGATCTGCAGCTCCAGTAATGATAACAGTCCTGTTCCCCAGCTCCACCCCTCTGACTGGATTTTCAAATTTCGGCTGTGGGTGGAGTCAGCCTCCAACGCCCCTGTTTGGTTACCCTTTAAATACACTGAGCGCAAGCCGAGTCCCCGATGGAAGAAAACTTCGGCCCGCGTACCTCCTCGATCGGAGGAGAGACAGCAGTAATTTTTGCACTTTGAGATTAGAGTATTTCTTATTATATTAGGCATTATTTGTATTGAAAAAATGTCCTTGTTACATTGCTACTTAAATTGAAGTCGTAACATTTGTTTGGACCATTGAATTTTTCAGTCTGTATAGCAGACTGAAAAATCTAATAGTGTTTTTTATTACCTGTTAAATTTATTTGCAGATTTCTGCAAATTTGTTGGAATCCATAAGAGTTATGCAGTCTTACTTTGTACTTACAAATATTTTTTTCTCAAGTCTTTAAAAAATATTGGTTGATCATTTATATCGATATCCGTTTCAAAGGCCAGAAAATATTGGGTATCAGTAGTAAAAAGTCATTATCATGGCTCACTAGTTCTAATTACGCATTACTACAACAATAATATTAATACACACAACAAAGCTATAGTCTAACAAAATTTGGTGTACTCTTATTATGTAGTTTTTTACTTATTAGCACATAAACATTGTATTTTGACTGAAAATACTGTGTTTGTACTTAGAGCTTGTCGTCGTTTTTCTCGTCTAAGCTGGTATCTGGCTCTAAACTGTATGGCTGGATAGCTCCAATATAATTGCTGCATATCCAAGGTTAGCTGGGGGTTGTGAGGGGCTGTAAGCTAGTGGGAGAGGGTAAACCGATGGATGACGGGAAGTGAAGAAAGGCTTACTCTGCGCCAACTGTCCCACCGACAATTCTTAGGTGAGTTTCTAATAAACTAGAAAACGTCAGGTTTTTGGATTTGAGTTAAAAACGACATATTCATAATTTAAAAAAACATTGGGAACACTTATACAATAAATTAAAAATTGATCGGAGAAGAACTTTAAAAAAATGAGGAAGATTCAATTTCAAAACAAAAAACTGCCCTGTCGTTTAGTTCAGTGGATAACACATTAAGATGCTGATGTCATTGTAGGTACTTTTCCGTCGCCAGTGATGTTTCCCACGAAGTCAACAGGACACTTCTCCCTCTGACACACGCTCTCCAGGAAGGACCTGTCTGACGGGCGCAGCAGCAGAGCGTTGCTCTCCTGATACTCCGCCCCCCACAGCTCCAGCACGCTCAGTGTGGGGTCACCTTTCTACACCAATCAGAGAGCAAGAGCAGCCAAGGTTAAACCAAGATTCACAGGAGGACGTCCAAAAAGTAGGAAAATTACCTTAAATCTACTGCAATGGATTACGGCACCGGCTGGCTCGCTGAGCTCCTTCAGAACATTACCTAAAACGATATATTTGCATATTTTATTTTATTTCCTACACATCCTTCATGTCATCAGTAGTTTAGGTACCATTTCCCCCTGCCCCCTGATCATGGATGCTGCAGATCGGATTTCCATCACTTCTTTCCAAGCATGCCCTGAGAGCTCGGTTCATCTTCTGCTCCATCTCTGCATCTCCTCTCTGAACTGCCCCCAGGTCCCGCTCGCTGCAGTTGTCCCCTTGGACCTAAGAGCAAAGACGGTTCCTCACGAGCAGCATCACCGGGTATAAAGCCAGCGCTGGCCTCAGGGATCAACTGTGACATTCATACTTGAACAGAGGAGGCCGCTCCTCCACCCACACCGATCCGGTACACCGGCCCTCCGATCTTCACCACCTCCATTCCTGACGGCGAGGAAGCAGAGTGAGCTATTGATCAGAACGTTTAAATTTAGCACAGAATTGATCCCGCTCGGTTTACACGGCGAGCTGAAGCCTCACCGGCATCAGCCTCTTCTTTCTTCACGTGCGAGTCTGCAATAGAGCCGAGGCCGCCGCTGAACATGATTGGCTTTATCCACTCACGCCGCTCCCCGTTAGGCAAACGCATGCCGAAAGAGCGGGCAAAACCTTCAGCAGGTAAAATGATGGGATGTTACCAAGAGGAGGAAAGCATCTGCTGCCTTTTATGCTGATAAGTGTGGCGGTGAGTGTTCTTGCCTGCTAGGACAGGCTCTCCAAACTTGTTGCCGTAGTCTGAGGCGCCATCGCTGGCCTCGATGGCCACCTGCAGGGGAGGGGCAAAGCTGGAGGGATACTCCCACTCCTCTCCTGCAGACTCCCAGGGGAGTTCGTACCCTAGAAATGCAGAGAGAACTCAAAAGTTTCAGGCGCAGCATCCGGTTTTCCTTATTTCAGCTCCATCATTGAGGTCATTCTTCAACAAGTCGGTGCAGGTGCAGCATCAAACTGTTAAAGCTAACATTTTAAAGTCATTGTAACAGTCTGACCTGGTATGTGCAGATTTCCAAAGCAATATCCTGCAGTTCCAGCGATGACGTGTCCTCCTCGCCCGGCGCTCTGAACGTCTCGGATGCGGCCGCCGGTTCCAGTGGTGGCCCCGCTAAACGGAGCCACGCCTACAAGGTTAGTTTACAAAATAAAGTCAGCGGCAGCTCACCAAATTTCTGCAATCAAACCGTTCAGGAGATTCATGCTTGTAGTTTTATTTACAAACTTTTTTATATTTTATGCCATTTTGGAAATTTTATGTAACTTTTTTTCCATGAAATTCTTCAAACTCCTTGCGCACTTTCTGCAAATTATTCAAGTTTGGTATCAAAATGCTCAATACGTTTTAGCACATTCAATCTTGATCTCAATCTTCATTCATACATTTTGTGCAAATCAAGATAGAAAATAGAAATAGAAATTCTTCAAATTTTGTAGATACTTTCTGCAAGTTTTGTATCAAAACGTCCAGCACGTTCGGGACATTCATGCTTGTACCTTTACTTATGTATTTTTTGATTTTCCATGCTTGCACTTTTGGTATTCTAAAATTTTACGCAATTTAAGATTTTTTGCAATTCTTGCGATTTTTCGAGAAATCATTTTTTCTTCCTGTAGCCACATACAGGTGCAGGAGAAAATATGTGAGCCCTTTGGAATCACTTGGTTTTATGCATAAACTGGACACTCCGATCATCTTTTAATCTATCATAAAAGTGGTCTTTTAATTATAATTATGCAGTTTTTAGCCAAATTCAAAAAACCTGTGCTGTTCTCTAGGACATATTTTCTGCAGAGCAGTAGGAGTTCATTAGAAATTTGCTTCCGAGTTGTGGGCGGGACCATTAGCGAAGAGCAAACCTGCCCCTACTTCCCGTCATCCATCAGTTTAGACGCTCTCCTAATATTTGGAGTCATCCTGTTTTGAGACAGATGGCAGCTCGGACGAGGAAAACAAAGACGTACATGGATCTATTAATCTGCAAGTGGATGCATAGGAATAGAGCAGACCAGGGAGGTTATGACCCGCCGATTTGTCAAATGGCTTTTTTTTCTCTGCTCCTGATTCACAATTATTTGAATAAAGTAATACTCAGAAATGCAGTTTTAAATGTAATTTTCTTTGCATACATCCTCCATAAGAGAAATGTTAAAAAACACATGTTATAAAAACAAAATACAATTTTTATTGGGATGAGTCTTTAAAGATTTTTTTCCAAATGATTTTGCAAATTTCATCAAAATGTGACTATTTTTTTAAAACAATGCAACACTTGGTGACTCAATTTAAAAGCATTTAAGATATGAACAATAAACTGGTTTGACTTGTCTTTGATAAACAGAAATGATACACAACTGTACTAAGTATGTATTCACTCCAGTGTTTTATGTAGCTCTGTCTCATTGAACTGACACAAATGTTTGCATTTTTTAACAGTAAATGTGTGCGATTGTGTGCGTGTTCTGACCAGTTGGGAAGTTGTGCGTCTCTGCTGTGAAAATGACGTGTCTTAATGAGAGTCGGGTCTCATACGGGCTCGCTCTGGAAGGATCTTTGGGATAAACACACTCGATCTCCACACCTTTAATACCACTGCACGCAAACACACACACACAGGATCAGTGAGCACACACAGAATCACGCCCCTGGCATGTGCGTATGTTCCATCACCACCTGCTGTTGTCACAGAACTTGATGACGTTGTTGGGGTTGCTGTGCCGCTGGGTGTCCATTATGAGGCTGAATAGAGTCTCCTTCTGCTCCTGCCCGTCGATCAGCATGCGCCCGCGGAAGAACCAGTGCCGGCTGTGCTCGCTGGGACGCCACATCACAAAGAAAAAACACCCAAAATGAGCACACACAGAGCACTCATTCACTCTTTAGAGCCCACGTCCCACCTGTTGGACTGCGCCAGGTCAAAACACTCCACGCTGGTGGGGTTCCGCTGAATCCGCTGGAACATTGAGGTGTAGTAGTCCAGATCCCAGGAGTCAAAGGCCAGACCTGACACAAACACACAACAGCACAGCTTGAATCCTTGAATCATTTCTTTCCTCGTCCATCAAAGACGTTGGTAAAACAAGCATCAAATGGTCTGTATTATCTTTGATTACAGAAGATGTTTCATTTCTATGATAAAAGATAATCCAGACCAATTGAAGCTTTTTACCAACATTTTGACCGAATCTACTTGGCACACTAAGATGTAAATGTATGCATGCAAGTTTTAAAAAAAAGTTGTTTACATACCTAAACAGAGTGAGCAAAACAAACAAATATTTGGTTTTGATTTATTCCAAAAACCAAATGACTTTGTTAAGCACAAACTGCAACAATAAAATAACTGTAAGGCAATAAATGTGGAAGTTTGCCATTTTGTGTAATAAAATAGCAAACTCGAATATATAAAAGTTAAAGTCTTGAGTAGAGAATAGGCAATTTATCAGAAAAAGAATGAATTATTTCAGATTAAAATCCTACTCTGATCATCTTTTGATCTATTTAAAAGCGACTGTGCATTTTTTTAATTATGATGCATTTGTTTTGACAAAAATCAGAAGAGCATGTTTCCATCTGCTCTTGTTTTACAGCAATTTGAAAAGAGAAATCTTAAGAAATGAACATTTTTAGCTTAATTTTCTTTATGTATGTTATCCATAATGAGAAAAATCCCACAAGAACATGATTAAAAACTACGACGGAGTATTAGGGCCAGTTTACAAACAACATGTTTTTGAAATTATGATTCTACATCTGGTAAATTTATAAAAGGTAGTCATAACTATATAATATTAAAAGTCATAACTTTTAAATTACAAGAATAAAGTCGTATATGCCTTTATTTAGCCTAAGTCGTAGGATAAATTTATGACTTTTTTTCTTGTAAATTTACGAGATTACAACTCATAAATAAACAAGAAAAATAACTGGTAATAAACAAGATTAAAAGTCGTAAATTTAAAAGACAAAAACGTGTAAAATTACAAGAAAACAAACTTGAAAATTTACAAAATTAAAAGTTGTAAATTTGCAAGAAAAAAAAAACCAAAGTTGTCTGTTTATTAGACCTGTTCTCAAAGATGAAAGATGTGGAGCATCTTGTGAAGCTTTGTTACCAGAACAGTGTCAAAAATAAAGAAATTCTGAACCTTTTGGTGACTTAAAATCCAATTATTATCAGTGAAGCTCCCGTTCTGGGGTTCAGCGTCAGTGAAGCGGCGTTTCGTATTTAAATAAGGAGTTCAGAGGCTACCACGTTATTCAGCCCTTTCAATTGACATACCCAGAAGCCCATTCAGCACCTTACGTCATGTTTCTGTCATGCACACAAGGACCAGCAGAGGAGAGTAGAAACAGTGTTGCGTACGTCCCCTTCTCCAAATGAAAAGTCCCATTTCAACAGAAAGGAACTAAAATAGTCTGTTACATTTGAACAAAAACTAGGCCTCTTCAGAGGGAATCACCACACAGATTTGGAGGAGATCTGGTCTTTCGTGGAGGAAGAAATGACTGGAAGAGAACAGCTGGTGCAGGGATATGGATGTCTTCATCGACACGCTCTGCAGAGATCCTGCAAGCCATCCATCAATGATTAAAACTTTAATAAACTGTAAATCAAACGAAGTTTTCGAACATTTGTATTGTTTTAAACATACAGCTCACCTGCTGAAATCCAAGACGCTTTTCACAGTTAAGTCGCACACAGCGTTCACTTACTGGACTGTAAGATCACTTTGACTTTAATCTCAGAAATGTATGAGATTAAAAGTTATATATTTACTATATATATATATATATATTATTTTTTTTTATGTAGCCCCAACACTCCGTCGTAAAAACCACAATTTTCATTGTAGTTTATAGATGACCTTTAACCTTTTTTATGTTCTGAGAATCTTTTAGATGGAATCATAAAGTCTTAGATTTGCCGATCACTCCGGTTTTTGGGTCTAATCTTCAATCAGAAGACATTTTGAGGTTGATTAACAACGCACACACGCAGACACACATGCATGTGGTAATGAGCAGCATCACAGCATTCCCGTGACCTTAACTAACTCAACCGTGCCATGCGTCATGTGACATTTCAGCCTCTATCGGCACACAGAGTACTCACAGAAAGCTGCAAGACTGAGAAGCAATGAGAAGAAGGAGAAACACAGATGCTACGTTAATAAAAGAGGTTTGGTTTCTTTGAGGAACCCAAAAAAAGTTTGAGGAGTGCAGGCCAGTCTCACCCAAGTCATCATTGGCCTTCTCCAAGGCTGCACGACCTTTCCCCAGGATGTCCACCTCAAACACGGGCTGTCGTTTGGTCTCCACAGAAAAAGAGGTGATGGGCCGATGGTAGACGCACTCCGTCATGCTGTCATGCAGACACTCGATCAGTTTCTTGATGTCGCCGCTGAGCTCTCCGGCTCCTTTTCCATTCTTAGGCTGAAAAAGGACACGGCATTTACCAAAATAAAATCTGATCTGGAGGCGTCATGGAGGATGATCTGCAGGTTCCCAGACCTTGATGAGAAACCTGCGAGACACCTCCACTCGGGTGACGTTAGCGAGGCCAGCGCTGCGGCAGATGGACACGGCGTTGGTGGACCAGGCGGTGGAGAAGTTCAACCTGAAAGTAGGAAAACACAAAGATGCTCTTCTCAAACATTATTCCTGTTTCAAGGAAATATATACTTAAAAGTCCCACTTTGATCATCTTTTGAACCGTTTTTAAATCATTCCTAGAGATCTTTTAATTATGATTATGTCGTATTTATCCAAAAATGTTGTTTTCTAACTAATAGTTTCTGCAAAGCAGCAAGAGTATGGAGCTAATTTAGGCCCATGATTATTTAAAAATCAAATAAAACAAATCGAAAAATATATGGTGTGCGGCCAAAATAAATGTAAAATGTTCAAATCTTTTTACTATTCTAAAATAAACGTAATTATTTTCAGCTTCAAAATTTCCATTTTTTAAATTTCAAAACTTAAAATGTCATTTTCAAAACTTTTTTTAGTTTTTTGTATTTTTTGTTTTTGAAATTCTCAGATTTGAAAACATAAAAAAGAGTTGAAAGCGACTAATAAAATTGAAACTGGAAAAAAGTTTGGTTTTTTTTATTACGTTTTGTAACCTAAAAAAAAATTTGAAGTCAAAAATAATTAAGCTTATTTAAGAAAAGCAAAAAGTTTCTAATATTTTACATTTTTTCTGACCAAACACCAATATTTTTTCAATTTGTTTTATTTGGGTTTCAAATAATATTGGACCCAATTTAGCTCCATACAAGAATTGATTAGAAATGTGCCTCTAAGTTGCGGTCAGAACAACTGTTGTAGAGAAACCCTGCCCCCATTTCCCATCATCCCTTTGTTTATACTAAGTCCTGCCAGTTTACAGCCTCTCACGCTCCAAATCTAACATTATCGGTGCAACAAAAATGGCGAGCGATATTGGAGATATCCAGCTGTTCAGTTTTAACCAGATGCTCTGATGATGAAAACTAAGACATACATGAATCTATTTGTTTAGAATGGAGCATAGTGGCCCACTTAGTGTATTTTCTACGTCACAAATACAATCTTTTTCAATCAATATTTTTATTCATCAGCTTCTAATTTGCAATTTGAATAAATACTCAGAAATGCAACTTTAAGCCTAAATTTCTTTATCTATACATGTCCTCCATCATGAGAAAAATTGTCACTAGAACATGTTAGTAGAGACATAATTTTTATTCGAGTGGATCTTTAAGCATTTCACAACTTTTCTAATTCAAAAACTGAATGAATTGTGCTCAAATGGGCTCTTTTATTTTGAAATTTAAGATTTGCACGACCGGATGCTAAAGCCAACGTGATTTTTTTGTAGCTATCATACCTGTTAGTTAAAAACTTTATTAATCTGGAGGATAAAGTACAGAATCAACACCTGGGTCCAATCTCCACCAGCGTGTCCTCGCTGCTCTCAGTGAGGTTCGGTTTCTCCGACAGCGGTTCAGCCTGCAGGGGAGGACGGAACAGCCAGAGGAGAACCTCCTTCTCCTCAGCACTCAGACTCTCACCACCTACAGTGAACGATACAGGCGAGGAAAAGAGAAAATCAGAGAGAAACCCCGCAGGCGACATGCAGGAGCTCCTGCTGCTTCACAGCAGTCCTGCGGTCCAGATCCTCATTCTGACACCGTCTCACCTGTCAGCTCCACGTTGTAGCACAGCTCCGTTACGAGGGACAGATGAGGGAAGAGTTTTGCTGCTCGCTGCAAGGCCCGTCCATCCGGAGCTTGGCTGCTGTAAAACCTCACCACAGCCATGGCTGCTCTGCATACACAGAGATCACATGTTAGACATACTCGCATTGTTAACCGCTTTAACTAACCAGCAGCTCATGCTGGATGCCAAAGGTCAGAACTGATTAGGGACTCCTCATATTTTCTGAACTGACCTTTGTTTGATTGGGAGTTTGTTCTCATGATCAAATTGTTTTTAATTATAAGGTTTTTTAGCCAAAATCAAGTAGCTGTCATTTTCAAGATAAATTTTCGGCAGATTAGCAGAAGCTCATCAAAAAATTTGAGTGGGCGGGATTGTAAGTTAGCCTCAGCTGATGTCCCATCAGCCGTCTGATAGATGATGAAGGCTCTTACTTTGGTTAATTGAAGGATCAGATGGTTTTAAAAGCACGTGCGTGTACAACAGGAATTCTATTGTGGAGAGAAAACAAACAAAAATTGTTTGTTTAAGAAACATCAATGAGTACATTTGTGTCAAAGACGCTTCTTCATGATTTCTGCAGTCTGTGGCTACAACCACGCGCTTTTTGATTCACTCGGATACTTTTAATAAAGTGGAGATCATGAATGAACGAGCCCAGATCTAACAGAGTCAGCTGTCTCCTCTGTGCATGGAAGCTAAAGACACAAATTAGCAGAAAGCTAACTCACGCGCGCGGCTCCTTCAGCTCTCGACTCCTTCTAAAGTTTGTTGAGTTGACGCTCGACTCTGGACTCCCGGGAAAGCGCTGCTCCTCCTGGACGGTCAGGACTCCTGGGGTTGTTGGGTTGCAGACAGATAGGACGGGAGTGGATGGACCGCCAAAGTAACGCGTGCAGGCGTGCACCTTCTGGCGCATGCGCAACTGGTAATAGTTTTGGAGGAATCCCAACTTTCAGTCCAATAAATTTGGGAAGACCTTGAACGCATCACGAGCCTGAATGAGTAAATGTTGGAGTTTGTGTAGAAGGTTAATGCTGGGTTAAATTAAAGAGCCTATGTAAAAACGCAAAATAAAAAACAACAATACATATATTTTTAGAAATGAAAAAACGTTAATTTTTTAGAACCCATTAGAAAAAAGTAGTACAATGTGTTTATTCTATAGTAATTGTGAGGCAAAACACTTAAAAAATACTCTTTATACACTTTGAGTTCCAATTTAGTCTGAAAATGGTCAGATGAAAAGTGTGATTTTTTTAACCCATTCTGTGTCATTTTTCACCATAGAAGATAAAGAAAATTAAGCTTAAAATTGCAAATCTGTATTTATCATTATTCAAATCTTGAATCAGGAGCAAACAAAAAAAGAAGTTCTTTAAAAAGAGCTTCTTTGTGATGTAGAACTGTTGGGTGGGCCATAAGCTCACTGCTCCACTCCATTCTGATACATCCATTTGCAGACAAATAGATCCACTTGATTAAAAACACGGATGTAAAAGATAAAGATACATATCAAAAAATATCTTTGAGAAACAGTAGTATTAGTTGAAAACTACAGATATGATCAAGATTATGTTGATTATAATCAACTTCTGGCTAACTTTCAGGTTTTCTGTCATGTCTTTACTGTCTTGCCTTTTAAGTACTTGTGATGCAAATAAAAACTGTTCAATCACAAGCCTGCTTTTACCAAGTCATGTCAATTATAATTGGTGGGAAGTGAACCACACTGATTGATCTCTGTGCATATAACCCTTTTATTTCACAACACTTCAAACAATACATGAATCATTAATATGACACTCTTTTGCTTAAGAAACAGTCAAAAATATCTAAAATACCAGGTTTGAATATTTGAACTTCCATCCATCCATTTTCTAAACCACTTTGTCCCTTTTGGGGTCATGAGGGTACAGGTGTTGTGCCAAAGTACATTGCCCCTGCCAGAATGTGTGTCCCTGGTCTCAGGCATTGTTAATATGTTTCAAAACACTCATATTTTGTCCCAAAAAAGGTAAAAAGAAGGTGGATGATAACGACAGACTTTATTCAGGTGATTTAGTGAGTTTATTATCATGCTTGAATTATTTTTTATTTTTATTTTTACCATTCAACATAAAACAAGAGGGGACACGGATTCTGTCAGACCTCTGCCAGAATCTGTGCCTCCCAATAATTTGCAGTAGGAACAACAACTATGTAATAATTGTCCGCTGTTACATGCTTATAACTCAAGTTACTTTCATTAATTGCATTTCTTATCCAAAATTAGTCAAACAAAAGGCAGTTTTTAAAACATTTCAACACAAAAAACTTTCATTGTTTTATATAGAATACGTAGGAAAATTACAACAAACTCCCACAAGCCTCTAAATAGAGAATTTCATAATCATCCATCTTCTTTTATGCTTTTTGGGACAAAATATGAGCATTACGAAATTAAACCAATGATGCCTGAGACTGGGGAAACACATTTTGACAGGGGTAACATAGCTTGGCACAACAGCTGAGTCTAACCCGGCTACTTGTGGGCAAAACTGGTACACCCTGGACAGGTCACCACACTTAGGGACAATTTAGAGTAACCAATTAACCTACGAAGCATGTTTTTGGACAGTGGGAGGAGCCAGTTCCAAGAAAAAACCCACACATGCACGTGGAAAACATGCAAACTTATTTGAAGGCTTTTTATTTATAGTTTTAAACACCAAATGAATAATATATATCTAGATTGTAACCATTTATGTAAAATAATTGGGCTGTATTTTAATCACCATATTTTGTTGAATCTTTTATGCATTGATTTGTGGACCCTGTATTGAGATGCGCATCGATGCACAACCCATAACAAGTAATTGTATTATATATTTTTTAAAATCTTTGCCACTAAACAGCAGTGAGACACTGTTGTGCAGCAGATTCAAACGTGTACTGTAAGCTTATTCTAATAATTAAGCACTCTGACTTAATTAACTGAAACAAATGAACCTAAACTATAAACCCATTATTTATTCAAATTGTTTTCTTTTGATTTAGTGCAACTTTTCCGCTTTTCTCCTTCAAAATCTACTGGAATTACGATGATTGTGTTCATGGCTGAAAAATTACAGTAAATTAAAGATTTTATATTTAAGCGTCACCGTCGCCTCAGGTGCTAAAGGGTTAAGGGGTTCCCTAAAAACAAGAAAGAAGTACTCCAGATTGGAAATATCTCTAATTGTAGTTTAAACATAAAAACTCTTTAATTTTCCCTGCACAAAAACAAAATTCATCTTATTTTTGTTGGTAAAACGTGTTGCTTAATGCAGATCTCGACTACTGTATACCAAACTGAATCAAGAACAACTCTGACACACAGTCTTGGATATATTTAATAAATTAAAGTCAAGGTACAAAAAACAAAAAAATTGTACATTTTGTTCCTCCCACTCCTCCTCCACACACAGTTCTTCCAAAGACAAACACTGGTCAGTTTCTCATTGCAAGCTAGAACCACAAACAGATTTGAGGATCAGTGGTGAACATCAGGACATTCATAGAATGAAGCCAAACGGCTCGCTTCAGACCAGACTCCTGCCTCCGCTGTTGGGTTTGGAGTCGAGTCTTTCCACTCTGAGTTGGTTTGTCCCTTTAGCCCCGCCCACCACTAACACATACATGCTACATGTCTGCAGGCACCTTGGATAAGACAGAAGGGTTAAGCTGAAAACAGTGATCTCTGGAGCAGTAAATGTCAGCGCTGAGTGCTATAAGTCGTCTTTCACTAAACAGTGTATTTTACAGTCTCAGGTGTAACGAACGAGAACTGAAGAGGATATATATATATATAACTTCTCAGAGTTGTGGTCTGGAATGTTCTCCTCAACTCTTGATATTTTCAAAGACAGTGACTGAAATGGGTGAGGGGAACCTGGGTGGCTCATCACAGGTATTTTGTATCAGAAAGCTCGGTGGCCAAAGATCATCACTGTGATGACGGGATGCTTCAGTCTTTTTGAAAAAAGGAAATGAACGACTTTAACAAAAAGAAGAGAGGAAGATGCATTGGTTCTGGTAGGTCCATTATAAGTGCACTGAAGAAGTGGAAAAAAAACAACATTTGCTCTCACACGTATGCACACACTCGCACACTCATATACACAAAGTGTTCGGCAATAACTGTTAATATGCACAAGTTGATTAATATTTTTGCACAATTACAGTGACTAAGCAGTCCACTGTCATGAGAACTGATCCGTCCAGAAGCTCAGCTCTTTCTCCTCTTGGCTGCTCCCTTCCAATTACTAGGATTTCTCCCGTTTCCCCTCAGGCGTTACTCCAGGCAGTCCTGCTTCGCCTCAGGGAGAGTCTGCAACGCAAGGACACTGCAGGAAAACAGTGATCTCCAGGAGCTCCTTATACAAAGCGTTTGGTTTGAACTCGGACTAGTCCAAATGTTGTCCTCTTCGTTAATTATTACACAAGGGTCTTCTTTAAAAATACCTAAAAATTCACAAAAACAACGTATAATTTGGCAAATGCTGAGATCACATGGCCATAAATGGGAATTAACAATATTTGACCAATTTTCAAACACCCATCGTTTCTTCTTTTTTCCCTCGTTAGCAGCAGCAGGACTGAGAATCTTTCTATGTGTGCATACATATACGTTTATATAATGTACTTTGTTTACCATAGAAATTAATGTTAAGTATCTACGTACAATATCACTACCATTTCAATGGATGCTAAACACCAACCTAGGAACCACAGGAAGATCTAGAAAGGCAGGAGTAAAGGGGGGCCGTAAGGTACATGCTGGGTCTGCTGCTCCAAGCTCTTCCAGCACAAACATCTTCAAAGAAGGAAAAGAGCGAGCAGAGACGATCTTATCACAGGAAAAGGATTGGAGGAGACGGTGGGCGCTCTGGGGTCACCTTGGGTTGAGCGTTTGTTGTTCTAATGGCAGGTCTGTGCTGGAATGGTTCCGTACGTTGTCCAGCGGCTGGGTGGATCATCGGTACAATCATTTCATGGCGTCTTCATGGAGATCGAATTGATTTGCTGTGGTGTCCACTTGATGTGAGGTCACAGGTGAGAGTTTCAGTAATCAGCAGCGTACTCTGTACCATGGAGACCTCTGCACAGTAGTGTGAACTCCTTGACTATGTCCTTCACCCTCCTCTTGTTCACTCGTTCTCTGCGTGAGGCAGAGAAAAGAAAGTTGTTACACCCATGAACTCGCTGCCACAATACTGAGATGTTGGTAAATAAGCAAGCGAGCAGAGATTCAGCTGAGCTACCTGAGTATCTGCTGGGAGAAGTTCTCTTTCTGTTCGGCGGAGACGCGCGATGATGGGAATCCAGGAGGCTGCAGCACTTCCTTCAGCCACACGGCCAGCAGAGAGAAGCAGTGTTTGTTCAGGCTAAACAGCACTTCTGCAAACTGGTCCATGAGACTCCGAGAAGCTCCGCCTCCAATACCCTGGAGAGATCAGAGAGGAGGTTAATACATGATGCACGGCTAAGGGGTATAATCAGGATCAGCCTAAAGTGAATAAAAACAGATTGTAAATTTGGAGGAAAAAAAATGAAAACTGTTTGAAACTGTTTTTTTCCCTGTAAAATCATGGGAGTTTATAAGAAATTTCCTTCTGGGTTGTGGGGAGGAATGTTGGAGTCGCTAATTTCCCATCATCAGGATTTTTATTGGAGGGTATCTTTGGACTCAAAAGTACACATTGTAAACTTAAAGGAAATATTGGACATTTGAAGAAGAAAAATGGAAGAAATATTGAAACAAATAAAAACTATAAACCAAAAATTGTTACCAATAGAGAGGAAAGTGTATTTGCACAGTTGCCGTTTTGTATTTTTATTTTTTAGCAACCTATTTACTTTTAGTTTTCAATGTACAGCTTCAATTCACAATTTTTGCTGTCAGTGTTGAGTCTAATTTTACATGTGGGTGGGGCTTAAGCCCATGGGCTAGAGGGACCATGATTGACATTGGGTGATAGAGGTTATGTTGTTTATGCTTCAGAACATCGTCTGTTGTTTGCGACGCCAGTGTCACCTCTCTGATGTACTTAACTCTGGGAAAGTATTATTTTTATGCTTTTACATTTACAATATAGTATTTACAACTTTAAAACTTTTTTAATTTTTATTTATATACAATGTTTTTTCAGGTTTACAATCTGGTTTTTCATTCACTTAATCTGATCTGGATTTGACCCCATCCACTGCCTTGTAGGATGTAGTAACTTTTCAAAAAGCTGCAGCAGATTTGAGCATTTTAGGCTACAGCAGTCATTAATGCCTCGTTTCCAGTGTGCGGTCCAGGCCGGACTGGACTTTTGAGCATTTCCATTACAGTATGGAACCATTATACATAGTAGCACCGTGTTGACGCACAGCTACATCATTGGTCTACACCCTGCATGCACTTTGATGATCCAACGCACAATGGAAACGCTCAACTAAATTGCCAGGACCATTCTAAACCGGCCAAGAGGGGACTGGTCACCAAACCACAGGTGCATTGATGCTTCTCACCTCCAACACAGCTTGTATCAACAGTTTCCCGTCTTCCTGCATCACTCTGGCTACTGGAGGAACATCCGAGCAATGGGGCAGCAGTTCGGTCTTTGGCAGAAACACAGACAGTCATCAAATTTAGGGACAAAACCACTCAAAAATACCCACAGGGTTTCAGTTTGAGTGTGCTTACAAAGAACAAGCACGTCGACTTGACGGTTGGAGCTTCAGGAAATTTTAGCGACAGAATTCCTAGAAAACAAAAAAGAAGACAGGAGCTCCTGAGTGCTGCAACAGCAGATTTCCAGATTTTACTTCGGTCAGACTAGTAGATATTTAAACAAACCACCCTCGGTGAAGGGGAATGTATCTGTGCAGATCTGGCGTGCACTTACCACAGTGGAACACCGCTTTCACATCTAGACTCTCAGACAAGAACAAGTCGGGCTTCCGTTTGAGGGCCTGCGAGGCAGATGAAGCCATTAAACAGAGCATGCTACTGACAGATTGACCCAGCTGGTCCTGCTTCACCACATTCCACTGCATACGCTCCCCCTCAGATATCAACAAGACCTGCAAAGCCTGGTAGCCGGATCTGGTCCCAACAGATGACCAGATCTGCCTACCAGGCTGTGGTGCTCTCTCCATCTGTTTAGGAAAAGCTAAACCCAAACTCGTCCAGAGATACTTCAGTGCAGAACTGAGCAGCTATAACAAACAGACTGCAAAAAACTCAAACTCAGAAATGATTTGGTAATTAAATAAAACTGCAGGCAACAATGATTTTGGCTGTTTTTTTTTTTAATCATTATCATTTGAGACTTTTTCTTGTTTTTGGTTGACTGGACAGAATATGCAACAGAAGTGTGTAATTAACATGTGCAGATAAAGAGAAAGACAACTCATTTCATAATAATGAACTCATTCAGGATGGAGGAGAGGAGAGAGGGAGAGAGATGAAGTCAGATCTATCCAAAGATAGAAAACAAGGGAAGAATGAAGACAAAAGACAAAAAAAATAATTAAAAAAATAAAGAAACAAGAGAGCCATCAGCCAATTTGTTCAACTGATTAATATTAGCAGAATATTAATTCATGTGGGCTCTGATTGGCTCTGGGCTGGAATGACTTCAGAGGAGGCTTGGGCTCAGAGGCTAAGCAGTCACCAGGGGCCACACTGTTGTTGCTGTCTCTTCTCAGGTAGCAACAACTAAGAGGTTAAGATTTTACAGATGTTTGACTCACCTACACAAAGGATAAACGTGCTTCAAATTGAAGAACAAATGTGTAAAAAATTGACTTAAAAAGTACAGAAGCTGAAAACGGCCAGCCTTACTTTTTTTAATCGTTTTCTTATGATAACTAAATCAATTATCTCATTATCAAGACCTCTGAACATCCGCAAAATAAACAAAGCATATTATCAGAGAAAATGTCAAACACTAGAACTGATCCATTTATAATTGATTGATTAATTGTGTCAAAAATTGTTTCTGACAAAGTGCTTTGTTGTTTTGCGGATTGCATAAAAATAAAAAAATATTTAGCAAACTGAGCCGGGCTGAGTAACGGT
This sequence comes from Oryzias melastigma, assembly GCF_002922805.2. Taxonomy (NCBI): domain Eukaryota; kingdom Metazoa; phylum Chordata; class Actinopteri; order Beloniformes; family Adrianichthyidae; genus Oryzias; species Oryzias melastigma. The sequence goes on along the minus strand of NC_050515.1, from coordinate 25,546,204 downwards.
TTGGGCCAGCCAATGTCCGGAGCTCATTGAACGCACCACGCAGAAAAGATCGATGGCCCGTGATTTTATCAATCAACCTGTTTGTTTGGAGGTCTAAATGAAACAAAGGGAGGAGGGCTGGTGCATGGGATGGAATTAAGACGTTTAAAGAGGATTGATCCACTATACAAATACGAATACAAAATTGCCCAAAAACACATTTTTGGGAATGTTTTTTTCTGCTGTTTTGTTGTTAACTACAAAATAAAGAGACTTAAAATAAGTATCGGCATCTCCATGCGGGAAAAGGAGAGAAGCGCTATAAAATATTCTTCAATATCTTGCTATTAGGAAACAAAAATTTTTCTTGTGATAATGAGATAGTGGATCTCGTTATCAGGAGAAAACATTTATTTTCTCGTGAAAACGAGATAGTGGATCTCGTTATCAGGAAAAGACATTTATTTTTTGTGATAATGAGATAGTGGATCTCGTTATCAGGAAAAAACAAAATTTATTTTCTCGTGACAACGAGAAAAGAGTAGAGGAGAGAGTGGATCTCATTATCACAAGAAAACAATCTTTTCTCGTGATAACGAGACAGTGGATCTCTTTATCATTAATCATTAGAAAACGATTAAAAAAAGTAGGGTAGGTTGTTTTCAGCTTTTGTAAAAAGAATAAACTCTTCAAAGAATTAGAATATTTCAGATATACTTTTAAAAAATAAACATTTCCTTATGATCTGATTGCAGTTTCTGTTATGCTATGCGCTCATGTCACGTTTGTTTTTGAAAGCGCATTTTGCATCGGTGTTCACACCAGACAAGCAGAGAGGAGATTCTTCTTTTTTTTTTCTACTGTTTCCTAGTGCATGTCTGCCACCTACAGTTAGTGTGAAAAATCAAAACAGAGCAAATCTTGCTCCAGGTTTATTCTTTTTTTATTACGATATATGAAAGACTTGGTGTCATAGAAGTCCAGCTGGGCACAAAACGCATTTATTCACTTCTTTTCACTAATCAATTTTCAAACAGTTGTCACTTCCGTGAATAAAAAGGGATGCTGCCCACGTGTCACTACCAAATCAGAGTTCCTGATTGGTCAAAGTTCAACCTGGTTTTCAATGGCTGTGCGTTAAGGCCAAAAAACAATCATGGAAACTTGCATAGCAACATGTGAACGCAAAAGTCTTAAGCGCAGAATCCAAACACGTGCTTTTACACTCGTTTACATAGACTTTTTGTAAAGGGACTATTGATGGAAATATGCTATTAAGCTAAAATCTGGAGCAAGCATCTTTGCTTTTTAAGCTTAATGTATTTGTATGCTGTCTCGATCGCATCACAGGCTATCCTAAACGATAAGCGACCAAGAGTCAAGATTCACGGTTCTTTGTGTTTATATAATGCATTTACTTCTATTTTTTTCAGGAGAAATTGTCTTTAATTGTTTTTTCTGGTAAATTCGTAGACTTAAATGAGTTTGCTGAAGGCGACTGTTAGAGTCAAGTGTTTGAAGCCAGACAAATGTCCCGGTTTCAAACATTTCCCTCATTCATTCCACCGCCTCACACATGAAACAGAATACCGGAGGGGCCATTAACCAATAATAAAAAAAAAGAAGAATAAAGAGGAATAGAGAAGGACAGAGAATCAGGGAGAAACTAGAAAAAGAGAGAGAAACCCAAAGTGAATGAAATAAGAAACCAAAAACACACCTGAGCTTGGAGTTGCATAAATGAATCAACAATATCAGGATGATCCCTGGGTCCTATAATATAATAAAGATGAAACTTAAGAAATCATAAGAGAATAGGAATAATATACAAACAGCAACTTAATAGATTCAACAGTCATGTGGAAAATAAAGAGAACTCAAAAATACTTCTTTGAAATAATTTACACGTGAGTAAGGAACAAAGAGGAAGGGCGGAGGGCAATATGAAGCTTTGGCAGAGTCTTGGAAGAGGAGACCAACCAAAAACAAACAACAGGCAGAAGACAGAGACATGGGTCTGTTTGGAGAGAAACTCAAAGAGAAGTAAGGAGAGAAAAAGAAGAAACCTAAAAAAGCAAAGGTGGCTTTGGAGGGGGAACCCAGGAGGCACCTGTGTTACTGTTACAGTTTGAAGGAAAACACCCAACCTGAACGAGCCAACCTTTACTCCTTTTTCCCAACATAAATCAACTTCTCAGACTTAAGCAAGTTATCAGACAGAGGGACTACTATTTTCCATGTGGAAGCTGGACACAGACCACATGATATTCAATAATAGTTAATAGACAATCTCCTGTAAAAAGCTCCAAACCACAGACTTTGTGTTTCATTTAGATTTCTGCTGGAGGATCTTTAGCAGGAGATTTAAAGAAAAACTGAACAAATGTCTGTTGTGAGTTCCCAGCTGAGACTCCTGCTCAATACGCTCATCCAGCCCTCAAACATAGCGCCTGTCATCATCATCCAGGGCTGCAGACGTATTGAGCAGGGCCTCCCTGTCAGTTAAGCTGCTGGTCTTTATGATTCGACTGTCTTGTTCTGATACTGTCTACTGATGGGCACCTGCTCAGACCGAAAAAAGGAAACAAAAAAAGTGCTCAGAAGCAGGAGGAGAGCTGTGACAGCCATCACTTAACCAGTCAAAGCAGAGGAGAGGGGGGAGAGAAAGAAAAGGAGACGACACAAAGGGAGGGGAGCGTCAGACAAATACTCAGAGTCAAGTTTAGTGAATGAGATCATCCCAATAGAGCCCACGTTACAGTCAGTGAAAGTAAATACTGACTGCTCTAGCGTTGACAGACAATTTGCTATGAAGAAAAAAAGCATTAAGCTTACATGCAATTCAAACATCAATCATTTTAGTCTCAACTTTAACTCTGTTTTACAGAAAGCAGCTGCGTAAAAACTAACAAGCAAACAACAGACTGACAAATGAAACAGCAAGTGGATTGCAAAGGTTTGGATTGACATAAACCACAATAGAGACTTTGACACAGAAAACATTGAGGCTCCATTTAACGTGTAATGAGAGCAATCTCTGACTGACCCACCAAGAGGTCGATCACCTCTAATCTTTTGGAATTTCCCCATTTGAAAAATGTAATTCATCAAATATGCCAACAAATTATAGAGTAGTACATAGAAAATATAAATTCAGTTTTATAAACACAATTTTGAATATTTCTTCTCCTTGAACTTTATTTGCTTCACTTCAACAACTTTTGGACTCATCTGAAATAAAATATGAAGAGAAAACGTTAAACAGGACCGTTCCTCTTTTAAACCCCTACCTTGCTGGAAGATGGACAGCGTTACCGAGGTAACCAGTTCAAACAGAGCTTTGATCGGTGGGAAGTGGTCCACTTCACTGGCAAAGATATGGACCATCTGAAACAACAGGACCAAAAATGTTACGCAACCCACTTCACCGCTTCACTTTGTCATTTTAGTGTTAAGTGTGACAACTTTCTTAGAATTACAAACTCTGAACAGATCACGTACGTTCTTCTGAGCAAAAACCCCTTGTAAGATGGTGATAGAAAAAAGACAGACGCAAATCTTTAAACCAAAGTCAGAATTTGTCAATTCAATGCACTAAGTGCAAAAAAGAACAACAAATAAAATATGTTGAATTTTATTTGAGAAATGTAAGGGCTATACAGTTAGCATCTCAATGAAAATTGTGTTTTTGGTGTTTTTTAATATGTTGCATTTTTCACATGACAGAGGACCAATTAAAAGAAAATCAAGCTTAAAATTGCATTTCTGACTCTCTCTTTATTCAAATCATTGTGAATCAGGAGCAGATGGAAAAAAAACTTTTAGCTGTGATGTAGCTGCTACAGTTGGGAGGCTACAAGCTCCATTCTCTGCTCCACTCTGATGTATGTCTCACGTATGCCTTTGTTTTCCTCATCTGAGTAGGTATCTGGGTCAAACTGTACGGCTGGATGACTCAGACATAGCTCGCCATTTTTGTTGCTCTGCTAATGTTAGCTTGGGGTTGTAAAGGGCTGTAAGCTAGCGGGAGAGAGTGTAAACAAAGGGATGATGGGAAGTGAGGGTAGGCTCACTCTGCTAAAAAAAATTCACCTACAACTCAGAGGTGAATTTCTAATGAACTTATGCCACTCTGCAAAAATTATGTCCTAGAAAATGTTTTTTTGATTTTGGCTAAAATGGCATCATGATTATTAAAAGACCAGTGGAAGCAAAAAAAGGATGATTTTTTTTTATTTTCATTGATCCCAATAGGAAGAGGACTGCATGCACAACCTATGGTTGCACTCTGTCTCTGTCAAATTAGCCTCCAACAAACCCAGCAGAAGATCACAGAAAAACACCAGTATTGTTAATGTGACTACAGCTGATAGACAAAGTAGAATGGGGTGATTACAGTACATTTGGTCAATACAACTCAAAGAAACTATCACAGAAACAAGCTAAAAACAAGGAAAACAATAGATTGCAGTTGATGATTATCAACTCTGGGTCAGTTAGTTTAGATAAAGGTTTTTGACAAAGCCCCATCTTTATGTGGACAGTATGAATATTGACCTGTCGTGTGAGATCGAGGGCTGAGGCCTGGGGGATCGTGCTGTACATCTGTCCAAGCATTTCACTGAGCTGAGACACCATGGGGCCAAACTCATGAAGGAGAGTCTTCACCGACTTCTCAAAGATGGCACAGACTGCCTGTAGACATCACCAAAGGAGAAACAGAAACAGATTATAAAGACTCTGAAAAACATAAAGGTAATAGAAGGATTTTAGAGAACAGAACGCTTTCATTTGACATCTTACCTCTACGACCTGGGAATCATTCAGCCACTTGCTCAGTACCTTCTGTATGAGAGCAAACACCTGCTGCAAAACCACAACCACCTGGAAAACACACCAAAGTCCTTTTCAAATGTTAAATAAAAGAGTAAAATAAAGTCACATGTAGACTTAATTTTATTTGATGTGTTCAATGCTCCCATAGATGCTAGGCTCAAAAATGTTTCACCAAGTAAAACTTGCAAAGACAACTGAAGTATCTCATCTAAAGTTCATTCAGTTCTCAAACACTGCTAAAGATAAGAAATTAGGTAACTGACCGGGTTGGGTCCAGGTGTGGGGGGCGGCTTTTCAGCAGGGGGGGCCGTTCCATCTGCTGATTCATCATCTTGCTTGCTGATGTCCAGAGTAGTGAAGAGGTTTGAGAGCAGACCCAATATGTGGATAATTGCCAATTTATTTGCAGGGTTAGGCTGAAGAAGAAAAAAAAGGTTGTTTGATATTTTGTCATCAATGATTTTCATTTAGACAAAGAAATTCCAATATAAAAACAGTATTTAAGTTTTACTTCTGAACTGATACATTAGAGCATAGAAGAGAGTTTAGAGCTTACAAAAGCTCGAAGTGTTCTTAGAGCTCAGATTTTGCATTTGTAGGAGCATTTCTCTCAGTAGTATGGTCCTTACCAATATAATCATCATGGTTGTGATCTGTGCATTTTATTATTGAGGATGAGTGTTTATAGTTGTTGTCAGATAAACCTGGAAAAAATCTCTAAAAACAGACAAAACAAAAACTATGACTACAGTCATTGCCTGGAGGCTTTTGCAGCAAAAAAATGGAATTGGATAAATGAAGAACAGATGGAAGAAATGACTCATTGGTTATAAAACATTTAAAATGATTATTATTTGTATGTTTATCAGTACTGAAAGAAAGAATTAAAGCTGCAGGCTTTGACCCAATTTATTTATGTCTGTTTTCCATAAATTCTTCTGGATTTGTGCTGACCAAATTTGTAATCTTCCATTGTCTTGCTGAGACTAAAAGAAAACAGTTTCACCATTTAAATGTATATACAGTGATCCCTCGTTTATCGCAGGAGTTATATTCTAAAAAATAGCCTGTGATAGATGAAATCTGCGATATAATTGTGTATTTTAATGTTTCAAGGTAGTAAAACTCCTCACTGCACACTATTCTCAGACAGACATAAACATTTTCATATTTTTATCTTTTGTTTGAACTCTGAAAGTTCAAACTTTAGCAGAAAAATAAGTCAAGTATTACAGAATGAAACAAAGATCTTATCCTGATCAAAGATTTATGTAATTTGTCAAACTGAACACATTCTGTACAGGAGGCGCAGCAGTGGTTTACTGGGTTGTTGCAAGGAATCACTGAAATACTTGATAATTATTTTTAAATTAGATAGTTGGACCAGTAATAGATATCTGCGCTGCTCCAAAAATAAAATAACAATTGGTTGTAAGCCTACATTTTTACAGCAGAAGTTATTATTTCACATAAACATTTGTACCATCTGGGTTAGCTGAATACCAGCGGAAAGTGAAGATGTAATTAGCTTAACTATGGATAGCTGTTTAAAATAGATTATTTGGCAAATATACAGTTATTTAAAACAACTTGAGAGACCAGCTAAATTACTGAAAGAGAACCCTAAAAATATCAGATGTTATTAATCAGCATGTCATGTCTTTAGCTTTGTTAAAATAAAACATTTACCCTTTTTTGATTTATTTTTAGACTTTCTGTCTATGTTTTTATCATCCTTACATACCAAGAGGTCATTGATTCAGGTTTCCTTTAATTTCTTAGTTGGCATAACTAGAGTCCAACGACATTTCCAATCATGTCACAAGGACTGTGATTATTCTTGTCTGTGGAGAGATGGAGAGAACACAACCGCTAGAGCCGCAGGGGGAAGAAGGCTGCAGACGGTGCCCTTTACTATTTATTTAAAGGGCATTTTGAAAATCTCAGCCCAACCCAGTTTTGAGATATTGCCAAGCTCACGGCGCTTCTATAAATACTTTAAGCGTAATATCAAGAATTGATGCTACAGGGGGAGTTTTTTTAGGGATCAAGTCATCAGTATTGTTCTGCTGGATGCTACTTTGATAAACACACTCACATTCCCCAAGGTGAAAACATTAATTAGGCTTTCACTGGCAGTGCTTCATCACTGTTGTCTCTGCGGTGTTGTAACACGGCCAAAAGGCTAAAACGAGGACTGCCACACCCTGAAAGTGCCTGTGCTGTTCACGCAGTATGCTTCCCTTTCAGCTGAACACGTCCACAGCATATGTGCTCACAACAATCTAATCAGAGTGAAGTTCCAAACCTGTCCCCTTTAGCTGTGATGCAGCATTAAATTAGGTTTCTCCACTAGGTGCCACTATATTTAAACACAGCACCTGACTGGTCTGTCTGATGTAATGCAGTGACATAGATCTAAAAAAAAACACATGAAAGAAGAAGAAAAGATGGATAAGATAGCATGTGATTATGAGGAGAGAGGGCAAAAGCAGGCAAGTGGAGAGATGAAAAGCTTGATCTGAACTGACGTCTCTATTCATCCCATCCAGGATACCAGAACAAAAAAAGCTGGAGAAACTCGTCCCTGTTCCACTAAGACTAAATATCTGACTATTTTTAGATAAGATCGGCTCCATATTTAACATTTTCAAGTTGACAGACTCAAAAAAGGCAGGCTCCATTAAATATGACATTTACACAGAGTTCAGACATTTCTTTCAAATGGCTGCCCGCTCACACACAGCAGCACGGATAAGTGATTTTGTGGAGACACTTCCTTTTAGTGACATTTGCGCCGTTGCTATTTCTACACGAATCACTTGCCAATGATATAGGGTCAGATCCAATCTGGTTCTGCAGAGAAATGATCCACTGCAGTGACACCACACCGGCACACAGCCTGCTCCTGTTGGCCAGGTTCCAGCTGTGCGTATGCGGTTTGTTTGTGCGTGCGTGCTCTCCATCCGTTGGTGAACTGACCGTCTCATCTGCTAGCTTCTCCAGTTGCTGAATGTAGGGGGTGATGAGAGAGTGGAGGTTTCTCAGGATGTCTTCCACAGGGAGAGCGGAGAGCAGGAAGCCGAGGGCCTGCATCAGCCACATGCACTGACTCGTCTGTGGAACGAGAACATTGATGATTTAGAAATTGTTCTGACAAGTATTGAACTTTAATCATTAAAGATTTTGGAATAAATAGACATTTAAAGCAGACTAAAACTTTAAAGATATTAGAATAGTCAAGTCTTTTAATTTAAAGCCCCACTCCGTTCATCTTTTGTAAAAGCGTTCCCAGTGGTCTTTTAATTATAATGCTGTTTTTAGCCAAAATGTTTTTTAAAATGGTAATTTTCTAGGATA
>NC_050515.1:25523666-25533421 GCF_002922805.2 Oryzias melastigma | reverse complement strand
AAAAACCAGAACATCTATTCAAATCTCTTTCTCACCACCACATTGCTGCCAGATTTTATTTCGTCTTCCTCCTGCTGTCTCAGCCTTTTATATTTCTCTCTCCTTGAATAAAAGAGGCTCTGCAGAGCAGACACTGTGACACAGACACAGCCTTGATCCTCACATGTGATGACATAAGCCATCACTTGTCCTGCTATGCTTAATGACAGCGACGTGCAGGGATGAAGGACAGAGAGCACACTTCCTGAATGTCATAGAGAGGATAGAGTGCATGCGAGCGCGTCACACATAAACCATACTAATGTCTCCTGGGAGTTCTGCGGTATACAGGATGTGCGGTATCGTTCAGGCGAATATCAATAAGGTTGCTTGCTTTGCTTGATGAATATTTATCAATGACACAGCAAGGTTGTGAGATCGTAGCAGCATTTGGAACAAAGCTAACTCGTGCAACAGGATTAAAGGGATTTATAACATTTCTTTTATGATTCAATTGTGTTGTAACTGATGATATGTTTCCTCGTGGTGTTGTTTTTATTTGAACGTTTTTAAATAGTGAAATAAGGTTTATTTTTAGATATTAGAGATATCTCAGCTATATGAACTATTCGGTCTTAAGGCTAAATGCACAGCAGATGAATTCTGGACGACTTTATTGCTTTTATTTCCTGCAGGCCCTCTTAGGAGCTGAAATGACTGCTGAGTGGGATACAAGTTCCTCATTCAGCATTCTCTGGAAAGACCTTCTTACTGAGGCATGATATTATTGAATCAAGCCTATATCTAATAATCCAACACCTGTGTTTGTGCTGTTCAACATTTTATGTTTATCAACAGTACAAGCAGTGCCAAGAACAGCATTTAACTTTAGCGCCTGAGTAAATGTATGTGCACGCAAATGTGCGTGCATTTGTGCATTCATGCACTCTGAAGAGCTTTAATTTTTAACAAGAGTCCTTGAGATGGAGGTCATGCACTCTTAGCTCAGGAAAGGAAGCTTTGGTTGGTATGTTAGTGCCATCAAAAGCAGAAGGATAAACTGTGTGTATATTCCTATTTTCCGCTGATAAGAAATTACATTCTCAGGATTCCAGAGAGCACAACAGATGCCATCTCCTCTCCCAACAACTCACACGATCCCCTTTCTGCTCCTGTCCTGCTATCGCTTCTGCAACTCCTCTATAAGTGTCTCTTCCTCGTATCACCCTCTCCCTCCCCCCACAGTCCTCCATCTCTGCTTCCCTCTGCAATTACTGCAACACTCAAAGAGGGGAAATAGGTTGCCTGGCAACAGGATGCAGCTGGACCAATAACAACCCCCAAATGAGTCGACGGTAATATGTTTAAACAGAAAGAGAATACAGGAGACCGGGGAAGCGGGCTCAGGGAGGCTTAGAGATGAGGAATTGAAGAATGGTTGACAGGAAATACAGTTAATAGAAACAAAAAAAGGATAAAATATTCTAACTCTGTAATAAATCTGAGAATGACAGAGCAAAACTTTCAATTGATGCCTTTGTTTCTTTTCTGAATCACCCATAAAACAAGTAATGTACCTGAATAATAGCCACTTGTGCCTCTACTGCTTTTACCGCAGCCTCTGAGGATGTGATTATTGACACATTGAGGACCTTTGAAGAGCTTCACTAATACACAAACAAGCACATGCCACATTGCTGTGATCAGATTCAACTGACACAAAAGAAAAAAAGACGCTAAAAATAGTATGTAATGAAGATGTCTAAAATTAATACATTTAGGGAGAAAGTTCCATCTATACACTTCCTGCTAATTTTATTCACAAGAGCTGCTTGGATGTCTGGATTTGTCGGCAGCAGCAGCGATCTGATGCACCTTCAGAAGTGAGGAGACCAAAGTCTCGTTTTTTTAACACGTACATTTTTCCCTCTGCCACCAGCTTTGTCTCTAAGGGAGGGGTAATGGGCTCTTGCCATGTCTGAATCAACCGGGGCATGATGACATCTCTCCCTAGCTTTGTAACCATAGAAACGGCAGGCAACCGAGAATTGCTGCTCTCCTCCCCCGGCTGTCAACTTGCCCTGTTTCAAACCCTCGCTCCCCGCCTCCCTTCTTTCTATCTCTCTTCCTACCATCTTTTTCCTCTTTCTTTCATCCACTGTTCTGCATCTAAACAAACAACCACCTTTCTCAAATTTGACTTTTTTCATTCAGTTATTTCTCTCACATTCTTCTTTTTTTCCACTCTAGTTGAACTCATCTTATAATAGAAATTGAACTTGCATACGCTGAGTTTGTACATGTGTGTGCTGTCGAATAATGCACATACCTTTGGGAGTCAGGCTGTGAAATGGCGTTGACTATGGCCTCCACCGCTGTGTCGAAGAGCTCTGGGTCAGGCAGCGCACCAAAACAGTCATGCACCAGGCCTTCGCTCTCGCTGAGGGGCACATCTAGCTGTACCCATGATGACAAACAGCGCAGCACGCGAGCTTTAACTGCCCCGGGGCTATCCGTCCTTCTCAGCAGTTGTTGTAGTAGGGGGCAGACCGACCCCCACTCTTGCGCCAGAGCTCCTCGGACCTAGACAGGCAATTATAATTGGGGTTATACATTTCACATTCAACAATGTGTACTTTTCAGCCTCTCGACTTTAGAAAGCTCATTTTACTTTTGTCAAACTGATATTGTTTGGAACAAAAAACTCTGCTTCTTGACAAAAAAAAAACATTAATGAGTAATTTGCACAGAATGTGGTGAAAAAAATGTTGACCACATGAATATTTTGATTAAAAGTTCTGAATTAAAAAATGCATCCAAGTTAGCTCTAATATAGAAGGAGATTGAAAGATCATATCATTCCTACAAACATTTGGATGAACAAACTAGAAAAGTTGCATTACCTGCAATAATGCTAGTGTGAAGGTTATTTGCTGAATGTGGTTGCTAAAGATGCTGTAGTTGTTTGCTGAAGAAATTTATTTTAATCGTTGAATGTCATGAACAAGCTGAACGTTTTGATATCAAACTTGCATAATTTGAGGGGTGTACAAAGAATTTAAAGAAATTCATGAAAAAAAAATGTTACCAAAACATTAGCTTAACTTCAAATTAGGCCAAAAAACCTCAGTAGATGTCAAATTAGCCAAAATAGATAACACATTGCTAAAATATTAGCCATGCTCCTAATTAGCTAAAAATCCTCAGTAAATGCCTAATTAACCAAAAAAAGTTAGCATATTGTTAAAATACTAGCTTAACTCAAAATTAGCCCCAAAAACCTTAGAACATGCTAAATCTTTCTAAAATATTAGCATGTTGCTATAATTTCAGCTAAACTCAAAACTAGCCATAAAAACCACCTCAGTAGCATTGATGTCTTTAACATGATGAACATTTTAATTTCAACATTGCATTGGTTTCAAAGTGTGAAAAAACTTGATGAACTGCATTAAGCAGCAAGAAAAAAAAAAAAAAAAAAAAAAAAATCGCAAAAATACGTAAAATATGCATACTTGTAAAATTGTATAAAATTTCAAAATTTGTGTGAAATTTAACAATACCAAAAGTAAAAGCATGAAGTTCCTGAACATGCTGAATGTTTTTAATTGCAGAAATTTGAAAAATTCCCATTCATTTCAACGGGGCTGAAAAATTGCGTAAAGCCGTAAAGTTTACGAATACCAAAAATACAAGCGATAATGTCCTTAACGAACTGAACGTCTTGATACTAAGATTGCAGAAATTGCTGAAAGTGTGATTGAGATTTTACATGCCAAGAGCGTACAAAAGAAAAAATTAATAATAAGAAAGAGAAACAGAATCACCATTGTGTGAATGATTACAAAGCACTAACACTATAAAATTGTTCCCTGGAAACACACCTGCCCCTTTCGGTACTGTGGCAGGCGGCTGGTCTGGAACTCCTCAGGAAGGACTGTGAGCAGCTCCAGCAATGCCAGGCAGCGTGCCCGTCCATCCACGCCTCCTCCTTCCTCCTGAAACACCCGCACCATCTCTGCCACCGCGCCCGGCCAGGCCTCAGGCATTGTGTTCAGTGCCAGAGAAGCTAGCGCCACGCACAGTCGGGTGAGAACCATCTTGGAGCCAGAGGAGAAGCAGGCAATCTGGGAGAACAACTGGCTCTTCAAAGACTCGTACTGATCCGTGGGGATATCTGACCAGTACCTCGATATTTTGGTGTGAAGTGCACTAGCACCAAAGTACTGGATCTCTGGCACCTGTGAGAAAAAAAGTAACAGTTGGGCAAAAAATGCCAAATTCCTTTATGTTTACTTGAGTATGTGTAGATCCTGTACCTTATCTGGGCTCAGTAGAATCCAACAGAACTGCCAGGCCTGAGGTGATACCTGGGCTTGCATTAGCCATTTTTGGGCCAAATTCTTGTTTTCAATATTGGGATCATAGTACAACTGATGGAGGGCCTGGGAAAAAAGGGAAAAAAAAAAGACTTAAAACAGCCAGACAATATGTGAACATAACAGAGCGGCAAGAAAAAAAAAAGTTCTTTGAGCAGACATAGTGGACAAATTCCCCCCAAACCTAAGTAGATGACAGACGATGGAAAGCAATGACCTGAAAACAGCACTCTGGAAAAGACAGCTTTCAGTAGTCTGAGTGGCTAAGAACGGGGAGAAAAAGAGAGGAGCAAGCCAGAAATATGTTGATTTTAAAAATCAAACAACTTTCTAAGTCTTGAAAATCTCAGTCCTATGAAAACAGTTCCAGATTTTGAGAAATAACTTCATTAGCTACAATACCAAAAATAGGCAAAACGCTTTTGATCTGTAAGTAATTCACTTTATTTCCTTTTCATATCCCCTCATCTTGAAAAAAACATTTCAGCTTGAAAGAGGAATTTCAAAGAAGTCTGTTCCTGAAGGAGGAAGAGTATCAGGTTGTATTCTCTCCATGCCAACCATCCTCTAGTGCTATTTTGTCTCCACTTAGTGTCTTAGATTTACACAGCTAACTAGGTGTTAATGAGCTGATTCATTCACACATCCAGGAGAGAAGGAGAGCTCAAGGTCCACGTATGTTATAAGAAGCAGAAATTAAACCTCTGTTGAATTAATTCAAACATAGATAGCAGATCTGTGTACATTCAGAAAAATGAGACTACAAAAAAGCTTTTCTTAGAACATTTTAATGAGAAAAACAACATAAAAGAATGTTGTTTTGCTAATATTTGGTGTGTTTTCTTGCCATGCAAAGATACTAAAAGGCTTTGGCTAGAGGCTAGTGTTGTTAGGAAGCGTTACTCTGAAGTTTCTTAGGGCGAGTTTATGATATAGACTTCAAAGCAGCAGAAAATCATTACTGCAGTCTACTGTGTGACAGCCAACCAATCCTTATCCCATTGCAAACAGTGATGCATGTCCACATTGATGCAGACAGCCCAAGACATGTTGGTTTCTTTGTTCAGCCTTACTGCCCAACATACTTTTGATTAGTGTTAGTCACTTCCAAACTAGCTATAGCAATCTGTAGTTGTGTATTTTTTACCCATAAACCAATACAAGATGCATATTAACAGAAAGAGCATTATCTTGCAGAAGAATCCTGTAATTGCCTAATGATATAATATTATCAAAAGAAAGGCTTAAGGAACAAAAATTGTCACAAAGTTTGCTTAATAAACAATTATATTCTTTGCAACTCCAAAAGCTCTGTTAGCAAAAAATACTACACTTCCTGATAAATGCAAAGCTGAAAAATATTTATAATAACAGATAAACAAATCATAAAGTGATCCGATGTCAGAAAGAAAAGAATCCCATAAATCTCTTTCCTCAAACATTTAATAGGCTGCAGTTTAAACACATAGACAAACACTCTCTGGTATTCATATATATAGGAGCTTATGTTCATGCGATAGTTGTACATTTAAAGTAATCAATCCCTGGCGGAGAAAGACACTCTCAAAGGTGTTATAAAAGCTGTAGCACAAACAATACAATGAAGAAATCAACAATGGGATTTAAGGATTTATGAGAGAACAAAAAAGAACTATAGTTGGTGTGATGAGCATATAGCCAAGACAGAAAAATTAATAGCACAATGTTGCCAATAGTAATAAAAACCCTGGTACAAGAGCAGAAAATAATCCCTTTTGGAGATACTGAGGGCCATATTATTCCCAGTGGCCTGGTTAGCCCCATGCATGTCAGCTCTGCAGCCATCGGTGGATAAATGTGTGTGTGGTAAAAAGGAGTTCGGTTGTTGCATGAAGGTGATAAGCTTTATATAAGTGCACACACTAGTTAGCATTTTTCTAGACTTTCAATTTGCAGAGAGAAATGTATGGGCAGCATCAAATAAATAAATGCAGTCACATTTAGAGGTGCGAGTTAATCATGTTGACGACAAAAAGCTGTGTTCCACTCATATCGATCAATAGATGGACAAAAACACACCATGGAACTTTAACTCCCAAAAATCCCCTTCATGGACAACTTCTAAGGTTTTAACTGTTTTTCCTCTAATGTATCAATCAAGCTTCAAAACTATAGTTTAATGTGCACCATATTATAAATAAAAACATATTCTGGAGAAGGAAGCATTTTGTTTTACTCGTGTTGTAGAAACAAAAATATACAATTTAACTGTTTCATTCCTTAATATCCATGATCTGTGAGTATCATTTACTGTGCAGCAACCTTGAGAGTCTTTAAAGGTGCCTTGTGAATAAAATGTGTTAATATTATTACTAATTTAGTGGCAAATTTGCATTATTTTCCAGCAAACCTGTCATTCAAGCTAAAAATTTACCACTCTTTGGTAAACTGTGCAAAATTGATATTTTTTGTCTATTTTGCTATTTACAAACAAGTGTCAAAAATGGCATGATGATTGTTATTGGGCCATTAGGCTGATATCCCGCTACGAGAGTTTAGACAAGTCATTCAGGGCAAAACTGAAGAAAAACTGTCTCCATAGCTTTTAAGCAAATTTTAAAGCTCATGGACAGAGACCTGGAGACAATAAAACTAAGGATATCAGTCATATGTAGTTTTACGTGTGCATACATGTTTATAAGTAGAATTTTTTTCTACGAACATGACTGTTTACTGGCTAAAGTAATCAGAAAACCATGTTCACACCGCATGATGAAAATACAAAATTGGCAAAAATACTTTTCAATGCATATTTGTGTTTCATTATAAAAGCAAAATGTGTCAACCCTTTTATTTATTCATGACTAGTAATTTGTGTTTTTCTATATTTACATTTTACCTCTCTTTTCTAAAATAAAATGCCAATAGAAGTGCCATGTCCTGTACTCCCACAAATGGTAAGAAACATTTTAATTCGAATGTCTTTTACAGGTTGAAGTTAATTTGTTCTCTGCAAGTGGACACATCTGAATGAAGCAGAGCAGAGGGTTTGTGGCTTGCTGTAGCAACTTCTACGTAACAACTACAAGCTTTGTCAAATGGCATTTTTTCGTCTGGTCCTGATTCACCACGATTTGAATAAAGAAATATTCAGAAATGCAGTTTTCATATTAATTTCTTATATATGTCCTCCATTATAAGACAAAAACATTTTCTTGAGAGTGGGTCTTAAATCTCTATTACAAACTATTTTCTTGGCATTGCAGTTGGAAGGAAATCCAAGGAAGAACAACCCCCCCCTTCAATACATACAAAAAGATACTAACAATGTCATACTTTGTTAGACCAAATACTCAACAAAAAGCCTTCTGTTGACCATATACAACTACTGGGCCAGTAACCATCATCTCCATCACTATGACTACAGGAAGGACACAACTCTCCAACAAGCCATTGTACTAAATTTACCAATCTAGCTTTGACTAATCCCAGCCACTCATCCTTCAAGAGAGCTCTTTTTTCATATCAACATGTTTGTTTGTGATCTGAATACTCCATTGGGAAATCTGTCACTTTCTCTCTTGAGAAAAAGAACAACTAACCAGTTTTTTCCAGTTTATTCAAAACAAAGACTTGATGTGACTCATCTTGAAAAATCCAAATGCTAAGACAAAAGGCCTCAGATAAATTGTGCTTTAGCTGTCGTTTCCCACATTGTACGGAAAACAGTGGAAAAAAGATGGATATGAAAATACGTAATACTAATCACAAACTTAAAAGTAATAATAAGATTTAAAAAAAATATGGCATTTGATCCTCAGATATGACATTTCAGACAAGCTGAATTAACAAGTTGTATCAAAGTCCTTTAATTACTTCACATTAACTCGCTGAAACACCAAATGTACTTATGTGTTACTTCATTTTATGTAAAATGAAGTTATAAATATCTTCTGCATTGCTATACTTGCTTTGAATATGTTCAATAGTTTAGATTTCTCTTCTGTTAAAGATGATACACAACATGTAATTATTACAAAAACAAACACAAAATTGGCCCTTTTGGTTACCCTTCTACAAAATGTATGATTTCGTTAAATTGATTTTTGTCTTCTCTCCTGGCCACAGCAAATCAGCTTTCACCAATCTGCACATTTGTTTTTGGCAGAGATTTTTACGCCTGTATTTTATCCAGGCTGGGGATTGGCGCAGGGAGACCCAGACTTGGACTCCCTTGTGGCTACATAGTTAGAAAGTGGCGAAAAGGGTCCCACTAGGCTCATTGCACCCCTGGGAATCAAACCCAGTTTTCCAAGGCGCCAGTCCTACATGCAGTAAACTGAGCCATACAGTCGCCAAGCTAGGACAACAAATACAAATATATTTTTTCTTCCCTGTCATGCTAAATGTAACTAAATAAAAAAAACATATAATTAAGATACTAAAAAATATATAGAGAAATAAAACTTTGATCTGTGTGACACTGACTTTTATCAATTAGTAAAGTACTATCTAATAATAAATTGTGCTAAAGGTTGGTTGTGAAAAATGTGAACCTGAACAGTTTTAGATACAAATATGTTCTGGAAAAATATATATATATTTATAGCCGATTGTTACTTAATTTGATATTTGACATTTTCCACGTGAAAGAGTGGAAGATGGTTATATTCACTGATATTTCACTACATTTATCAAATCTATGCAGGTGATGGCACTGACTCTTTTAAGAGTAATTATGAGTTTTGCAGTCATTTAAAAAATCTTATCCCATAAAAAGTTAGAGGAACTTGAAACTCACAATTGACAGTTATTCTGCAAAACGCTTTTCGATATGGGTGATCTATTACTAAATTAAAGTCAAGAGAATTGAAAGAAAATGCCCAGATTCAGTGCAGAAAGCCCATTGAGGACACAGAAGGAAGTAAACATTTTAATGGGTTAGGAAATACTGTGTCCCTTTTAAATTCCCCTTTGTTTTCTTGATCTGACCTCCATGGTATCTTCTAGTTGTCACATGATTCAATTTAATCAAATGTGTGAGCTCTGGAATGAACATGAGGTGTGTTTTATTAAATTTCAGACTTCGATTTCAACAACTGAATATTAAGTTAGTTTCTTTTTGCTTCTTATTTGCTTGAAAATCTTTGAGGTTTCATTCCACAGCTATGAAATCGGAAAAAAAAAAAGTATCTTCTACATTGAACTGTTTATATTGCTGGACAGTGGAAGCTGTAAAGAACTCAGTTTGCTGCTTTTTTTTGCAATATCACAGAACTGTTGTACGGGTGACAATGATCTTTAGATCCTTTTAGCTGCAAATCTATGTGTTAAGGCAGGGGTCTCAAGCTCAAATCAGCCGGGGGCCGCTGGAGGCGGAATCTAGTTGAGGCCGGGCCGCATCAGGATTTTCATAAG
>NC_050515.1:25497504-25523558 GCF_002922805.2 Oryzias melastigma | reverse complement strand
ATCTTTCATATGAAGACGCGGGCCGCAAATCATCATCCTGCGGGCCGCAAATGGCCCGCGGGCCGCGAGTTTGAGACCCCTGTGTTAAGGTGTCTTTGCAGGTAACACTTATACTTAGAGCCCGAACAGAAGAAACAAATTCAGCACTGCCTTCTGTGCAGAGTGGTTACTTGAGAAAAATAAACAATGAATGACTGTTCTTGACACTTCACTAAGCATTGCATCCATTGCTTTGACTGTACTGAGACCCATATTTCCAAAAAGGTAAAATAATAGTTCAACCAGGGGGAAAAACATAAAAGAGACAAGGGGTGTGATGATTTATTTATTAATTGATTTATCCAACCAGATCGATCTCTCCGAGGCAAGTTGTTGATCGAATCTAATATAACAATATCATTTCAAAATAAAATAAATCAATAAATCTATAATCAATATCGGAAAATACCATTTGGATTGAGACATGGTAGGTTTATTTTACCATAACATAAAAATGACAGTGTCATCACAGCCGACAACACACACGATGCAACAAAAAATGATCAATTTAACATTACAGTCCTATTAATGGAAACACTTTGAGTTGAGCTAAGACATGTGACCATACAGTGCTAGAATGTTATAATAATTGCATTATTTTGATGTGGAAAAACAACAGTGGATTGAACTTTATGAAATGTTAATGGATTTAACATTAATTCTTGTTTCCTTGTTTGTTTGAACAAATATTTAATTCACACTTGATTATCTTGCAAGAAATACAAATAATCTGAAAAACTTGACCTGCACTGTTCAGTACCAGGTATTTATCTCTGAGTCACACTGGTTGAATTTTTAGCTAAAGGTGTCCCAGATTAATTTTAGGTCAGTACATCGTTAAAATAAATCATTACACCCCTAAAAAAAGGCAGATTTCTTTACAGAAGCAGATTTTTTTTCAGAAAAATACAATATCATATCAAGCGACAGAACAATACACAGATTGTTTTCCTATTATATTGGAAATCACAGTGTCAAAGCAAACTAGGTGTCCTCGCAGGAGTGTTTGCCTCTCAAATCAATCCTGACTTTAGTTGTTTGTGTCACACTGCCAACCTTCCCAACCTCTTCCTCTCTGTGTCTCACTTTATTACCATCTTCAAATCTTCACAGCAAGTCTGCTCTTCAACTGAGCACCTGTCTCACCTCCCTTCATCTTCTCCCCAGCACATCCATTCACTCTAATATGAGTCAGCAGCCACATAAGCATCATAGCAAGAACTTGGCACTCAACACCGCCTTTGAATGACACAGATATATATATATATATATATATATATATACATATATAAAATTTCACTATATTGTTTTTAATGAACAGAATTACCATAGATACGATCTAAAATGTTATATATTCAAATATTCAAATAAACATTACTTTACATCGGGTTCACAGAT
Organism: Oryzias melastigma; assembly: GCF_002922805.2. Taxonomy (NCBI): domain Eukaryota; kingdom Metazoa; phylum Chordata; class Actinopteri; order Beloniformes; family Adrianichthyidae; genus Oryzias; species Oryzias melastigma. Next base: position 25,522,121 of record NC_050515.1, on the reverse strand, counting down.
ACAAGTGGGAAAAAAGGTCCCAAAAACATCTCGACCCCTGAAGAAGTAAGCGTTTGAAACATGGAATGACGTAATAGCAAACGAAACATAGGTGCCAACAAACATAGGAAGCTCTGTGTTTCGTATGAAGATGTCAACAAGTCAGATAGACGAGGACTCACCTTCTCAACGTTTTCCACAGTGAAATCCAGAGCATCCGTCGAGGCTGATATTCTCCCCGGCGTCTCCATGCCTCCGCGGATACGGAGCTGTCAAATGATTCAAGAGGAGCAGTGCTGCATGTTTAGACGCAGCTATCGTTCAACTATTTCTCTATGAAAAAACTTAATTCCTACCATAAAAATGCACACACTAGTCGTTTTAATTTTTGAGTTATTACGTTATTATTAATTTGGCTTAAGAAATGCAAGATAAGCTAACCGGTAAGCTAACATTAGCTAGCAAAAATTAGCCGTTGCTAACCTCTTTAACATTAAAACACCATAAGAGCGGCTAGCGCTACTAAGCTAGCTCTAAGCTAGCTGTGGTAGCAATATAACTTGACGTAGCCTCAACACAAACACGACAAATAAATACCGATATATTTCAAGGTTTAGTGTGTCAGTCAAAAAACCTAAATGCGAACTTTCTGTATTGACTCTACGATGCCCGGACGACTGTCATGCTCGCACCTTTCTGTCCAGCGACGGCACGAAACGATGCGGGCAGCTCCCTGCCGCTTTCCGACTGTCCTCCGTCACTGCTTTTGCTACGTTCAGGTGCTTTCGGAAATTTCACCATCATACCTGAAAACCAACTGAGATCATTAAAAAAAACATGCAATCTGTAAGGATATTTTAAGAAAACGATTAACATTTAAAGTATTTTTTATCAATCAATTATATTAACGCATTTTTAAAATTTATTTACATAAATATTTTCAAAATATAAATGTATTTTCATTTTGCTTGATTATCACCTAAACGCACACTAAAAAGTGGCATTTAAGTTAACATTTACTACGCTAATTTGTCCTTTTTGCTTAACCACTAAATAAAAACAATAAAAATGACACAAGATGGTCAAATTAACATACAATGTTGCATATTCATACTCATCATCTTCTTTGTGCGATTGTATTACAATTTTAAAAGCTGTGCACAAAAACAAGCATGCATTTCTATCTTTCCTTACCAATAAAACTCTATTTAAGATAGAGTCATGCAGTAAGTTACAAATAGTAGGTAATTATGCATCTTAAGACAGCATAGCTGACTGATCTTTTCATATGATATCTGTAAACATGCACCCTTTAAAAAATCTTGAAACAAGTGTTCTCTCTTATTCTAAAACAAATCAAGACATTAAAAATGTATATACTGCTCTTGCATCCGGGAAAATATCTAAATAAAAATCTAAAGAATGTTATCATTAAGTTGGCTTGAAAAATAACCATATTAAGATCAACTGAGTTGTTAACCCATCAGGTTGACAAAATAACTACATTGGTGTTGGAAACATTTATAAGGTAGGATTTTTTTTTATTTTTATTTTAAAATACTCTGAAGGTCAATAGTTTTTAAAATGTTATTATTTTTGCACTATTTTCATTATATTTGTTCTTAACTCTGACTGAAAAAGTCCTGACTGTTATTCCTTGCCCAAAAAAGTCAAATTTTTTGAATGTTTTTGGAGTATTGACACCACAATAGTCTTTAATTGTGCATACATTTTCAGAGTCAACATAACTTTTGGGCTGCACGGTGGCGCAGTGGTTAGCGCTCTCGCCTCACAGCGAGAAGGCCCCGGTTCGAATCCCGGCTGGGACCTTTCTGTGTGGAGTTTGCATGTTCTCCCCGTGCATGCGTGGGTTTTCACCGGGGACTCCGGCTTCCTCCCACCGCCCAAAAACATGCTTCATAGGTTAATTGGTGACTCTAAATTGCCCCTAGGTGTGAATGTGAGAGTGAATGTGTGAGTGATTGAGGCCCTGCGACAGACTGGCGACCTGTCCAGGGTGTACCCCGCCTTCGCCCTTCAGTAGCCGGGATAGGCTCCGGCACCCCCGCGACCCCAAAAGGGACAAAGCGGTCTGGAAGATGAATGAATGAATGAATGAACATAACTTTTTTTTTACTAGTACAATTTGTAAACCCAAGTATTACTGCAGAATGCTCTGTCTTGTTTTGAGCACACATCAACTGCACACTCTTTTGAGATTAAACAGAAAACCTCTAGATTAAGAGTGACAAGTATTTTATATAAAATCTGACAAATATATCAAAGTCATCAATTTTGGTTGATCTTTTTCAATATTTTTTGTAGTTTATCCCAATATAAGTTTTTCAGAAATAGAGCAGCACCTCCCCCCTGTGGACAATGAAAAACATCACATGTGTGATCTGTAAATATTGATCATAAATCATTGATCATTGATCATATTGCAACTTCAACAAATGTTTAATATCAGACAGAATTTATGGTGTACCAAAAGCTTATACCTGGACCTTTTTTTTGTTAACATTTGAACTTGTAAATCATTAAAACTATCAAAAAATGTAATGTTACAATTTTCTGTCACTTGTCAGTTCAATAGATTACTATTTGAGATTTATTGTCACACAGCTAAATAGCTATATCTCTGTTGGATGCTCCTTTATGGGATGAATCATCTGCCTCCATCTAACCCTCTCCTCTGCATCCTCCTCCTTCACTACAGCCAAATATGGTCTCAATCTTTCATCTGTGTTCTGAATGACTTCAGGTTAAGAAGACAAACTCACATTTTTGGAGATGTGAAACTGTAGTCATTCATGCTAATGTAAAAGTTCCAAAGTGCACGGTTCGTGTTACGTGGGTTGAGTCAGATGGCGTCACGGCACACTGACTATTTTGAACTGCAAACACGTGGCAGTTGAGAAAGGGAGACAGAGAGATAGAAGGAGGTGGGGGGAGCACACTCCCTCCTCCCTCAGTGCTCTCAGCCATGCAGATATTGGTGGAGCCTTTGTGCGGTCACAGATTTCTCTAAGTTTGCTCTGCTGCTGCTGCGAGGAGCGAGAATCTAACAGTGGAGGATTTTAAAACTTTTTCTTTCTTTCCTACAATGGAGCTCACAGTCCTGGTGCCTCTTCTCTCACTTCTGGTCCTTAAGTTGGGATATGCTGATCATGGTAGGCATTTATATTTATTATAACTTACTTTTGGACAGCATTTTTCTCATATGCAACAACAAATTGTGAATTTCAGAATAAAAACCAACAAAGAAACAACTGACAAAGTGTTACCATATCTTGACCCATATGGTACATGGCAGGGAAACTTTATGTCTTTGCCACAACTTCCTCCCTCCTATGTATTGCATTTCTCTTCCTGCTTTCGCTTCAATAACACACCTCATTCACTTTTGGAGGATCACTTTACACTCTTTCACACTTCCCTGCTTGATCCAAACACCCATTCCTCTTCCCATCTTCTATTTTAGTCTTCATCAGCACCTCAGAAATGAAAGGAGAATGATCCCTCTGACAATTCTGCTGAGCTCCAACAGAACAGTCAACTTTATTGATGATCCAGAAATCTGTAAATTAATTAGAAAAATCAACTGTTATTACAGTGTTATAAATGATGTCTTTGATTAAATACAACAGTCCTCTATCATCATGCAGCATTTAAGATACATTACTGTTTCTACAGGACTTTTACTGAGGTAAAGAAGATGTCCACAAGAAACAAATTAATGAATAATAAAAGAAAATTTAAGAACAATGTATATCTATAATTAGCCACTCCTCTTTACATTTTTTTATAAGAAAGTTTTCTAATGAAACTAAATGGACACAAAAATAATTTCTGACAAAACAGTAGCATTCACAAAGCACAACTTTTTAAAGTCTGACTGAATTTTTTTCAGGTCACAGCATCCAATGACAACAGATGCAGAGTAAGCCTGAGTGCATTCAGGTAGAAAAGGGAACACTTGTTGTGAAATTGATGCAACATTGACGAGTCAATTTCAAAATATCCTGGTTGTCAAGAGCCCCTGCACGGCATGTTTTACTTTTCACTTTTGCAGATTCACTGCCATGCTTCTTTCTGTAGACCGGATTCAGGAGTATCAAGCAAAGGAAAACACACCAACATGCAGGAGGAGGACCAACAAGGGTCGGAAACACTGATATAGCAGAGTTTTAAAAAATGCCCCCTTTGGAACAAACCTTTTGATCATTTACTTACAATTTAATCTAAAAATAGAGTTCTATTATTTTATTCCTTTGTCCTTTTAGCTTTAAATTCGTCTCAAAATAACCAGTGCCATTGGTGTCAGTATCCGCTAGATCATATCATGTCAAAATGTTGCTTTTTTTGGAGCAGATGATTCACCTTCAAACTGACTGAAATGTGCTGAACACTAAAGCAGGTGACCAAAGACAGATGATCGGCTGCTCTGTCAGAGTGAAGGTGTGTGCCTCAACGCCTTGACAGATCGCACAAGGCCTTGTAATATCTATACAGAGGAGCATGACATGGTGCAAACACTGACTCCATTTATTCACATTCAGCACACACACACTCATATGTTCAAAAACAGACAGCATTTGACCTAAGCAGGCTAATGTAGCTAAAGAGAGGGAACAAGGATAGCTTTATGCGGTCGAGCACCTACTGGTCTGTTTTTGGTTCTTAGTTCCAGCAGATTTCTGTGTGTGTTGATGTGTGTGTGTATGGCCTCCCTCTCATGGAGTGTGTACTGATGCGCTGGGTGAGTGATTAGCGGGGTAATGAAAGGCATCAGGGAGTGTATTAGCAAACGGTAATGACTTTGCATTAAATTAGGGTTCTGCTTCTCATCAGAGAGCAGCAGGGAAGAACAGTAACTCGGACAAAAGTGAAGAAGACAGAGGAAAGACGGCCGGATCTTCATGACACACATTAAAAACTGGAGATGCTCACTTCAGTTGAAAAAAGTGCAGATTAAGAGTCATGTGCTCACTTGTTTTGGCAGCCCCTGACCTGCACACATTAAAAGCAAAAGGTCTTCAGACACTCGATAAGGTTTATTGATTTGCAGTTGCTATCTGTAACAGGATAAAAACATCTGAGAGAGTTTCAAGCTGACGCGTGTTTTCTCTTTAGCCAGAATAAACTGGTCAACTGAGATAAACCAAATTAGCTCTGAAGTTTTTTGTCTCTTATCTTTTGACGTATTTCTTGTCAGATGGATATTTATATTTTAAAGGTAAATTTACCAACAAAAAAGAAAGGAAATGGTTTCCGTTTTTTTCCCTTTAAAGACCCACTTTGGTGAAACTCTTGTTTTGAACACATATTATTTTTAAACGATAGTGGACATAAGAAAATTAAGCTTAAATTGCATTTCTTTTATTCAAATTGCTGTGAATTAAGAGCAAAAAATAAAAACTGCTGTTTGAAATAAATTATGGCAGTGACAAGCTTCCTGTTCTGCTCCATTCTGATGCATCCACTTGTAGACAAAAATATCCACGTACGTCTTTGTTTTCCTCGTCTGAGCTGGCGTCTGGCTGAAAACTGTATGACTGGATGGCTAGGATATTACTCGTCATTTTTAATAATGTTAGGTTGGGGGTGTAAGCTAGTAAACAGATGGGTGACAGGAAGTGGGCCGGGCTTACTTTGTGCCAGCAATCCGGTCCACAACTCAGATGAATTTCTAATAAACCACTCCTGTTCTTCAGTAACTGTTTCCTGGAAAACATCACTTTTTTAAAATTTTGGCTTGATTCCATTATTATAAATAAAAAAAAAACACTGGGAACACTTTTAAAATAGATCAAAAGATGATCAGAGTGGGACTTTAAGATTTATTGAAAAGTTTCTGCTGTCCTGTTTTTGTGTTGGTCAGATTATTTTAATCCAAGGATGTTGTAACATAAAGTGTGAGTCTAGGAACTGCACCCACATGTGCTTTAGATGGCTCTCAAAAGCATAGAGGCTGGGATTGTTGCCATGTTTGAAAACTTTAACAGGTATTTTTAACTGAGTATATACTTCTTTGGAAAATTCTACTATTAAAAGAAATTTAAACCCTATGTAAATATTGTGGATGTTCATTGAATGACTGAAGGATATGACAGTAAGGTCTATTTAAGGTTAGATCACTTCAGATTGACTATATCTTCCTAAAACATACATTTTCAACAAATAAGTTTCGAAAATCCTGATGGTGTAAACTGTTCCCTTAAAAGTTTCTGATCTGAGCTCACTGCCTGTTGCTCGTGCTTGTAGGGGAACAGTGAGGAAACATGTTAACAATGACTAAACATTCTGAAAATAACCCACATTTGGCTGTGTTCCTCTGTTCACAGACGAAAACCTCCACACAGCCTCTCCTGTGTCAGCAGAACAAGTTCCAGTGGGTCCAGCCGGAGCTGAAGTGCCGGACTTGAACCAGAACCACAGCATCCAGGCCTGGAATATCTCTGACACAAACACCAACTCCAGCAGCTCTTTGAGCAACAATGCAAGGGTGGAAATCAAAAACAGCTCTGAATCACTCCAACCAGCAGATTATAACGGTAACTCCAGCTTCCCGCTTACATTCTTGTGTTTACTGAGAAAACAGGACAAAAGACTGTGTGTTTATGTACTTGCCATCTTCTGACAGTGGAGAGGATGTTGAGGTTATTGTCTTTGTCTGTTTAAAGTTTGCCAGCGAGGAAGTTATATCCCGCTTAAGAGGAGTAGGAAGTTGAACAGCAGGTGGCTTTGAGTTGGGGCGCTATATTTAAGCCCTTATCACAGTTTTCCACAAACAGAAGTGGGCCACAGAGCTCGTGACAGGGTTAAAGTGGTGACAGTCGTGGCACAAACACAGCCCAGGCAGCAGCAGACAGAGCAGCTCAGCAATTATAATAAGCATTGAGAGTCTGCAGAACACCAAAGCAAAGAGGGAATGATGAGAGCCACGAGAAGGCAACGGAAGAAGCTGTGATTCTCCTAATTAAATAAGGCACACTGTGCATGGAGAACAGGGGCAAAGTGTACCTGGAGGAGCGTTAGTGAAGAAGGGATTCGGAAAGTGGCGAGGAGAGAAGTCATTTAAATTCTGTGTGACTTTTCACATGAAGATGAGAAAGTAGAAGTGAGATATCCCCTCATCAGGATACACGTTTGCACACAGCAGCATCACTTCAAGTGTTCAATTCTTCACTGTGAATGTCAGACACTTTAAAGTCCCACGCCAATCATCTTTTGATCCATTTTAAAAGAGGTATTTTATTTATGATGTCATTTTTAGGCAAAATTTTAAGAAATCGGTGATGTTTTCTAGGACATAGTCTCTGCAGAGCGGCGCCCAAAAGCACATACATATTTAAATCACAGCTATTTCAAAGTTCACAGCTATAGATGTGCATTATGCATCTGATAGACATCAACTATTAGATTTCTATTGTTTATCCCGGTTTAGATCTCTAGCAGACGACTTTCCTTTAGCTAATTGCGCTGCGGTCCCATCATGCCTTGCGTGTTCTACAATAGATGTCTATTACTGGATGTCTATTTATTTACTCTTTTAGATGTCTACCAACAGGATTCGCCATGAAGAGGTCCACTACACATTAATCTGTAGACATCTAATCTTTGGTTATTTTTAGTTTTTTTTTTTTTTTTTTAATATTTACGAGATATAGAAAATCTAAGTCAAACATGTTTCTATCATTGTGGTTTTGTACTGATGTTATCCTTTTTCGCCTTCTACTATTAAATTTAAACATTACAACACTAGTCCACTTTTTTTCCTAAGGCATACATGTAAATGTAATTCTATACTTTTAGAACTTTGCCTCTGAACAGCAGCTAGACACTGTTGTGCAGCAGAAGATCGCAAAATGTGCTTTAAGATTATTCTAATAATAATCCACTCTGAACAATAGATTAAACCTTTTATCATATTTTTGTTCAGTTATTTAACAAAATAAAATCTAAGCAGAAATATATATGTTGGATTGTTCTTCTGATGCAAGTTTCTGAGACATTTAACCCCAGTAAATTTTAGTAGAATTGTTTGCTAATTCTTGGAATGTAGAACTTTGTTACCGTATTACTAGTTGTGAATGTACAAACATTCTGCACAGTGGTGTAACGGTTTGCATTTTCACTTTAGAATGAGAAGAGCCTGGTTCAAATCCCAGCTGGGACTTTTTCTGTGTTAAGTCTGCGTGCTCTCCCTCTATAGGTGTGGATTCTCTCCTGCTTCCTCCCACAGTTCAATAGCATGTCTCATAGGTTAACCTCTGTCTGCAAACTGTGTTTGTGTGGCCCTGTGACAAACTGGTGACCTGATTAAGGTGGACTCCACCTTCAACAGTCGCTGGATTGAAACCCGCAAACCTGTGACCCCAAAGGGATTCAGTGGGTTCTGAAAATGAATGAATGAATGGATGGATATAAAATTGCAATATTTATTTTTTAATAAATTAGATGTCAACAAGTAGTAAACTCTTAGAAGATTATATATTTTAGAACACTATTGGTAGAGTTGTCAGAGATGTCCTATAGACATCTACAGTAGATGTATATTAGATATCTAGTGGACATCTTGTCCCTACTGGGCAGTAGTTCTTCAGAAATTTGCCTCTGAGTTGTTGGCAGAACTGTTACCATTATCAGTCATTCATCTGTTTACATGCTCTTCCGATAGCTTATCGTCCCTCACAACCTTAGTAGTGCAACAACAATGGCAAACAATACTGGAGCTATCCAGCCGTACAGTTTTGAGCCAGATACCAGCTCGGACAAGGAAAACAGAGATGTACAATGAATCTGTTTGACTATAAGTGGATGCATCAGAATGGAGCGGAGCAGGGATACTACTATCTTTTTCAGACGACATTTTTCCTGATTTACAGCAGTTTTAATAAAGAAATAATTAGAAATGCAAATTTAATCTTAATTTTATTTATACATGTTCTCCAGAATGAAAAAAATAGAACAAGAACATGTTATTAACACACATTTTTAATTGGAGTGGGTCTTTAAATGTTGAATTTTTTGAGCGGACAGGCAGCTATAATTATACTTGCAAAAATAAAGTCTGATTTCACTAAAATGCCAAAACTATCCTCCAATTTTTGTTTAGTAGTCAGAAAGTTGAAGAATTTCAAACTTTACATATTTTATTTAAAATATATTTTATCTCTAATCCTAACTTTGGCATATTTTCTTTTAAACACCTCAGAGGAAGTATAATTTTGTTGTGCATGCAATGACGATAAAGGCCTTAAACTATAAATCCCTTTTTGAAAACTACCAATATTAACTCATAAACTACAGACTCAAAGCTACTAAGTTATGGCAACATTTCCTCAGACATGACAGCTGCCTCACGGATGTGTGCACACATCTGTCTTTCAGGGATTTTTGCATCTTTCACTTTGAATGTCTTGAGCTCGTGCGAGGGGAAACCAAAATGAGGTCAAGTCACCAGCTAGAGAACATTTATAGTTTAGTTTCTGACAAATGAGCACGAGTTCACCTTTGATCAGCTTTGCTCCGTTCAAACATCATTTCATGTCAAAAGCTATTAAAGTACTCTTTATTTCAGTAAATTTAACTATTTTTTTTTCAAGAAAAATCTTTAAACCAACTCTCCTTGTCTCAGAAAGTGATTTTATTTTTGAGTTTTCACTGAGTTGACCACTTTAAACTAAGGTGTTTGTTTACCTGCAAACTCTTACTTTGTCTTTTTCTTTTCCTTTCCGCAGTCACAGATGTTGGAACCACAAATGTTTCAGACACACACAAAAGCCCAACAATTCCGTCACCGTTGAGGCCTAACACCACCCTTCTACCAACTCCAGGAGTCATACACACAACTACCGCCCCCACCGTGAACACCACGCTCCCAACAAATGACAGTGACATATCGAACCATTCTGCAGCTTTGGATCTCGTCTCAGTGACAACATCAAAGCAGCCCACTCAAACGGAAACGGCTTCAACCCCGACGACGACTGAGCCCAAAGTTTCCTCAACGAGCTCTGGCTCTTCTCTGTCAACGTCTTCACCATCCAGCACGGCACCGCTGAAGCCCACGGCTCAGAGCGACACCTCCACACAGACCAAAGCCCACACAGGGAGACCAGCACAGCTCAACGTGGGGGGTGACAGTAAGTGAAATGAACTTCTGTGCTGGTTTATAAGTTTTTTCTGGACCTCTCTCTGTCTGAAGAGCGACAGAGAAAGAATTGAGCAGTCCGGACAACAAAGGCCACGCTGTTCATCGTTTTCCATCACGAGCCAGTTTTTGCCCCCCTCTCAACACACACAGACAACACACTAACCCAGTTACATCTGCAAAAGCACTGTCACTGCCAAGCACTTCACAGTCGTGGGTTTGTTTGAGAAAGGGACACAGGCAGTCATGAGACTCTTGTATTGACGGTCCTGTTGTTCCACATGATTTCACACGTTCTGTACTTTCACTGATTGTAAACAGTTTGTTCATCTTGTGAGTTCTTTAGACTGACAATGGATAAGAAAGAAAAAGTCAATCTGCCAGGTGTCCCTTCTGAGGAAACACAGATGGAAAATGATGCTGTAAACTCGCACTGAGATTTTACAGTTATCCTCATTTACATATGTTGGAGAAAATTATGGTTTCTATTCTTCTTTAAGAGAATATGAATGATAACACAAAAACTTTTGTCCACTCATAGTTAGGGGTTGGATTGGGTCATTTATTGCTAAACAACAGTGTTAATGCTTTTGAAATCATGACAGTAGAAACTTTCCAAATTACATAATTAAAAGGTTTACATACCCCAGGTCTTAATACCTTCTATTGTCTCCTTTTGAATCAATAACAGCTTGAAGTCTCTTGTGGTCGTTGTGGATGAGGTTCTTTATTTTCTCTAATGGTAAAGCAGACATTTCTTCTGGGCAGAAAACCTCAAGTTGATTTAAATTCTTGGCCTGTCTTTCTAGAACTACCTGTTTGAGATCTCTGCAGAGAGATCCTTTCCAAATGCAGCGTTTATGGTTGTGGCCAAAAAGTTAAATCTTGGTCTCATCACTTCAAATGACTTATATCCAAAAGTTTGGAGGTGTTGTTTGGCATTCTGTAGGTGCACTGTTTTGTGGTATTTGGCAAAAAAAAAGGCGACTCAACCATGCAGCCGATTTTTCTTCAGGTGTGTTCTCATTGTACATCTTGAAACATCCACTCCACAGTTTTTTAGTGTCCTGAATCACAGTTGAAATTATTTGTGGGTTTTCCTTTGCATCACTCATGACTTTTGTGGCAGAAATTGTTGTGATCGTGGTTAGGTTTCAACAGATTTTCTCACTTTTCTCTACTTGATCAAGGTTTAAACACTGCTAACTGGCATTCTCAGTTCCTTGGATATCTACTTTTATCCCCTTCCTGCTTTGTACTGTTCAGTTACCTTTTCCCATAGATATTTTGACAGCTCTTTAGCTTCCCCCCACGACTCAGGGATTCAAAAATATCAGTGCAGAACTTGATGGCGATACAAGAAGGGTCTGTTGGGAGCCCAGAAACTCTTTAGTGCACACACATTGATTATAGGCAAACACGTCACAGGTGAGGATGGTTACATTAAGCTGTTATTCAAACTTGTCAGCTTGTGTGCATGTGTTCAGAACAAAGTCATCTGGGTATGTTCACTGTTAAAACATGGTCATTTGGGGAGTTTCTATTGTCAATAATTTAAAAAAGTGAACTGACTTTATTTTAGAATGAATAGCTTCACCCAACCACTAACTACAAGTGAAAAATACATGTTTTTTTGTGTCACATTTCACATTCTATGAAAAGTCACCAAGAAATCCTAAAGTCTTCCATGGTATGTTAATTTATGAGCACAACTGTATTAGTGACTCGGTGCTTAGAGGACTTCACAGTTCTGTGGTTAATGTCATTTTCAGAGAATACACAAGTGGCCCGATTTACTAAACAGTTCTGCATAGCAACGTCTGCACTGGAGAAGTTGCTTTGAAACAATGAGACAGAAATGGCAACAAGTGGAGATAAAACAGAGCTCCCAGAGAAAGCTGAAACATGTTGTACTAGACTCTGTTCAGCTTAGCTGGGAAAAACTGTTTAACCTTGAATGACATTTCTGCTCAGAAACCGCAGATATTTCATGGAAAAATGACCACTGCTTTGCCAGCAGTTCTGATGAGGAGTTGGTGATGAGACTCCTGTGTTTTGTTCCAGCTGTGACCACTAACAAAACTCCCACGCTAGACCCCCTCCTGGCCGGCTTGGTGTCAGCCTTCATCCTCACAGCTATCATCATCGCTTCGCTTCTCTTCTTCAAACTGCGGCGAAGAGACAGCCGACCAGAGTTTCGCAGGCTGCAGGACTTACCCATGGTAAGCGACGCCCCATAGATCAATGCTTCACACACAGACGGAACCAAAATCTGAATGCAGATACCTTCACCATCATGAAAAGTAACAGGGATGGAATCGTAGATGAGATTAATAAAGCAGATTACTTCATTCTGTGCAATACAAGTTAGTATATTGGTGCTTTTTAGCCATAAATGAGATCATTTCTGCTATTTGTCATCACCACTTTCTTCCAGTGGCACAGAAATGTAGAAAATGTAAAAAAAAGATGTTTAAAATTAATTTGCGTATTTTTTGTTGCAAAAACTGGAAGAGGGCACACATTTTATTTAAGGCTTCCTCAGAGCTTCATGTCTCAACAAGGAAAAACAAGATTTTCACGTTTGTAATATTTGTTAAAGAGATGATTTATTAAAAAAACATTCTAGAAGTAGAAGGTGGATTCCTAAAAAAAATAAAATAAACATACATTTACATAAAATTGTGTATTTTCATTTCTCCTTCAGGATGACATGATGGAAGACACCCCCCTTTCCATGTACAGCTATTGATAGAGGCTATAGGACATGATCAGCAGTCAGGTGTCCCCTCCTGGATCCAGAATCAGGTCACTGTTGCTGCTGGACTCATCTTATTCTCTGCACTAGGGAAATATGGAAGCACATGTCCGGATCCCCGCTACTCCGATTATTGACACAAACAGTGGGAAGAGGACACGGCAGAGCGGTCAATGGACAATGACTCCCAAAAATAACAGATCCCCTTTGAAAAAGCCTTTTTTTGTGTGTTGCAGGTGTATATGTGCACAATTGGTGGTATCTATTTTAAGTTCTGTGGAGGTCTAAATGAGGACGCCATACCACCTGGTGTATCTAAGTAAAGAGACAGACTGGGCCTGTCCTGACAGATTCTCACCTGCCGGCACAGATGTGAGGCCCCACCAATCAGAAAACAGTGATGACAAAATACATTCATAAAAATAAAAAAAACTGAGGTCACAGTTTTAAAAAAAAGTTGCACTTTACTTTTCAGGAGTAAGGAAGAAACAAGTGTAAATTATTTTTGTGTAGGACTTTTTTAAGAATCAATTTAACATGGGATTGTTAGTGGATGTAAAATATTCTGGAGATGTTTGTTTTTTCTGCTGATTTTAGGCCTGAATTTCATGTGAATCATGATTTTATTCTATAATTTTCTTTAGGTGTTATTGCAGGAGAAAGTACCTTAAAATGATTTTGCCTGAAATTTTCAAATCTGTTTTCATGTGCCAGAAACACGAATTCTAACAATTATTGTGAGTACTTCAAAGCTCATTTAAACACACACAAAGGCACAGTTTGAAACCTTGATGATGTTCACTCCTTCACAGACAGATGTATTCTGAAGAGGGCCAATAAACCATTTGCATCATTGTAAATACTACTGATGAATGCCCCACGCAAAACAAGTCAAAACTCTTCTGCTGCTGCTCCAGCAGTCAGCGCACATGCTCATATTAGGAGTGGATACTCCTGCTGTGGAAGTGTGCAGGTCAGAGTGCACACACATGCATCATGGCTGTGTGCAACTTGGAATTTACAGATGGATTCTTCAAATAAATGTCCTGCTTTTTAAAATCCTTAAAGATGATTTTTGCCACCTTATGTGAATTATAGATTGTTGTTGGCTTTTGATTAAACCTGATTTTAAAAACTGCTGCATACCTAGTCTTTTCTCACTTTAGAGCTCTGATGTACAGAGCTCTAAAGTAACAGCATGAATGAGATAAACGCTTCTTTTTTTAAGTTGGCTTTATTTATGGAAGACAAAACAAAACAAAGATTATTAGAAAAATAATCAATGTCCAGTATCAAACAGATGCACGAGTGGTAACAAAGAAATCTGAGTAAATGTGTGACCATTATTGTCTTTTGTCTAATTTCATGTTTTTTCAGGCCGACATTAAAAGGGTAATCAAACTCTAAATCAACTTCTTTTGGGTGCTGACTTCTATAAATAGGACTTTAAAAGTTACGTCTTTTGGTCATTGTCAAATTTTTGATGAATCAAAATAAACTTGTTTAAATCTTGAAATTATAGTCAAAATGGTGCTGCCCCCTAAAGGTGAAATCGAGGTATTGCATTGGAATTTCGTGATTGGTCGAACCATTTAAGTCCCAGTCACATCAAAAGTTTCATGTCAGTTCCCCAGCCAACCCATCTGACTGGATTTTCTAATTTTGGTTGTGGGTGGAGTCAGCCTCCAACTTCCCTGTTTGGTTACCCTTTAACCAGTTATCTGTGAGTCAGCCCCAGTTGTGCATGAAGTTGCTTCCTTGTAAATTGAAGACTTCTGACTATAGATTAACTTTTTCTGCAACAAAACCAGGAATCAAGCAACGTCCATCAATAGATTCTCTCAATATAAAGCAAGAAGATGACGTGTTTTTGACTTAACCCTTTAACAACTAAGTCGTCGCTGGTGACGCTTAAACACAAAATCTTTAATATACTGGAATTTTTTAATTGTTCACACGGACCACATAATTCCAATAGATTCTGAAGGAGAAAAGCGGCTCCTTGTGTGAACAATTAACACATTACAGTAAATCAAAGAACATAAACACTGGAGCTCTGGTGTTGAAAGGGTTAAATACATTAGATGAGTTACTTTAGGACTGTTTTTAGATGCTACATTTTAAATCTCAACATTTCCCCATCTAAAAAAGTGACTAAAACATTGAGCTTTTATCAAAAAATAAAAAAATTAGTGAAATAAAAAGGCCTTTTCCTTTAATTTTTTTTCCAGCGGTCGGCCAGTATAATTCTGATGGATTCTCCTGCTGCTCTGAGAAAAACCCAGCACCGTTTTTTTAACCACATTACAGAAGTCTTTAATCATAACTTATCAGCTTTAAAATTCTTCCTTCTTGTGGCCAAACGTTGTGGATTTACTAATTATAGTGATTCTCTCTGTAAATCCTCCAAGAACCAATATATTAACTTTACTACCATGTTACATTATAGCGCGGTTATAACATTTAAAAATTAAGGAACGGTATTTTTTAATATAGTTATTAAGAGCCACATCAAGTGAAAGACTAGTTCTGATGATGAACTCGACTTTCCTGCCTTTAGCTTCACTGGTACAAGAGTTTGTGCTTATTAAAGACAGATACATCACTTAAAATATTTTTTAAATGGGTATTTCTTTAATAAAAGATTTTTAAAAAGCAATTAAAAAACCCCCAACAATTTAGAATTTGAATGATCTAAACTCCCTGATACTTTGAAAACTACAAACATTACTACGATTGTACTTTTAGTTCTCCCCGTTACCAAAAAAAGCATAAATGCTGTTTGTAATACACAAAGTCCACCGTTTCCAATAACTTGTGGGTAGATTTTCTTGCTGAGTCCGGTAAAAAAAAAGGAGGGAATGATTTTGCCTAAAGTGACATCCATGTTTAAACCTCTCCCGCGCTCACTTGTGCTTCTGTGCTCTTCTGTCACGCCTCTGTACAGTAAACCAATAAAAAACAGACAGCATATTAATACCTGAGAAGTTAACCAATCAGAAGAGAGCCTATATTAGCAAAACTGCTCCACAACAGTAAGAGAATGGGGAAAGAGTAAAAAAAAGAAGAAAAAAAAAGGGTTTACATCAAGTTTCTGTTCTAAAAGGACACAAATAGTTGTGTGAAGGTATTAAAAATTAGTGTTAGACTGTCTTCGAAATGAACTTGATAAGTGGGGTATACTTATAGTGCTTTAAAGCAACAGTCCCATACACACATTCACCCACTGATGGGGGCTTTGTGTCAACCTATAACCACCAAGAGCAATGTGGGGTCCAGTGTCTTGCCCTGTGACACTTTTGACTCCAGGGTGGGCAATGCGAGAATCGGGACTGCAATCTTCCGATCAGAGGTCGACCACTCTACTTCTACTTCTTGTTACATTTTCCTACATTTCCCTCTAGAGTTCCACATCAAGTAGCTTGTAAAACAATAACTTTAAAATCAGACAGCTAAAATAAAAAATAAAACAGTTTTTAAAGTTTATATTGGCATTGTACTCTGGGGTCAGAGGTCATTGAGACTGAGGTCAGATCCTAAATCCGGGTCAATGCTGTCGTCTTGAAGATCATTATCAGAGTCCTCCAGATCTGACCCTGGACCAACAATGTCTGGTGGTCTGGACTCTCGGTCTGTGGTCTCTGAAAGACAACGTGAAGAGAAGCAGCTGGTTGTGTCGTCTAGTGGGATAACAGTGTAGGAAAGGTTTCTCCCATAACAACTGCATGCTATTATCCAAGTGAGCGTGTGAGCTTGTGTTCGGGCTTCATGGACCTGGAAACACTTAGATTTAATCTTTGCCGGGAACCTTTAGTCAGAACTAGTCTCATGAAAGAGCAGCTTGATCTCAAACATTTTCTGACCAGCAGGACAGTCAAGATGAAATAACAGCTACTGTACTTTTTTTGGCAAATGGAAAAAAGGAACGAGGATGGTAACCCGCTTCGATTTTAAGTACATCATTTTGGAGTTTGTTTTTTTTTCCCACTTTGAAACATTTATCTGATCTAGAATAAAATGTACAACCGGAAAGCGGATGGCTTATTTTGAGATTGGGAAAAAAGAAAAGGAAAAACTAGCTTGCATCTTCCCTCAAAGGAAGAGAAACCCTGCTGTGGTTTCATAGGGGGCAATTATTTGGGTCCAGTAACTTGAGCTGGTTGCCGAGCAACCCGTCAAGTCTCCACAACAGATGTTCTGTTTTTTATCTGCGTTAAAAAGACAAAGGTCTCATTCCTAAAGTGATGGAGTGTGAAAGTATAAATGAAAAAACATATTTGCACTTGTATCCAAGTCAACGTGAAAGATGAAGAGACCCACATTTAAGAAAAAATGTGTCATGTCTTCTTGTAACCATCATCAGAATGTGCCCATCTGGTATTATACAGACATGAGCCTTTCAGAGTAAACTGTATCCGTACATATGATAACAGATTACCTTTGGTACACTAAAGAACTCATTTTTTATGAGATGAGTAAACTTTGTGAACTCTTTTCCTACCCGGAAGTAAGAGGCCTCGATCTGTGAGGCTCCGCCTTTTGCTCCTAGTGGGTGCCGTTCATTTCACGACATCATCCTAGAGCCGCCCTCAGCACCGTGTCTGCGTTTCGCCCATAAAAACCAACAATATCCAAACTCTTGCAAAGAAGGGCTGTTCCCTACTTTGTGATGTCACAGTGTGATGAGCTGCTTATTTTCGTGGATTGGGAAGAACTGGTGCTCAGAGTGCAGGGAACGCTCAGATATGAGTTGGGAAATGGGATTGCTTTTCATGAGGAATTAACATTATAAAACACTTTAAAGCTCAAAAAAGTTAATCTTACATGATATAGGTCCTTTATATTGAAGAAAAACTACAATTTGAATGACTCATTCTGAAAAAATGAATTCCTACCAGGGACTTTGTCATCGAGCCACGATAGGTCATCTGAGCTGATCTCGGCGAGGCTCGGTGTCGGGCTGAATTCTTCAGAGTCCGACTCCGGAGCATCAGTCCTGACAACTCGGCTCTGGCTGTGAGGGGCTGGTGATGGCAACACTACATTGAAGCAGAAACTGTAGTAACAGATTGAGTGTGGACACACAGCTACAAGAGGAGAAGAGGAACTTACTTGATTCGTGTCCTGACAGCAACGGGGTCGGCTTGTGACCTCTGAGTTTCAGAGTTCTAACCTCATCTTTCAGCTCCGACACAGCTTCTCTGTTTGAAAGCATCACTTGTAACTTGACCCACTTTAAAAATAAAAGGAATATGTTCTAATCCAGACCTGATCTGATCGATGTCTCGCTGAATGTGAGAATATTGAGAGGCAGTCCTTAATAAATCAGCACTACGAGTTCTGTAAGAGTCCGTCAGCTCCACCAGCAGCTGTTGAAAGCCCACCAGAGCAGAACGTGAGTGAAAAAGAACGACAGACACTGATTGGTGAAATATCCGTGTACCTTGCAGCTGCTGTCATATTGCCTCCTGGTCTCCCTGGCTTCTGATTTCTGCTGGAGCGCATCGTCCTCCTGCCTCCCTTCCAAGAGGAAAAGACAGATGCATGTTGTAGAGCTTCAACATGTTCCATCCTGCCCAATCAATGAACATGATGAGAGTTTCCGTGACTCACTTAGCCTCGTTTTCAGTTGGTCCACCTCTTTGCGCACGTGTCCCAGCTCCTCCTGAAGAAACTTTGCACTGAGACTGAGAAACCAAAACAAAGGGATGACAGTAAGCATCAGTCAGAACAGAAACCCGACTTTCAGAATAACATTGAGACATATTTTAACCAATTTAGTCTGCAGCCCCAGAGGTAAACACACCTCTCCTCCAAGGTGCCTAGAGACGTAGCTCTAGTGACGTGTTCCCGCAGACGACTGAGCTCACCGCCGACTTCTCTCCTCATCTGCTCCATCCGTCGCTCAATGGCTGGACTCTCTTCTGTCTTCAGGAGGTCCTTGTTTTTCAGTGTTTCGCGCAGGCTGTAGACTTCCTCTAAAAAAAAAAAGTAAGAATTACTTTTCATTATCAAAGTTTTCCCACGAATAATCATCCATGAGTCATCAGTTAAATTCAGTATGTGATTCTTTAGTAATGAGGAGGCCCATATTTTTGGAGTGTTGTAATAAAACCTTAAACAAAACCAAGACAGTGTAGCAAAAAATAGATGTGATTTATGCTAAAGTGTTCCACTTTCAGAAGTCGGGGGTCATCATTATTTATAAGCTATAATTCTTTCTTAAAATGTAAAATCAACTAAGATTGAAATGACTAAAAATAAACAAAACCTGAGGAAACTGTACAGATCCAACTGTACCAGACCTTGCAGAGTCTGAATGTGATGATGTTGACACTGTTTCTCTATTTCCAAGTGATGGAGTTTCTGGGTTAGCGATTCGATCTCCTTGAAGAAAACAAGAAAAGACACTTTTTTAAAAAGATCGTCACTCATAAGTTTAAACTTGAGTGGAAGAGAACACACTTGGCTTTGTATCTGGAACTGTGACTTGATAAAAGCCAAGTCTGACCACTCTACACTGAGACTCAGAGCTGGAGGGGGCAGATGTTGAGGCAGAGCTGCGATGGCTGGAATGTTAGGAGCACCTTCTTTTACTGGAAACAAATCTGATGAAGAAAAAGAGCAAATACTGTATCAGTTTGAATATGGCATGAAATTGGAAAAAACAGATCAGGAAAATTCAGTTGGGGGCAATTCCCCAGATGAGTCACATTCAGAAAAATGAAAATTCGTTTACTCACCTTCTGTAGCCTTGGAGAATTTCCCAGGGGAGGTCAGTCTCTCCTGCACACACACATTTTTTAAGAAATAAAAAAAAAAGTGTAATCAAGATATATTTAGGCAAAATGAGTAAGTAGGCAAAACTTAACAGCCCAATACTGCCATCTAATGGTCATTACAATACAAACACAAAGTGTTCATTCTATGGGGTTCCAGCTGAAACAAATGCTGCTCTACTTTACTATGAATGGTTTTTTTTGTTTTGTTTTGTTTTGTTTTGTTTTTGTTTTTTAGTAATCGGACTCTGGTACTCAACTCTCATCTTAGCAACGCTCCCATCTGTTGCTGACAGGATGGAGCTCAGCTGATGGTCCCAGTTCATGGCACCAGAAAGGTCTGGAGAAGTCATCGAGGTTGTCCAGCACTCAGAAACATCACACCTGACAGTGAAGTCGGACAGAATCGTGAACACTCCCACAGTCACGTCAGTGTTTGGTGTTGTTGGTCACGGAGGGGGAGATTCAGTTACACATAGGTCTATGCACATCTTAGCGCATCAGGATAAAAAAAAAAGACGCTAGAACTCGTAAAACAAACACCTCTTATAATAAATGAACTTATGCATCTACAGTATATGCGGGGGGTTTTAAACAGTCACATACATTTTTTAAGACCACCATATTCTTTTAAACCAGAGCTAGAGCTGGACCACAAAAATAATAGCTTTAACGTCAAAGTTTGCTTAAGAAAATAATGATTTTTAAATCGTCGTATTTCACTAGTTAGCTATTGGGTTACTGCACAGACTAATTAAAGATATACATTACCTCCGAAGTTGTTTAAAACACTTGTTTCCTATGAATTCCTATTCTGAACGAGAACAATGACATTTAAAACATGTAGGTCATTCGTAAATACTGGCGATAGCTAGCTAATTAGGCTACACGAGCCGTTGCGAGTCCACTTTTAAATCCCGGAGCTTCGCTACAGCTACGTGATTGCGTAACACGTAGAGACAATGGCATTCTGGGAATTGCAGTCAATATTGATCTTTTCAACTTTGCTGTATTTAAACTGCAATTTCTTTGGATGCAGACATGAAGTAGCATTAATACAAAGTCAGTGCACACAGAAAATTTCATTATATTTTAAATTGTAGACAAAAACCCTCAGTAAGGAGGGAAAAAAAGTTTATCAAATACCATGGTGCTCTTTGCTCTGTGGATAACCTATTGTCTGTATAATTACTTATACAGTAAAGTACTTATACTTGACTGTATACGTATTTAACATAAAATCAATGGGTGAGCCAACAGGAACAAATTTAAATAAATAGACATAGCATTAATTAATTAAACAAGTTTGTCATGAAGTCATCAAATTTGGAGCTGAAAGAATAAAAATGTACAAAAATACAACACATAAATACAAGCTTATATGTAAATACAATACATAAATTCAAACTTATTTCATAAAAAAAATACATCTAGAATCCCACTCAGATCATCTTTTAAAAGCGTCCCCAATGTTCTTTTAACTGGTTTTTTTTTTGTTGTTGTTGTTGCAATTTTTATCCAAAATCAAAATAATTTGTGCCACAGTTTAGTTTATCAGAAATTTGCCTCTGAGTTGTGGGCGGTCCTTGGTAAGACTTACAAGCAAAACAACCTTTTGTTGACATTTTCTCCCACTAGCTTACAGCCCCTCACATCCCCAACTTATCATTACCGATGCAACAAAAATGGCAAGCAATTTTTCAGGTATCCAGCCGTACAGTTTTGAGCAGATGCAAGCTCAGAGAAGGAAAACAAAGAGGTTCATTGATCTATTTATCTGAAGAGACAGAATGGAGCGCAGCAGGAAGCTCGATTGAGGCTTGCAGATGTTGTATGCATGTAAAAATACAAACTCTTTCATTCTGTTTTTTTTTTTTAATTTGCTCCCGATTCACCACCATTTGAATAAAGAAGTACTCAGAAATGCAGCTTTGATCTTAACTTTTCTTTTATGTCCTCGATTAAAGAAAATGTGACAAAAACATTTTAAAAACACCAAAAACTTGATTTTTCTTGGAGTGGGTCATTAATTATGCCATGATCTGGTGTTGCAGCATTTCATGAATTAATTTGATCTGTTTTGATTAAGTAAACTGTTTTGTTTCTGAAGTCAGTTCAACCAATCATGTGCTATGTCCCGCCCATTTTACTTTAATGGGTGAGTTTGACAGATAAAATTAATTCATGTAAGCACTTCAAAACCAAACGATGAAATAATCAATTAAATAGTGAAACAACAATGTATTTCTTATGTGAAATAAACTGGTATTTTATTCAATAAATGACACATTTTACAAAAATAATTTATTTAATTCTAATTTAAGGAATTAGTAACACATTTATTCGATCAATTAATATTTTATTAATTTATTAGAATTTTTTTTACCTTTGGTCCTCCATGCAACTACTCTCCAGAGCAGTAGGTGGCGCTCACGTTCACTGTCATCTACAATGCAAAGGGAAACGAAGAAGACGAGCGTACGTAAACAACGACGTTGACCCGCCACAATGACTGAGCCTTTGAATGCAGAGAGAGTTAAAGTAAAACTGGACAGTTTTCTGACCAAATTAGGATTCGAAGTTTACCCATTTAAGGTAACATTGCATCTGTTTTATTGTCGCTGAGAAAAATAAATGTTCGAAGTTAAAATAATGCGACACAAATAACTATTCTGAAGTTGAAAAAAGGTCAAAACTGCATGACAGATGTTATATACTTTCTAAATGTGTTATAAATGCAACATAACCTAAGCATGCGCGTGCTTGTCCGTCATATCTCCTTGTCTCGTGGTACTCTCTCTCTCTCTCTCTCTGCAGGTTGGTTGGTATAACGCTTTGCTCCCTTCTTCCCTGCACCTGGATTACCCAGAATCCACTTTGGCTGTTGTAGTTCTCAGCACTCCTGACATGTTTGAACAAGCGTTCCTGCCCTTCTTGGAGAACATACTCTTTCAGAGGCTGTCTGACCCCGTAGACCAGTGTGTCAAACACTGCATCGCCTGTGCCGTCTCCCAGGTATGAATCAATAATAAAGAAATGATTCTTTATGTAAATAAGGCTGTTTATGGTATTCCAAGACACATATGATGCTTTTCTATCTGCACCACTCCTTTAGGCTTTCCCATCACAAAGGGTGGATGTCAGGTATGACTATGAGCTGCTACCCAGCAGAAAGCCCAAGTTCTTAGCCCAGACTGCTGCTCACCTATCTGGTGCTGCGTTCTACTACCAACAGTCAGATGTCAAAGATCAACCCTGGGGTGACAAGGTGATCCCATTCATTTGTTTGCCCAAAAGACATTCACTCTAATTTCTGACCTTTGTGCGATGTATTTCCCTGCAGAAAATGTTTGGGGTTTGTGTGCACCCGAGGTTCGGTGGCTGGTTTGCCATAAGAGCTCTGCTGGTGTTTCAAGATGTGATGATTGGCTCTGAGATGCTGCAGCCAGTCCCTATAGATTGTGTCTCATCCAGAGAGGAAAAGATCCGGTTGCTGGAGGCTTTCAATTTTAGCTGGCAGGTACATCAACTAAGCATTTTTTTAACCCAATTTCGGTGGTTCTAAGTATTCCAAGAAGTAAGCAGGACAAACTCTTTAAAATGACACACAGACTCCTGTCATGGACAGGTTAGCATATTTTAGGGTTGTATTTTTTCGTTTTAAAGCAGTGGTCCCCAACCTTTTTTAGGGCATGAACTAGTGTAATGTCAGACAATATTTTCATGGACCGGTCAGTATGAGGCATTTCATTTTTTGTAATCTTCTGGAAGATATATTTTTCAAATTTAAATGCTACCACCTAAAATTTTGTTTAAAAAGACAGTTTGGAACTTTAGATATTTCACAGATGATGAAGATTCAGTGAAATAAAGTGTTTTAATTTGAAATGTTTCTGATTGATAAAAATCCAATAAAAGCAGCATTACAGTTTGTTTTTGTTTTTTTGCAAAGAACGACCCTGATAATTCTGTTTCATCTTAGATTATCTTTCAGGGCAAAAAGATGACTCTTATTTTGTTTTAGTGAATTCTTGATTTATTTAATTTTTACTTTATCACAGAACAGTATTTTTCTGTGTGAAAGTTTCTTTGTTAGTTTTGCTGTAGGAAAATTCTCAAAAGTCCTTTTCACAAGTTTCCACAAATCATTAACTTTCTTTCTTTTAATGAATATTTGTTCTTTGTAAAATATTTGCAGCAGGTTTAAACTTAGTCTTTGTGAAGAAGTGCCCTTTAGAATGGGATGTTAATTTGTATCTGACTTTCAAGGTGTGACAGTTAAATTAAGCAAAATAAAAACACGTCATGAATCAGATATTTTCTAATTATAATATTAAACGTAAATCCACTGTGAATGTGACTTTATTATTGCTTCACATTGTGCAAAGTAGGTTTGGTACGTGGGAATAACTGTCTCAATAAATCCTTATTTTGAGGAAGAACACCTGTAAAAAGCAGCTTATATTTCTATAAAGTCAAGGCTTGTTTTTTTCAATGGCTTTACCCCCCCCAAAAACATTTTTTTTTTACTAAGCTTTGGGATTCTAATTTAGTGGTTGAAGCTGCTGCTTTAAGAAAGTAGTAGATGTATTTAAGACATGTGGCCGAGGAGAATGACTTGTCAAGATTGAGTCATAGGCCCGATGTTGACAGAATCCGGCATTTTTCCAAAACAAATCTGAATCATAAAGTAATTTCTGAGTAGGGCAAGCATTTTTCCCATCATTCCAGCAGCACATGATTGCAGCATTTCTTTAACTTTGCATTTTTCTCTGAGGGACATCATCCCATTGGTGCAGTCGGCTCTAAAATGAGAAAAAAAGTCACAATTTTGCAATTAAAACTCCAAAATGTTCTGTTTTAATTAAATGTAACTTTTAATTAAAATGAGCATGTCTTTGTTCAAATTCCATGGTGTTTTTTTTTTTTATCTTATGAGCAG
>NC_050515.1:25494271-25497155 GCF_002922805.2 Oryzias melastigma | reverse complement strand
AATTAGTTAGATTACTAAATTACTTGATTTATAACGCCGTTAGTAACGCCGTTATACTTAAACGGCGTTAGTCCCAACACTGCTTATGAGGCGGATTACCAAAACACGCCACACGCCACTCCTGATCCGGCCTTTTTGTCAGATTTTAGAACCCTTTGTGGCCCATAAATCAAAAAGTTTGCCCACAACTGATCTAGAACAAACTGAAGTGAAAAGAAAGTGAAAGAATAAAGTACCTAACAATGAGAAAAAAACTGTCTAAGATATTCATCCATTGTTTTTCATGTATCACACAAGCTGCTTTGACCATACTTCATGATTGATGTTGACATTTTTTAATCATGTTTTGTATTGTTAGGACTGGAAATACAGAGATATCGTTCCTCCAGTTCAGACGTACTCCCAGAAACAAAAGGACTACTTCTCCACCAAGCCCGCTGAGCGCTTCGCTCTTCTAAAGACTTGGGGTTTCCTGTCAACCGAGGAAGATCAGCCTGATCAGAGCTCAGACACACAGAACCAGATGAACGGACACGGCTGAGCTGCACAGTGTTGCAGCCAACAGTGGTTGATCCGCTGCACTTAAAGTCAGACACTAATGAAAGTCATTTTTTAATTTATTTCAGAAGATCTATTATGCAATGCTGCTATGTCTCTAAAAAACTCTAATTTATATCATCAAAACAAATAAAGCATAATTTCTCTTGATAAAATGTTTAAAAAACACAGCTGTTGCTTTCTGCTTTTGTGCGATATAACATGTTTTGTGCGTTTTTCAAAGCGAGGATTGCTCAGTTTGTAGAAAGATAGCAGATGCACTTGAGATGATTGATACCTTGGAAAACACACAGGTGGTTTAGGGTGTCCAAGAGAGCAACAGGATCTTACATTTCACACTTTGACATCAAGATATTTCAGGATGAACACAGAAGTAAAATCCTTTTTTTCCCTCACAGTTTCATTGAAATAGTTGGATTTTAACAACAAAGAGATCATTGTTTTAAGAGTGAGTGGCTGGTAACTCATTTGTGGCACTTTTCCATCTCTCTGCCTGAACATAGACACCTTTGTTTCCTTTAGTACATTGTTGTAACCTAAACCCTGACGGATTATCTGTTGTGTTCTTGTCTCAGGTTCACCTGATACTGTTCATTATAAATGTGGATTCCTACACCTTCCATCTGCTCGTACTCACTCAATAAGAGTGACTCCTCATTTGTTGGTAATCCTCTTATTTATGGGTCACCATGGCAAACAAGTATTTTGGAACATATTCTTCCCTTTTACGTGCCAAATTATTGAGTAATTTAAGGTTTGGGATGTTTGTGAAGACAATCTTTAGATGCAGTTATAATGTTGAATTGTAGGTGTCACTGTTGTCCTCTTAAAGATCCAGACTGAGCCTCTGCTGCTGCTGCTGAAGTATCTGCAACTATTCAATGCATGATGAAGTCCAGCAGTGACTGCAGAAGATGACCCGTCTCCCGTCGTACGGTGCAGCACTGCAGCTGTCTGCAGCTTCTTCAACTTCAATCAGGATCTTTCAGATATTCGGAGTTCTCCTGCCAGACAG
The DNA here is from genome assembly GCF_002922805.2 of Oryzias melastigma. Taxonomy (NCBI): domain Eukaryota; kingdom Metazoa; phylum Chordata; class Actinopteri; order Beloniformes; family Adrianichthyidae; genus Oryzias; species Oryzias melastigma. The sequence goes on along the minus strand of NC_050515.1, from coordinate 25,495,582 downwards.
TGCTGACACTTCACCGCACCTCTCTGTCATATTGCAACCTATAGTGCACTCTTCCTCCCGTTTTGTTGGATTGAGTCCTGAATCAGCAGTTTGGGGCAGTATGCCGCAGACCTGCAGAAAACTAGCAGAGGGGTTGATTACATTTCCACACATGCAAGCCCCCCCCATCTCGTCTGTGCTGCCCCACTCTGCATCTTTCTCTTATATTATTGATTAAAATACTTTTGATAGATTCTTTTTGATTCTCAGCCACAAAAATAAAAGCTTTCATGAAACTATTGCAGTTTTTTTATAACAACATTTGTTGTTGGCTCAAAATTTCTCAGGAAGTTTCAAATTAAAATGGGATCTGTTGAGCTTTTAGGGTTCAACACTCTGGGACAGAATACTCAATTTAAATATTTATACTTTTTCAAAGCAATTTACAAAAAACATTTGAAAGCATTTGAACATGTGCCCATAGCTTTTTATTACTATAAGGGTTATTTTTTGACTAATTGTCAGGCAATTGTTTTGAAAAGGTGAAAGATGTGTATCTCATTTTGGTTTGTGTTTAAAATAGCAAGAAAGGAAAAAGAAAAACAAGCCTTGTGTGGAAATAATGAAAGGATGCTAAGCTGCTATGAGTCGTGTCTGTTATCTTTACTTCAGGGGTTTGTTTTATGTCCCAGAACTCAGTAGGTGTGCAATAATCATACTCTTACAATTTCAGTCAGTCACAGTTTGTGGGTTTTGTTTACTTGTGTCACCAAGTCCCCTAAGACCAATCGGATGAAAGATTTTAAGGGCTCTCATTTTTTCTTTTTTTCCAGAGAATGGGTTACAGTCAGAGTTGGTGAGGCATCCAAATGCAGCAAAAATGAGAAAAGACAAGACATATTTTAACAGAAAATTCAGGACAGAGGTGGTGGCATAAAGTAACAGAATCTGTCTTAGAGAAACAGGAATTGTGAACTTGCACGCAATCAAAAAGGTGACTGTCATCTGCATGTTTGGATGTTCACCAAATAAGAGAGAGGAGCAATTCAAGACAGAAAAACTTAGATCCACTCAGATGAAATGTGTGTTTTTGACATGGCCTTGTAGTATTCTCCTCATGAAGGGCATATATATATATATAAGTTTAAAATGACATTTCTGCTTATATCTTTATTCAAATCGTTATTTAGGTACAGTTGAGGAAAAAATGCAGTTTGAAAAAGTTTGAAGCTGTGACACAGAAGCCACAATTGGTTCCCTCTCCACTCAATTATGATGCATCGACTTGAACGTCTTTGTTTTCCTCGTCTGAGCTGGAATCTGGCTCTATTT
>NC_050515.1:25462119-25494030 GCF_002922805.2 Oryzias melastigma | reverse complement strand
TTTGAAAAAGTTTGAAGCTGTGACACAGAAGCTACAATTGGTTCCCTCTCCACTCAATTATGATGCATCGACTTGTAGACAAATAGATCCATGAACGTCTTTGTTTTCCTCGTCTGAGCTGGAATCTGGCTCTATTTTTTTTAATTGTTGCTCCGGTAATGCCAGCTCTGGGTTGTGAGGGGCTAGCAGAAGAGAGAGAGTAAACAAATGAATGATGGGAAGTGGGGGCACGCTTTCTCCAAACCAGTGGTCCTGTCCACAACTCTAAGTCAAATTTCTAAAGAACTCCTGTCGCTCTGCAGAAACTATATCCTAGAAAATGAAAGATTTTATGATTTTGGATAAAAATGACACTAATAAAAAGACCACAGGGAACACTTTTACAGTAAATCTAAAGTGGAACTTTAAATGAAACCAGGTACATAGAAGAAGAGTATTAAACCCTCACTGGTATACCATTCAGTCCTGCTGTCATTTTTTCTCATTGTTGCTTGCTATCAAACTAATAACTGCAGTTTTACACAGGCAACTTTGGCTTGTTCAGAGTTATTGTTTAGTTTATGATGCATCAGCATAATTCTAATGCTGACAGTGCCATACTCATAAAATCAGAGGAAAAATATCAGTCACATTGATCGTTTTTCAGTCTATTTCCCATCGAGGGTCAGTCCATCAATGTTGAACTGAACTGAACGGATTGGTTTCTGTTTAAAGTGAAGTCGACGCAGTTTTGTAAGGAAACAGATAAAAGCAGCTTCTTCTAAAAATGATATCAGGTTCTGTTAGATTTGAGCAAAGATGAAAAAATGAAGGAAAGAGGGGAGAAAAAGAGTGACGTTTCAGGAGTTGAGGATCAGTGAAGCAGCGATATCCGCCCACAGACATCAACTAACAAGATTAGAGGGGAAAGGCCAGCATCAGAGCTGGAAGATGAGAGCGGAGAGGAAAGGAGCCACATCCAGAGTGTGTAGTTAGCATTCCACTTTTATACTGTTGTGTTAAAAGAAAAATATTGATAGAAATTGGAAAAAGGGATCACAGTTTTGAATATTTGTATTAAGAACATATAAAAGTTTGATGAAAACTCACTTTCTATTGTGGTTTATACAGACTAAATGGTCAAACATTCTCTTCAAGAGTCAAAGACTATCTGTGTTTCCATGGTTATAAACATTTGAAAACAGTTTCCAGATCAGTTTCTTGTCTTAGCATAATTAATTAGTATTCTGGCTCTGAATTTAGCCCTCAGCCATTTAACTGTTGTGGGTTTCCGCAGAAAAAGGAGGAGCGCTTAGCCTAGTTTGAATGAGAAATAAAGAAGGATGACACAAAAAAACAAAAAATATTTAGTGATTTAATCAGAGACTGTAATAGTTTAATATATCTAGCCACATTTGTAAAGGCCTTTCCTGCTCTTTTTCATTAGTGATAACCTTTTTCACTTTGCTGGTGATGTTAGGAATGTCATCCATCCATCCTTTTGCTGGCCATGTTGACATTAGAAAAACTCCAGCTTCGGTGTGTTACGCCCCAATTTGTCTAGGGGATCGGGGGCCTAACATAAAGGTAAATTAAATAAGTGTTTAACAAAACACAACAAAAGGTCTCCATAAAAGTATAACAAATATTTATTTACAATAACAAAACACCCAAACAATAACTAAAAGTGAAGCAAAAGGCTTCAGGGTGAACCAAGGCCAAAATAACAAACAAAATCCCAACTAACTCAACCCAGGGAGCTTACCTGCAAAAGAAAAGGTAAAAGAAAGACAAACACTAACCTCCCTGGACTAACATAAACAGGAGAAAACATTTACTAAAGAAAATGGCGGTTCACCCCTACAGCTTCACCTAAATTTAAACACTACTAAACACCAGAACACAGAGTGGGACCTGAACCAAAACACAAATGAACTACAAAGTGTGCACAAATCAAAACAGGTGGAGAAGTTCACTGAGCTGCAGTGGAAACAGGTTGCAGCCCAGCTCCCTTCTCCTGGTCTGGAGGTCCAAATGGTACTTTTGTAGGCTCCCTCCTCCAGCTTGAACCAATGGGGAACCACACCTCCAGGACCACACCTGAAACAAATCAAGACATAAAAACACACACAGATCCAAAACACATACAGGAGACCCACTTTGAATAAAATCCACAGAACCAAAAAGAACCAACAGAACCCAAATACGGCCACAGTCGTAACAGGTGATGAAACGTGCCCACTACTACTGCTGAGTCAGGATGTTGTGACTTTTTGCTGTTTGACCCCTCTCCCTGTGGTGAAAGAGCCAAGCTTGAAGGCCGGTGTCCTACACGTTTTCCAACTAACTTATTGGCTAAACACACCTCCACCCATCCATCTTCTTCCGCTCATCCAGGACCGGGTCACAGGGCAGCAGTCTAAGCAAAGATGCCCAGACTTCCCTCTCCCCGGCCACTTCCTCCAGCTCCTCTGGAGGGACCCCGAGGCGTTCCCAGGCCAGCTGAGAGACATAGTCTCTCCAGTGTGTCCTGGGTCTTCCCCAGGGCCTCCGCCCAGTGGGACATGCCCGGAACACCTCTCCAGGGAGGCGTCCAGGAGGCATCCGGACCAGATGCCTGAGCCACCTCAACTGGCTCCTTTTGATGCGGAGGAGAAGTGGCTCTACTCCGAGCTCTCTCCAGGTGACTAAGCTCCTCACCCTATCTCTAAGGGAGCGCCCAGCCACCCTCTGGAGAAAACTCATTTCAGCTGCTTGTACCTGATCCAGGTAATCAGCAGCAGACCTGGAGCCTGGAGTCTGAGGAGTCTGTACATTCATGTGGGGGTGTGATTTACTGTATCTGTTGGATGCTTAAATTAGCCAGTGTGGTATCTATGAAGAAGCTTGAATTTTTAACATCTTGAAAGTAAAATGATTTCAGGCTCCATATAATAATTAAAAAAAATGTTATTACAATTTTGACACTGGGATTTTAAACTGAAAGTCCTAAATCCAAAAACTGCAGTTTTCTGGTCTGAGGGAGCTGGACATGTAGCTGACCAAAGAAAAACATAGGTGAGTCATCCTCAAACAGTCCCCTTTTGTTGTGCAGGGATGACATTTACACATAATTGCCACTTTTGAGAAAAGACGCTAGACTGCAGTTTTTCTCGCTAGGATAGCTGGTGGTGTAACAGTGGAGGGTTTCTCAGAGTGATCCAAAAAGTCTGTGCAGCTTTGATACTCGCACATGAAGATGCATGAAAAATCCATCCATCCATCTTCTTGGCCGCTTCTTCCCTTTCGGGGTCGCGGGGGTGCCGGAGCCTATCCCGGCTACTGAAGGGCGAAGGCGGGGTACACCCTGGACAGGTCGCCAGTCTGTCGCAGGGCCTCAATCACACACCCATACACACCACCCACATTCACACCTAGGGCAATTTAGAGTCACCAATTAACCCATGAGGCATGTTTTTGGACAGTGGGAGGAAGCCGGAGTCCCCGGTGAAAACCCACGCATGCACGGGGAGAACATGCAAACTCCACACAGAAAGGTCCCAGCTGGGAGTCGAACCGGGGCCTTCTCGCTGTGAGGCAAGAGCGCTAACCACTGCGCCACCGTGCAGCCCATGAAAAATCTTGGATTATTTTTTTTTAAATCTAATTTTGTTTAAACAACTAAATTTAAAAGACTCAAAAACAGATTAGCAACTTTTTGAGAAGAACATTCAAGCAAACAGGGTGGCCTTTTAAAGTGCCGCAGTAAAAAATGTTCTTGGACACGGCTTGATTCAGGTAAAAACCTTCTAGATGCATCATAGTGTAGTTACAAAAAGACAATCAAATGACTAATTAGGCAAAGAGCAAGGACCTCGTGGAATTCTTCGCTCGCACAAAGTCTGAAACAAAGCACTGGCTGATGAATTACTAGTTGCAATAAAAATGCTGCTCCGCACGTGACCGCATGCGAGGACTTCCCTGCTTCTCTCTGAATGATTGCAATGAGCTCCATCCGTCAAATGCTTGCCAAGCCTTAAGTAAGGTTCACTCCTTCATTAGTTAATTCATAGCCATGCATAAAACATTACATCACAGCTGCAGATGAACTCTAAATCTGCCACTTGAATGAGATTATTCCCATACTGCCCCTCCCCAGTAGAGATTATCAGAAGAAAGGTCTTTACATTTTTTGCTCACCGTTTTTCTATTTTTTTGCTCCTTCAAGCAAATAATCCTTTAGAAGTAAAAGTAGAGAAAATAGACTCTTCTAAGTCTCCGTAGGCCCTCAAAGGGGTTGTTTTTGGCAGTGGTGGGGCATTTATCTTCAATCTTACCTACAGCTGTAGCAGCCGTTGGTGCAGTTGACCTGAGGAAGCAAGTTTCAACGTTATGTTGAACAGAAGGGCCAACAGTAATTAATCATTGTGTGTTTTTTTTTCTTTTTTAAATGTGACACCTCCCAGCCTCATACTATAGTCTGCCAGTAAATGAGTAATCTCTACCCAGTAAAGTATCTCCTGTAACATAGATGGTGATGCAGATGAAGGGAAGAGGAGATCGTGGTCTTCACTTTCAGATCCAAGAGTTCTGGGAGAACCAAGCGTCCAACAGTCAGCATCAGTAAGTGTAATGGGAGAAAGCATGAATTCATTAGGCCCGCACTGACCTGCTATCACGAGCAATTTAGTTTCAAACACAGTTAGGTACCTTCGGGAGAGAGGAAATTAGCATTTTAAATGGGGACGATAATAGGCCAGGCCACCATGTGTGTGCGTTTCCACACAGGCATCTCCAGCCTTCTCACTTATTGGAGTAACACTGCCATAGTTTTTACTCTCTGAAATATTGACACAACACAATGCTCTCCTCCCACGCTTCATGCACTCTTTATAAATAGAGTGCTGGAGCTGAGCGCAGCTGGAGAGCACTTCTGTTAAAGCACTCAAATCTGACGAATGACCAGAAAAAAAACACTATGTGGTTGCTTCAGTAAATAGGGAGCCTTGATAAAAAAGAAGAAATCATAATTAATAATGGTTTTGACATAACTTTAATAAAAAAGCCGCAATGTCAGTTACAAAGTAAAGTATGGAGCATTTGATGATGTTGGTAAAAATGTTCAAATTTGATTAAAGTGACTACTTATTTGACATTAGCAGTCAGACTGAAATAGAAGTTATTACTGAAGTAAAAGCTCTAATAATAGTGAAAGTTTTTAAAAGCACACAAAGAGAAATATGTTTGTTTTCACATAGCTCAAACTATTCTGAGGTTGTTTTTTTTCTTTTTTTAAGATAAGTGACTTTGAGAAGTTCTGGCAAGTTTTTTTCACTTGTTTTGGATATGCATAAAGAGGGTAACATTTACTCAGTTACTTTTGAGTAGCCTTACAGCATCACAATTTAACTTAAGTAGGTTAAGGATTGAAATGTAACTTTATAATGTTACTCATTTGAAATCTCTTCTTTTCTGGTGTTATCCTTTTGTTGTTGTTTATGGTAAGGTGAAAATCTTACAAAGGGAAAAACAGATTAGAACCTTTACATTTTAATTTACATGAAGGCTAAAATATTTTTCTACTGTCTTTGCTGCTAACATGCATGAATATGTTCAAATAAAGGTTAAAAAACTCTCATCTACTCAAATAAAAAAAATGCTGCATGTAAACAAATACATATAAAATAAAACAATGATTACACTCTCATTTACTCATAGTATCTTTAATAAAATGGAATTTGTCTCACTTTATGAAGCTTTAGTTAATTTCTTTAAGATATTTTCCTGAGATAAAGACTCAGACCAAACTTTTGTTGGATGTGATGTAAAGAGATATTTTGATAAAATGATGAAGTTAAAATGTTCTTTTCTTTCATACATTTCTTTTGTCTTATCTTCTTTTTATCTTCTCTTTTTTCTTGATCAATCATACAAATACATTTGAGGTTAAGGGGGTCAGCTGGATTGTCCATCCCAACAAGTTATGATGAGTAATATTAGCTTGGATGTGGCACCGTTTCCTGGAAGATTTGCTTTGCATTGTTTGCGTCATCTTTCAGGGGTGAAGGTGGGAAGTCTTCACGGGGGTTATTAGAGAAAAGCAGAGACGGGCTGCTCTCTTAGGAGGCAATAACTGACGCAGTCAAACTCATTACCACACTGCAGCAACTGCAAAGGAGCAATGCTGGAAAGGGTTGTGAGTCGCTGAGTTTTTGCCAGATCACTGCTGGTGTCAAGATTTACTTTCAGCTTATTGTGATGCTCATTCAGATGAGCTTCTCCATCGGAGATGCAGGATTTCACTGCCTTGTGCTGTCTGCTGGTTCGGCTGCAGCACATTTAGGTTGCTGCTCTGCTGTATTCAGTCTCCTGAGGGGAGTCGGGCTACACCTTTACCTGGAACAGGTTCAAGAGGCCATCCATCACACCAGCACTGCTACAGAACCACAAGAGCTGAGCAAGCGTTTTCTGAGAGAAGGGCGTGTGAGGATCTCTCCTTTATTTGTGTTTGGACAAAAAAATATGTGGTAGCAGTAAACGGTTTTCATTTCCCTAAAGGCGGAGGAGTTTCCGTTATAGGAAATGCTTTCCGGTGCACTTGAAGCATTTTCTGCAGCATCTTTCACACTGTTAGAGAGCTTTGCATCCTTAAAGTATTTTTTATAACAAAACTGTTTAAAAGTGCTTTTTACTTTAAAACTCAAATTGTTTCACATAAAGAAGTAAGTCAGGTAGAAAAAAACTGTTAACTTACCTGTAGGTTTTTAACTTCAGCAGAACCAAGGACTCGTAGAAACTTTTTGCAGTGGAGCAAAAGTTTAAGGTTGATGGTGTGATCTGACCACCTTTGCTGTAAAACTAAGATTACTCTGAAAAAATAATTCTAAAACCAAATCATTGCTTTGGTGAAAACTTCTGCACTCTTTACGGATGAAATCCCATTAGGGGTAACCATGAGTTTTGGTTTTTGTATTAAATCAATTGGAATCTTCAAGATTTGTTTGAGTCGTCCTGCTCCTGGGTTTTTCCTTTACTCGCTATCTTATAACAATATAATATACTTTTAAATCTTACATTTTCTTGTGGCTACAGGACTTTTCTGAAAGGAGGAATCCTTAGGTACATCAATGCCAAATGGGGCGAATGTACCACAAAAATGCATGATTGTTTTAAAAATCGATCCCACTATATGTCAAGAATTGGTGCTTTAGGATGCCAATGCAGGTGCCCAAGCTTTGTGACAGGAACTTGGAACATTTAATAAATGAACAAAAACCATAACAAAAACCCATGGAAAACAAAAATGGTGACTGAACTGAACAGATGACCTGACAATATTGAAGAACTGAAACCCAGACACTTAAGGCCCAATCCAAATTCGTCTCTTCTCCCTTCCCCTTCATTTGAAGTGGCAGTTGAAGTTGAAGTCCTGTCCGGATTATTATTATTATTTTTTTTTATTTTACTCTCCAAAGAGAGCGGTTCAAAGTCCACCATCGCGAGAGTAATCCACATCGCTCTAAGAAGTGCTTGTCTTCATGTAGGTGTGCTCTGAACCACAGAAGTTTACATTTTAATGTATGTAATGACTTTATGTTGTAGCATGACCTTTTAAAGTTATTAAACCACTGTTATGTTTATTCAAGCGCTGGAAGTTCCGTGCTAATGCTAGAGGACCGGTGATTTTTGATGACGTCATCGAACGAAAGTCATGTCCAAGGTATTATACACTATTTTTTTTTCAATTACTCTCCGTTGGTGGAATAAATGAAGGGGAAGGGCTACGGGGTAGGGAGAAGGGAAGAATTCGGATTGGACCATAAATACACCAGGGTCGATTTACTAAATGAAGACAGATGTGGATGATTAACCTGACAGGGAGAACAGAACATGACAAAAAAAACACAAAGCATAAAATCGTGACAATACCCCTCCTCAAAAGGGCAGATCCCAGATGCTCAAAACACCAAAGAAGAAGGGACCCATGCAAGCAAAACAAAAACAAGTCCAGGAAACAGAGCTCCTGCAGTGAGATGGATGTAAGGGGTATCAGAACCCCTCCTCAGGAACAGGCAAGAGAGAAGTGACAGGAAACATGAAGGGGAGCACCCCCAGCGACCCTCCACAGGAACATGAAGCTTAAAGAATGAACCCCTCAGGAACGGATTCAGTGGACGGGGCTTGACATGATTTAAAATTGCTGCAGGAAAACCCATCTGGCGTGGCGTGGCATGGCGTGGACTGTAGAGGAAGAAAACCCTGACACAAACCCTAAAAAAAAAAAAAAAAAAAATCTCCTGGTGGGTCCAAAGTGGTCAGGCCATTCTGTCAAGAGTCAGTGGTGGAGGACCCAGAAACAGATGACACAGAATATTTAATACATTAAATTAAATTAACCAAACCAAACCAAAAACCCTCAGAAACCCAAAAATGGTGACTGAACTAAACACAAGACCTGACAATGAAGAACTGAAAACCAGACATTTAAATACACTGAGATTGATTAACTAAATGAACACAGCTGTGGGTGATTAACCTGAACATAGTGAGACTGACAACGAAAACAGAACACGATTAAAGTACCACAAAACACAAAGCATAAAATCATGACACTTTAGAGTTTGTCTTTATTTACATTTTTTGTTGGTGATTTTCCCTATTTTTCACATTTATATTGGTTCTTCTGAATCCTGTGTATCATTCTATGATTCATCAAACTCTTCTTACTTTCTCCCTTGAGAGGCACGAACACCCCCCCCCAAACCCCCCGATATGTATTCAAATCACTATGCCACACAGTTGACTTTTATATATGGTTTGAACTATATGTTCCTTCATCATTTACTTGTTTTCATGACTCATAATTACAGATACATATCAGTCTGCTAATGCAAAAACTGAAAAGGGCAGTATCTAAAATGTTTTTTTGTTAGTGCATCATTGGATGTAGATTTTTTCTCAAGTTCAGTGGAAATGCTGAAGGGTTTTTATTCTGCGGATGCAGCTTGAGCTCTGGCGTGCATTCAGACAGTCCAGCACCTACAGGAGAAATATGACACTCAACAGGGAGGAAAAATAGAAAATAAAAAGAGGAGACCTCATTAAGGCTGCAACAAAGCAAGTACGTGCACACTCACCATCCAGTCATTTCTGTGTGTGAGATCTCAGAAGCCCTTGGGAGAGTTAAGTAAGGAAACTGAAGAGATTAAGGTGGGGAATTCTCATCAAGCTGCCAAATCAGGAAAGGTGTCGACAAGGGCCGCCCTGCGAGGGGACGCAGGGGAGCGGAGGAAGGGAGTGCAGCTGTGAGGGATTTTACAGAAAGACACTGAAAAACCACTTAAATGCTGGGGAGAGGGAAACAAAAGTGAAATGTTGACATCTTTGAGCGGAAAGGAGGAATAAAATATGGCTGCATGTTTAGGGTTAGGTCGAGGCTGAGGAGCTGCTGATGGGGACACAGGATCCTCGGGGGCAGTCCTGTGGTAATGAGCTGTTCGTCTCAAAGGAAGACGAGCTCTATTAGAGGAGCGCTGAGCTGCTATTCTGAGGTCTAATCTAGCTGGTTCACCCTCTGTCGCCGCTCAGCACAGATACTCGCTCCACCTCTGAGCACCTGCCAGATGTAAGTTGGACTGTTTAGGATCATACTTGAGCTAAGTGTGACACTGAAGGTGGCTCGTTTGAGCCTGATGTTATTTCAAAATCCTTTCTGCTTCAGTTGATGTTGTTGTTCCCAAGCTAGTACGGGAATTCTGCCTTATATGTCTGCAAAAGGACCCCACAGGCGCAGTGCCCTCTTTTTCCTGTCAGTTCATCTTCAGTCCTGGAGGGAGAGTCATCATAGCACTAGAGGTCAGGAGGTCACACGACTGCTGGGGACATTTTTCTCTTTGGGGAAAACTCCTCTGTCTTCACATTAAGATTTTCTTGATGTGTTTTTGTCAGAAGATGTCCGTAGTTTTGCACTGATGCATTAAACGTGATGCCATGTCTGCTAAATATAGGGAACATGGCTTCCTTTCTTACAACAGCATTGCTTCAATTGTGCACAGTTTAATCTTTGCAAGATGATACATTTCAGTCAAGCTTGGAAATTCTTCAGTTTATATATTTTTTCATTTACAACTACTACCAGGCAATGCAAGGGTATACCTAAGGAGCTCCAATAAGAGAAAAGGACAATTAAATGTGCAAGCCTGATTGTGTTATTAACTCCAATCTTGTTGTGGTAGAAAATATTGATGCTAAAATAACTTTTCATTTAAGTAACATGTTCAGGCTCTAGTTTTTAAAGACCCACTCCAATGAAAATGTTTTTTTCCAGGTGTTTTTAACATGTTCTTGTGGCATTTTTCTCATGATTAAGGACATATATACTGTAAAGAAAGCGATCCTTAAAATAGTGTTTCTGAGCATTTCTTTGTTTAAAATGAAGTGAGTCAGGAGCAGACAAGAAATGCAGTTTGAAAAGCTGACCACAAGCTCCCTGATTCGTTCCTTTTCAATGCATCCACTTCTAGACAAATATATCCATTAATGTCTTAATTTTCCTCATCTGAGCTATTATTTGGCTCAAAACTGAATGCCTGGATAGCTCCGATATTGGTTAACATTTTTGTTGCACCGCTAATGTTAGGTTTGGGTTTGTGAGGGGCTGTAAACTAGCAGGAGAGAGTGTAAACAAAGGCATGATGGGAAATGAGCGAAGTCACATCTCAGAAGCTAATTTCTAACGAACTCCTGTTGTTCTGCAAAGACTATGGTTGCGTCCGAATTCCTCCCATTATCACCATTTTAGTGCTGTCCAAATCTACTAATTTCAAAATCGAGTGCACTAGAAATTTCCCAGAAGTCTTTGCGAAAAAACTAGCATGCATCGATGCTCACTAGCGAATATGGACCACAATGCATTGAGGTCGAACAATTTCAGCAAAAAAAAGTTTTTAACTGTAATTTTTGAATAAACCATCCACATTTTCACCATCAGAACGTAATAAATAAACGTGAAATGTTCGTATTGATTCGATTTTGACTTAATGAAATCTGTGACGTCATATCCGGTGTTTAAAAAAAAGGAAAGAAAATTAGTGAACATTGTGTCCAAATCACCTATAAAATCCAGGGCACTATATAGTTTTTCAGTAGTTAGGGATTACGGGGGAAATTTGGACACAACTTTTGTCTTAGAGAAAGATATAGACTTTTTTATTTAAAAAAAAACAGCCTAATCGTAATTAAAAGACCAATAGGAGTGATTGTAAAATAGATCAAAAGATGATTGGAGAGGGACTTTACCAATAAGATCCTTTTTTAATTGAAAAGTCAGTTGAATTGGATTACTTTGATGCTGTTGGTTCATTAAATCAGAGGAGTGGATTGCAGAAAAGGAATTTCTAAACAAGATGAGATTGTTGGTCCCCAAAGACTTTCAGTCAGAGTGGATGTTATGAAATATAAACAAGGTTATGGTAACAGAATACTTAAGTGGACTTGCTTTCGGTTACATCCGTTCTCCAACGCCATTGTTATAAGCATGGAATAAAAGACATACATTGCCTTTTTGAGTGAACTGAGACAGTTGTTGCTGTTGTTTTTGTGACCTGGTGACACACTAAGCTGTCAGGATCAATTGAGGTCCGTCTGAGCTGGCAGCAAAGACCAGGCGTGGCATTCTGGCTTGCCGTGCCATGTCTGCTCCTCCGCAGAGCCCTCGGCCACAGCAGCTCTCTGCAAACCAAGTGGAACTAAAGCAGGAGCTGCTCAGAAAGCAATATTTGCACAAGCAAATCTACAGATGCATGTTTGACAGCATTAGATAAGCTGCCACACACCTGCTGTGTGAGGAAGACGGATAAACTCCCCACCTGCTCGTTAGCCCTTTCTTCTCGCTGTCTCCAGATTTTCCTCCCTTATTCAGCATTAAGTGCCAAGTGAAGATGGCTCTACTGCGGTATCTGACCCATCCTCACAGAGGTGACAGCAGTTAATAGAATTGCTGCTCCTGCCAGAAAGACGAGTGGAGATAAGGCAGGTGGAGCAGAAAGCTAAAGAGAAGACAAATAGGGAGATGGGCTGCAGAAAAGAAACTGTAGGAAACATGGCAGGTGGAGACAATGATGGTCTCACAGAGGGAGAAAGGAAGACACAAAATAAAAAAAATTTTAAAAAAAAGGAAAAACAACTGAAGACCTCTGACTTTTACATCTAAAATCATATCATATTTAATGCATACGTTTCTGAGACCCATATCTCATTGGCATTACCATTTCATAGAACTTGGTCCACGTTTGATTCCCTGGAATTCATCATCGTTCCACTAGAGGCAGTAGAATGGCTTTTCCTGCTGATTTCAAGATGGCTGCCTCCATGACACTTTTGGTGGGAAAAAGTTTAGCCAAATTTTATGGCAAAAATAATTGATTCTTTTTTATTCATTTTATTCAATGACAACTTTAAGATGGTAATGAATTCTTTATAAAACAGTTGCACCATGTTAAAAATAAGGTCCTTAGACTAAAATTGTTAAGAGCAAATATGTACCAAATCACCCAACAATACCATCTAAATCTCATCAAAATAATCTTGTTCATTATTTTTTAGCATTTTATGCAAGGTTTTTAAAAACATTAAATCTAGTAAAATGTTTTTTTACTCTTTGATGTAGTTAGCTTTACATTGTTATATCACAAAAAACACACAAGTTCACAATAAATAATGAGATCAAAGCCAATCTTTAAACATCACTTCAAGATTTAATTGATAGTAAAAGATCCAAAATTACTTAATATAAGTTACTGCAGTTTCACATAGCCAGAACTGCCAGTCATACAGAGGAAATTGCACAGTAATGCTTTGCTTGAATATGTTGTGGCAAGGAATGGTTGGAGCTCACTGATAACCAGGCACGGACGTACGGTTGTGAAGATGGGGGGCCTTTTGTCTGATAATGTTCATTGCGATTCAAAGATGTAAAGTTAATTTTAATTGTGAAACATTGCTGCACTTCAGGCCCTTTTATTTATAACTAAAATGATTTGTTCGGGCTTCCTACCTTTTTACACCTGAAATCACAGAATCAAACCTTCAGATTTGACAGAGTTTTTTTTAAAAAAAGAAACAGAATTGTTCAAACCCTGATGTCTTTTAGTGTTCTACAACACTATCTTTTGACCTTTGTCAAATGTAGTCGGAAGATCATTTTCAGCACGCCTTCCTGCTTTATTACACACAGTGTATTCAGCAGATATGGACTGAAAGGTCAGGAGTTTTACAGCTTGAACACTTTTTTGACAGAATTTAAGTTCCAATAATAAATGAGAGATTAAAATGTGTTCAAAGTTGCTGTATTTGTCTAGTTTTCGGTTCATTTGAATCCTGTTGTTTCCTCTGTTGGGTAAATTCGCTAAAGAACAATTGGATGTTTCCAGAATAAGACTCATACTGAACACACTGGAATTTTCTGCCCATTCAAAAGTGAGTAAAGGAAGGAGGTCTTGACACCTTGCTCTCCTCTGATCCCACACAGTCATCTACAGAAAAAAAGCCTTCATGAAAAGAAGTGTGTTTTTAGTGTGTGGGCACTCTTGTAGTGCTGAACCTGTAAGTGATGCAGAAGCTTTTTCCTTTGCCTGGACAGCATTTAGCAATCCACAAGTGATTTTTTTTTTCTTTTTTTTTCAAGAGGAACATCTGCTCTTCTGCAGCTTGGCTCACTGCTGTTCAAACAGGTGCAAAGGATACTGCAAGTGAAGCAAAAATGTTCAAACTGTTTAAAGGGAGGAATTTACAAAAGGAGTAAGTGCTCATCCTATTTTTCAATCCCTGGAAGGCAGTTTGTGCTGTGTGTGCAATGATGGGATGTATTATTGACTTATTGCATTAGATGGACTCTGTGCTTCATGCTCCCCCTCCAACATCGCCCTCAGGGAAATAAAGGGTTCAGATCAAACAGAAGCACGCACACACACACACCCACACGCAGGCCTACACACGCACACCCAAAGCTGCATAGTGATAGTTGTGTGAACCCAAAATGTTTTTGCTCTCGCCTCGCAGTTGTGCTTTTGGGTTTTTGTGTTCCTCGCCGTCTGTCTGTGTCAGTGTGTCAGTCTGCAGTCGGAAAGCTTTCAGAAACCTTTGAGTGTGGAGGCTCGTTGGATGGATTACAACCTGATGATGTGAGGAGGGGGAAGAAGAGGCCAAGGAAGAAAAAGGAAAGTTCACAATAGTCACAGGTGAACAGGGTGCAAGTTTGTGTGGGGGAAAAAATGGCTCTCTGACAATGTTTCAATTGAAAAACAGCTGAGAGAAGCTTTTTTACGTCATCAGGAGTTGGGAATCTAAAGCATCTGCAATGTAAAATAATCTGTATGCTTATTTGTTTAGTTAGAATAGAATAGAATAGAAAATACTTTATTAATCCCTTTGGAAGTCCTCAGGGAAATTCAGGTAAGCTTTTATTAGTTGAGAAATCTTATTTAAGTGAGCAACAGAACTTAGTCTGTTTTAATAAGCAGCGTTACTAAAAATATTTTGTCTGATTGCAAGGTTTAGATTTGTTCATCTTTGAGTGAGATGCCGTAAATCAAAAATGACTGACGATGATGAGATCAAAACTTTGGAGGGAATTAGTAGATTTTGAACAAAAGTTTGGGAAAGTGTCTATGAAGTGGATGCTTGCAATGGAAAATAAACATACTGAATTACATGAAAACTGGCTTGTCTAGAAATCAGCAAAACCCCCTGAGTTCAACCTAGAATTTGGTTGACTGAACACACCCAATCCAAGTAATAAGGAAAGGATAGGGCATGGATTTTTTTAGGTGGGGGAAGCATGTCAGCTGTCAAGAAACCATCAAAGACCTTTAAACTAATGTGTTCATCTGTAAAAGTTTATATGTGGAGTTGAGTTCATGGACTTTATATTGATCTTTTTCTGTTTAACTCCAAGACTTGATTTAATCTATCTCGTCTTTGTGATGCAAACTTAGCCTAACCAGCTTTTACTCAAAACCAGAAATACCTGATAGATTTTTTTCTGGGGAAAAAAACAGAACATTTAAAGTAATTTAAACCTTTAAAAATAAAGAAAAGACAAAAGCAAAAACCAAATATTTTGTGTTTTTTTCCCCCTAAAACTCAATATGGATCACAAAGGCATTGAGGCTAAAATCTTTAGGTTTCAAACTGTTTGATCCTCAAAGTTTGTTTTTTTTCCCTGTTTTTTCAGTGGCATTAGATGCCAAGTGATTGGGCTTTTAAAGTTATTTCAGACTATCAAATTCATCAAAACTTTCTTTAAATCTGTTCTACCGTAAAAGATGGAATATTTTTTACCCAGTTTTAATAAAAGCAAAATTTCTCCTGTAAAGTTTTTATCACTCACTATATGTGTTGTACCAAATTTCTCAAAAAAACAACAGTCTGAGTAGGTATAGAATGCTGGAGTCTGTCAGACTCAAAAGACTTATGCAATTTGCAGCTTTCATCAGCCATCACAGCAGCGATATTTCTTCCTCTGTGCAGTAATGTGTGAATTGTCTGAACTCACATTCAGAAACACCCGCCGACGGTATATGACAAGAAAAGAGGAGAGGTCAGAGAAGTGCTAAAACACTGCTGCCTTCATATATCACTTGTTTGAATTAGTCATTTTTTGATGTTGTTGAAAAATACATTTAGATTTTTATGTTCTCTTTTTTTTATTACTCTTCATGTTTTTCCAGAGCTAATAAGCCTTTGATCTTCTATCAGGGGCTCAATGAAATGAGCATATAAAGTAATTTGATTAAAGTTCTGGACTTCTGTCATTTTAGAAATGTTTTTTATAGTTCAGTCAAGATTAATCAAATTTACACTTTAATTTGCACTTTGAAGTCCCACTCCAAATCCTCTTTTGACCTATTGTAACATTGTTACCAGTAGTCTTTTATTTTTGATTGTTTTTTGGAAAAATGATAAAATCTGTCATTTTTAGGACATAGTTTCTGCAGAGCGGCAGGAATTGATTCGAAATTTGCCTAAGCTTGTGGCCTAGTGCTTCTGATTCACAACAATTTAAATAAATACATAAATACAATTTTAATCTTAATTTTCTTTATATTTGTCCTCCATCATCACACAAATGCTGATATGATTTTCATTGGAGTGGGTCTTTAAGGTATAATTTGTATGAAATTCCCTGTACTTTACACTGTTCTATGTTGGCCTTTATCCCCTCATAGTGTCTATACATGTGCAAATAATGCAAATATAGGATATTTTCTCACTGTCTGTCCAATTTACTTGTTTCCTCTACTGATTGACCCATGAATTCATCACCTACTCACTGATGATAAAGAACTAAAACAGCTTTATTGTGATCAACCCAACAAAACAACAACGCTCTCCCAACAGGAAGCACTGGACGGACGGTCTAGTCCAGGCATGCAGCTGAGGTCATGATCTTGTAGGTCAAATGTCTTTCTATGAATATGATGTAACTCAAGAAGGATGGAAACCCAGCAATCTGCAGATCCTTTAAGCTTCCCTTAGAGTAAACGGCCTGATAGTGACAGCCTAAAGATTTAGCAGGTGAGTTATAGGTCCAGGTGTGTGTCAGAGTTTGTGCTGGCATTGTGTGAAAGCTGATGACGGTGTCAGATTGAGGATGGAGGACGGAAGGACGTAGCGATGCGTGGTAGGACAGACCAAAACAGGAGTGTTAATGTTCTCAGGCCTGCGGCTCTGACTTTAGCTGTGCCCTTGAGATTCATTGTGCATGTTTGTGCGCTTGACAGGGAGGGACGACTTGAGTAACGTTTGTGTGTTTCTGTTGGAGACGAAGCAGAACTCATTCTTTTACAATGAGATTCTGGGTATGGCAAAGTTTCATAAATCAAACCATACAATGTGATAAACATATATGTATACTAAGACATGGTCATATACCTCAAAATAATGGCAACCTAAGTGGGAATTTTTCAGCAAATTTGCCAGGTGGCTGCGTGGCGGCGTTTGTAATCAGAAGGTGGCAGTCGCATTTTTACATGCCGAGCGGTGGATGTCTTAAGAAACATAACATTTTTTCTAGAATTTTCTCTAAAAGTTGACATTGATCAGTGCCGTCAGGGCAGATTTTTGGTTGTGTGGTGGCTGTCCAGTGTCAGGCGGGGATGACACCAGCCGGTGTGGTCACAAGGGGGATCGCCCTCCAGCAGCAGCTATGATTGGACGATGTGTACATTTCTCCACCGGTAGCCTTGATGGCCACTTGAATGCTGTCGTCAACATTCATGATCAAGGCAACATTTTTTTTTTTAAATCGGGTGGCGGCATGAAATCTAGAAGATTCTGCCCATTCTTCCCTATCACGTGATGGCAGTTGTATTTGTGACCGTAACATAAGATGGACAACACTGTGAGCACACACCAGGTTATTGCTTATTTTGGGTATTTCAATTTGGGGCCAATTACCACCATTGCATAAAATCAGGGATCCGAATGATTTTACCTCAGAAAAACTAAGTAACTTCTAGTAGCTGGGCCAACACATTCTCATTCCCAAGAAGTCATACATTGATGTTTGGTCAAGGACCTTTCCGGGTCACTTTTTGACATTTTGAGTTTCCCAAACTTGTCGTTTTTTGACATGCTGGCTGTACCAATTAAATCAGGGGTCCAGGCATTTTGTTGGACGCGTTGTCAAGCATGGACCAGTCCTTGGGACGCGGCCAGTACAAATACCCTAACCCTAACCCAGTCCGCAAACCAGTACCATGTCTGGAAGCAGACACACGCAATTTGGGTACTGGTCGTTACCGGTTCAGGTCTGCCGTGGGTGTCCAGTACCGGGTTAGGATACTGGTGCGGTCCGCGTCCCAGTTTCAGACCAGTACAGATCTGCCCTGGTTTAATGGGAACAGCCAGCACATCATAAACAAGGAGTTGGGGATACCTGATAGTGTAAAAAAGTGAGATGGAGGGGTCCTTAACCAAACATCAATATGTGACAACTTAGGAATGAAAATGTGTTGGTTTGACAGAACACCCATTCAAATTCAGAGCTCTAAAGACATTTCAGCTCTCTATAGTCAACTGTGAGTATCCCTTACTGGTTGGACTCTAACAGAAACAAAAGATTTTCTAAAACTGGGAAGAGATTTGAAGGACAAGTTAAGATTTAGTGGTTAATAGTATGAAGGTTGAGGCAGTTAAGCATTTTCAAAGGGAGGTTTGTATTTATGTGGGAAAAAAAAACAAAAAAAATCGCAGTGCAAGTGAAAACATTTTAAGTGGCGTAATAAATTCAGCTTATTTTTTGCTGATTGGGTGAGTCTGATTGTTGTGGATGCTGGGAGAACATCAACTTCCTCACTGTTATATTCAAGTTTTGAGTTTAGTGAATGAAGAGTACTAACATGGGGTTGTTTTGTATGGCGTTCCACTCATGCACAGAACAAGCTTTTTAACATAAGTTTGATTGAGTTAGGAGAGAAGAGCTTAAAATAACCTGCATAGATCTCTAATTTCACCCAAACTCACACTGGACATATGGCGCGCTAAACGTACATTCTTGATCGCACTATTAGCATACAGTGTTCACACTGGACTGTCGCTACCTAATACTAGCACATGTTCTCGCAGCTGGAAGAGGCCTGGTGTTCAACTGTTTTAACTTTTAATGTTTGTTTAATGGACACAGTCTTAAATATGTGGGTAGCATGAAAGAGTTTTGAAAATGAAAGCCAGAAACATAGACTTTTCAAGAGACAGCAAGCGCCGCAAACAGCTCCGACCCACTTCCTCAACTGACTCAAATCTTATGCATCTCGATTTGAGTTGCAGGTCACACCTCACGACTTTCCCACCCAAAGTCCATGAGACCCAGAAGTCAGTGATTTGAGCCACTCGTGCCTCATATCTGCTCATTTTGTAAAAAAAAACTCAAACTACTGAGAGATACATGAGAATTGAGTCTCAACCAACAAACCTTGAGATGCGGTTCACAAGACTTGAGTCGCGGCTCACGAGACATGAATCTAAGCCCACAAGACTGGAGTAACAAATCACAAGAGTTGACTTGCGACTGTTGTAAAATTGTGTAAGAATTGTGTCGCAGCTCAAAGACTTGAGTCGCGACCCATGAGACCCGAGTCACGACCTACGAGACTTGAGTCATGGTGCACGAGATTTGAGTTGCTGTTCACAAAACTTAAGTTGCATTTCACGAAGCATTACTTGCGTTTCACGAGACAAGAGTCTAGGCTCATGAGACTTGAGTTGCGGTTCACGAGACATGAATCTAAGCTCACAAGACTTGAGTTGCAACCCACTAGACTTGACTCACGGCTGATGAGAATAGACTTAATGCTCATGAAACTTGAGTCGCAGTTAACAAGACTGGAGTAGCGACCCACTAGACTTAAGTCGCGGCCCGTGAGGATTGAGTTGCAGTCCTCAAGTCTTGAGTCACGACCCACAAGACTTGAGTCGTGATGCACTAAATTTGTGTTGCGGTTCACAAGACGTGAGTCTAGGCTCACAAGACTTAAGTCCTGACCCATGAGACTTGACTAACGGGTCTCAAAAATTGAGTTTTGGCTCATGGGACTTGAGTCGTGCTCCACAAAACATGAGTAGCAGCTCACAAGACTTGAGTCAAAGGAGCCACCAGATGTAGATTGAAGGTGTTTGCAGCGCCAGCCTCAGCTGGGTTTTAATTGGAACGCACATTGGTGAGGCCGTTGTGAACACAGTTTTACAAGATGTGCTGGAATTAGGATTGAGATTTTCTCTGTCACTACCAATCAAAGACTTTCTGCAAATTAAATAAGCCTCAATATCTGTAAAAAAAAAAACACAAAACAATAAAAAATATTTTCTATTCTATTGCCTAGTAATTATTGATGTAATGGTCTGACATCACCAGCTGTCTTTCCATACAGATTGTGCTCACAGAGAGGCTCAGCTAAATCCTGCAGGTTAACCCTGAACCATTTTTGTTCTCAGATTCAGTGTTAATCCACTCAGATTATAACTATCAATCAATAAAGCTACTGAATGCCTGCTTACTTTAGTGACCCTGCTCTTTCTTCACCTTACTTCTATCCCCAGTTTGCCTCTCTTCGTGTCCTCATTCCACACTGTTAAGTGATGGACATGGCATAAGTGGAGCAGAGTGGGGAACTATCACAGAGATCCCGGAGATGCTTTATGAAAGCTCTGCTCCGGTGAAACGCACTCATTCAAACGCACATGACCAGAAATGCTCCACTTCTGCACTGATACCTTTCAACTGCAGCATTTTTTTGGAGTTCTGTTTGAAGAAGCATCCAATCACCTCCTTGCAGAGTCATCAGTGAGTGCTCGGCTCCTGAAGTCCAGCCACCATGAACACAGACCATTACCACTGCAGCATGTTAGAGCTGTGGGTGAGAAGCTGCAGAGCAGCTCAAACTTTAACCACAGCGACACGGAAACCTGACGACAGTCATAAACACAGTACACACAACTTATGCTAGTCACTGGGTGTCATTGTGGGAAGACTTTTGCCTGCGGGGGAATGACCTTTAAGAGGAATTTAACACCAGACCGAGAAGCAGATCCAGGAGCTGGTGAAAAGCAAGATGCATTTTTAGATCATTTTCTCAGCGGGTGAAAAGACGTGCAGAACTCTAAGGATCAAACTGTAAGGAAGCACTGCAGAAAAACATTAGAAATAGATCATATAAGTTTGGTTTATCTCACTATAGCTCTTTGTGCCAACACCACTGGTTTTCTCAGCATAATGTCAGTTAGACTGAATGATATTACTGCCTTAAATGAGGTGATTAGTGAGACCGAGTTTTAGCCTAACACAGACTGTGTGACTTTACAATAGTTGGAACCTCATTTTTTCATGTTAGCTGTTTTTGTGATCATTTAGGACTAAAAATGAGAGAATTTGTTGAGCAAACTAATGAAGAAATTGGGATGGTTAATCATCGTCAGAGATGTGTATATGTTTCAATATGTAGTAAGGGTTTAACCCTTTAACACAGTACATGGTGACCCCTAAATAGCACATACTCTTTGACATATTGTGATTCTTTGAGCGTTTACGCAATGAACGTGATTCATCTGGTTGACGTTAGCATCGTGCAACACGTAAGGGTTGCAAAACGGTGCAAAGGCGCTTTTCCCTGCGACAGAATCAGCTGATTCCATTGTGTAAGCACTTCAGCACTAAAGTGTTGCATATTAAATGCAAGGCTGGAACTATGTCAACTTCATAAACGGTTGAATGGTTATGGTAGTCGAAATAATGTAAACACTGGAGCTAAAACTCCAATGTTAAAGGGTTGAGGACTGTCTCATCGGACAGAAAAAAAATGGTTTCTTGAGAAGCTCTTCCTGATTTCAGCTGTTTTTGTTATGGTGTAGCCTGATCTTTAGTAAATATTTCCACAATTTGACATTTTTTGCCGTCTCCTGTTAGCCTCATTCGACCATGGCAACTGATTGAACTTCAGCAAAGTAAAAACCAAACAAAAGCTAAGAGGAGGAAGCTTTAGGATGGTGCTAGGGTGATGGTAAGGGACCCTGTGGAAGTTTTTTTTTGTCCTTGAGGACATGCTTACATTCATGTTCCTTAAGTTGATATGTTTCTTTGTAGTGTTCATTTGCAAACAGGAACTGTTGCTCTACTCACACTAGAAGAAGAAACCTCCTCAGGGAATCTTTAAAAAGAATGAGCGATGTGTGGGTGGGACCATCAATCCCCGATCTTGTTAGTTCTCTTCAATAGTTGAAAGCTGTGCTTTCCTTCCTTTCGTGTACATTCACACTATTTAGTCTTTGTCGTGTCGGTTTTGACTGACAATGAATGTGTGTGTGTGTTTCTGACACATTTCATCAATAAATGACAACAGTGACTGTTGATTATTTCAAGTGAGTTGCCTTAAGGCATTCAGGGAGGAACATTGAAACACTGAATTGTACCAGTTTCCCGTTTCTACTGCAGGACAGATAAGGCATCGCTCTCTTCACATCCTCTCCATGTCATTCTCGGATGTGTGTCGTTGAATGTGCCACTCATACATCATGTCATGTTATTTTCATCATTTGCAATGTGTTGCAAAAGAGCACTTTACAGTGTACGCAGGTCCGTCCACACCCTTTGTGTGTGCAGGATTATTGCTCTCGATAAACCCAGAGGTCATTCTGTTCTCCTGAAGTGAAGGCATAGTCATCCTTATTGCTGTCTGTCTCCCTCTCTCGTTCACAGTCATTCCCACGCACAACCACACACACTCACCTTTCTAAATGTTAAAGAGAATACTGTGATATCTAAATCTGTAACAAAGACAGACGGGCAGATCTTAGTTCGGAGTGTAGTATTCGGTGTCACACTCCTCCCATCACTTCTGCTTCCTCGCTTGTTAGTTGTCCTCCTGTTGCCTCGCATCAGCCGGTCACACCTCCATGCCAGGCTTGCTCAAATCCCCGTTCCCCTGGTTCCCTCCTCCGCCTCCACAGACGCCTCCCCCACCTCCACCCCTCTGGTCCTCGTCGTCGCTGTCGACCTCCTCGCTCTTCCTCTTGGTGTAGCGCTCATAGAGCACCATCAGGATCCCCATCACCCACGCCGACACAGTACCGGCCGAGAAGATGACGAAACCAATGGCGATGAAGAACAGGTAGTCCCAGTAACCCAGGCCCTGGTGGCAGTCCACTCTCAGCTGCATGCCTACGTCCGCCAACCGCTGGCCCGCCAGCTCTGGAGGATTGTAGCAAACGGTCTGTCCCTCGTCTGGAGGCAGAAGACAGGGATGACAGAGAAAGAGTGGAATTTAATAAGGAATGTATGCAATAAACCACAGAATAATAAGCATATGGCTGAGGGTAAAGTAGGAGGGGTGGGGGGAAAAAACAGCGCAATTACTTTGGAGAAATTGTAGGGAACCATCAACAGTCAGAGCTCGAACAACAACGCCGAGATAACCTCTGTGAAAATGAACCCCAGGAGACTATAGATTTCCTCTGAGTAATAAAGGTCTTTGGTTTCTAGGACAGGGAAACATTGTTATGCTCCACACACTCACACATACATGCAAAGCAAAGGTGACTGCAAGCCTCTGACACATCACCCCTCCCACCTGCGTCTCCACATCCGTACAGAGTCCATAGCAAGCCAGAGATGAGAAGATGAATGTCTTCCCTGACAAAACATCTACAACTCATTATGACCAACTGCTGACCACCAAGACGTGCAACAGTAAGCCTGTTTGGTAATGCGAATGCTTTGAAACAAGCAGGTCAAAGGTTCCTGAAGGCTGAGAGTCTAGACTGTGCTTTTAGAGTCTCGCTGAGGAGCTCATTAGCATGAATTCCTTCTGCCACAGTGATTTAGCATCAAGCAAATGTTTAACTTTGCTGACTACTGTTTTGCTATTAGGTGCTTGTTGGATTCAGCTAAACAATGAAAGGAAATAGATGGAAATCAAAGTGAAAACACGCACAAGGACACATGGAGGTTTTCAAACCAAAATTATGGTTCTTATTTGGGCCCTGTTCACCAGCTTCTCTGATAATGTCACAAAACTTTAAAGTGTAACCAAACCCTAAATCAACTTTTTTTTCTGTTGACCTCTATAAATGGGGCTTTAAAAGTGCTGTCTGTTGGTCATTGTCACATTTTTGGCAAATTAAATTTACTTTTTTAATTCTTGAAAATATAGTCAAAAGTCCTTCGTGTGCTGCCCTCTACAGGTTGAAACAAGGTGTTGCGTTTGAATTTCTTGATTGGTCAAACCATGCGAGTCCCTCGTCATTTCAGAAGTCCTACGTCATGATCTGCAGCTCCAGTTATGATAACAGTCCTGTTCCCCAGCCCCACCCCTCTGACTGGATTTTCAAATTGTGGCTGTGGATGGAGTCAGCTTCCAACTTACTTGTTTGGTTACACTTTAAAGACAATCTCCAATCATCTTTGGGTCTATTTTCAAAGCAGCCTTCTAATTATGATAATGTCATTTTTTAGCCAAAATCCAAAAAGTTGAGTTGTTTTATAGGGCTGTGGATCGTTGCTTAGGTGGCGAATCAAGCTCAATGACTCACAAATCGAACCACCTTTCTTACTTTTCAATATAATGTTTGTTGCTTTGAGTGTGTCTTTTTACTGGATGTATGAAAATTGAAATTATTTGTATTAAATCCCTGTCATTTATACATTTATTTAGAACAGAAGATCAGAATCAACAAAAATGATAAAAAAAAATAAAATATTTAAATGGATAGAAATGGTGTTTGTTATTTTAAGCAAGTTTTTTTGGTCAACTTTCTGGTTAAGTTCAGCAGTAACATAAACAACATAAAAAGCATTAAACTAAATCATTGTTGTTTTTGATCATTTATCTAAAAAACCTGAAAATTTTCTCCACAGTTTTCCATCCTCAGTTCTTCAACATTTTACACTCTAAGCATTACATGTTGAGCCTGTATGAAAAAGTCTTTTTTTTCCACAGCAGAATCAGCTGATTCACATTGATTACATCCGCCGCACTTCAGCTGTGTGGAGCTGCGTATCTGCGCGAGGCTGCGTTTCTCCGCTTCGGAATCCGCTGGAGCCACATTAATTGACAACAGTTGAAGAGTTACCATGACCTAAAGAATGTAAACACTGGAGCTATAGCTAAAAAAGCTAATTTGTTTTTTAAGAAGCTATGTTAGTGAGCAGAACCTCAGTCTCAGCCTTTGAACGGAAAAAAGCTCTTGTTAGTTGTACTTTGAAAACCAAAAGCTTCACCGACGTGCATATTTGTTTACTTCTGGTAACAGTAGCGCGATTCTTTCAGCTTTGTTTTAGTCTGTAAACTTAAAATCCAACATTATTCTGCATTTCAGTGCAAAACATACATGCCCAAGATAATATTTTACTACACTCTACTATATTTTTAAAGATCGCAAATCAGCGATCTTGAACATTGCAAATATTCGTACTCAAATTTTTGGGAGCAGATCGCGACAGATACTCGTTACTGCCCTATCTAGGACATAGTTTCTGCAGAGTGGCAGGAGTTCATTAGAATTCACCTTTTGAGTTGTTGGCTGTTGGTGTGGAGCAAGCCTATCCCACTTCCCGTCATCCATCTGTTTACGCTCTCTCTCACTAGCTTACAGACCCTAAAACCCCCAATCTAACATTACTGGTGCAACAAAAATGGCACGCAGCTAGCCAGCCGTACAGTTTTGAGCTAAATGCCAGCTTGGACGAAGAAAACAAAGATGGATCTATTTATCTACAAGTGGATGCAGCAGAATGCAGTAGAGCAGGGAGCTTGTGGCCCAGCCAGCATATTTTTTATAACACAAATACAATCTTTTTCAAACTGCATTTTTATTAATCTGCTCATGATTCATGATTTGAATAAAGAAATACTCAGAAAAGCAATTTGAGCTTAATTTTCTCTTCTATTTCCTCCATTAAGAGAAAAATGCCACAAAAACATATTAAAAAAAAAGCAATTTTAATCGGAGTGGGTCTTTAATAAAACTTAATGACTACTTTTAATCTAAAAACCTTCCTCATCTAAAAAAAAGTCATTTCCAATAGGTAGTTAATTAGTTTGTGACAAATCTAAAAGAAAAGCTGTCAACCAGGGTGTCAGGTGGAGCTCTGGAACCGCACTACAAGATCAAAGATGATTCGTATCTGTCTGTGAGTGTGAGGAAGGCACAAAGTAAGCCAAGTTTGACTGCAAGAGGCCTTGAGAAGATCTAGGAAACACTGGAGTGATGCTGCTCTGCTGTGCAGAGAATCCTGCAGATGTGTCTCTTTAATGGATGAGTCATAGAGATCTCTGCAGCACTTTTTCACCAAAACATCCTGCATCAGAAATGTGGAAATAGGGTCAATCTTTAAAAGGGAAACCAAGCAGGAAATAAAGGTAATGGAGGGAAAGTAGCAAGTTTAGTGAAAACAACTCAACTTTTTTATATTTTTATGCAAAATGCTTTATAAAGAACTGTTAGGTATGCAAGAAGTTGTGTGTAATTACTTCGTGACTTCTTTACACTAAGAGAAACTCGTCATTTATTGACAAGTGAAACTAAGCATAGCACTAAAGGAAGGAAATGTGTCTTTGGTAGATTATTTCTTGATTGTTACCATGCTTCTTTGCAGTAAATCTTATACCACTGTAAGCTTGTTGCAACAGTGTGACATTTCTTGAGAGCATGAATTAGTGGGGTGAGTAGGACAGCTGAGTGTGCTTCTCTCCTATCAACGTCAAACAGCTTATTTTCTGACACCAATTTTGATTTTAAGGTCATGGTGGAATAATGTGGATCATGGAGTCGGTGAAGGTTCTTATTCATCCAGGTGACGTTGTCTTGAAGTTGAGTCATGGCATCTTAACGTAAAATCTTCTTTCTTAAAACATTTGCAAAACACAAATGTATCCACAACTTTTGCTGAAACATTTAGTTTTAGAAGAACTTTGGGGCCAAATCCTGTCGTAGAAAACAACTCCTCACTGTAATCTCACTCTACCAATTACCACGTAATGCAAGAAAAGCCAAACTCAGACTCATCCCTCAGATTACCATAAAGCAAAGTATGATTCATCAGTTCAGTACTTCTCCGCTGCTCTAGATGCTACACAGTATAGGATCCAACGCTTTGCTTGGGGATGGATGGTTTGGATGCTGCTGCTCATTCCATGAAACTCTGTACACACTATCCTCTAGCGAATCTGAAGGTTGCATGAAGTTTGAGGTCTGTGGTGAATGAATCTTCAGCAGAAATGTTGTGACTCCTGCACATTATGCACCCCAGCACCTGCTGACCCCTAATGGGACATTCACACCAGACGGGATTCGGCGCAGCAGGGGCGTCAAGTTTCAATGTTTAGTCAACAACTCACTGCATAGTTTGCTCCTGTACTTTTTCCAATGACAGACCACGTAAAATAAGAAATGGCAATACATCCTCAGAGACCATTAACATAAGTTTGACCTGGTTTAGTTGGTAAAGCGTGTTCAATGACCACGCATTTTGTATGTATGGTAGTAAAACTTAACCATGTGTGACAGCAAAAGTTTTGAATAGGGAAGCCTGAAATACGCTTTTGAATAGACTTTTATTGGAAGTGGCTGCTTGAACACTTGTTGCTAAAGGTGATGTGAACGTAGCTTAATGTTCACATCATTAAGTGAGACTGAATAAACAATAAAGTTTACTTTGACCTTTATTTTAATACATATAGTTAATAAAGTTACTGCCTGCAAAAAATTAAAACATTTGTGAAATAGATCTGATGTCAGTACAGGAAAAAAACAAAAACCAAATATTTGATCATTTAAAATGAAAAAGACTTTATAGAATTCTTGTTATAAGTTTGGATGAATTTGTTATA
The DNA here is from genome assembly GCF_002922805.2 of Oryzias melastigma. Lineage (NCBI taxonomy): Eukaryota > Metazoa > Chordata > Actinopteri > Beloniformes > Adrianichthyidae > Oryzias > Oryzias melastigma. The sequence goes on along the minus strand of NC_050515.1, from coordinate 25,466,692 downwards.
ACATTTCCCTCAGATCTTAAACTCTTTAAAGATAAAAACTATCACAAAAGTATCGGTGGTTTGAAGTCAAGCAAACAGCTGATATTCTGATTTGTAAAAAATGATTTTATTGATTTTAGTTCAATGAGTTTTAAAGATGATGCATTAACTTGAGAACCCGGTTATAAGGAACAAAGCGTAGTGGGGAGGCATGCTCTTTAACAAAGTGATCAGAATTAAGAAGAGAGGAGGACACAGTCAATGCCACTTTCAATCACTTCATCTGACCTCAGCGAGCCTGCTCCTCCACTCCCAGCCTCCCTGTGAGCCTAATTACCTCCGTACTCTCTATAATGGACAATTCTTTTTCTCTAAGCAGAGCAAAATGAGAGAGATGACAGAGGCTACGGAGAGATAGAAAAACAGACTATGACAGCACTTTTAAAGAGGAGGAAAAACTATGACTGAGAACAAAGTCAAACCTAGATTAGAGCAAACTAATGCACAGGTTCATTATTTTATTCATATTTACGTTTCCACTCATTTAAATGAAAGCTCCAGATAAAGAAATACATTCACAGATGACACAAGTCTTTTGCTGCAGTTTTGTCTTGTGGTGGATTTTCTGCAGCGCTGTTAATAAAGTTAATTAAACTGATATTAGCTACAAATGCAGAGAAAATTTGGACTACAGATGCAAGCAATACTGAAGTATAGACTGATAAAACCTGGCCTTATACAGAGTAAAACATGTAATTAATCTACGTGAACATCAGAGTTTTGTTACTAGTCCTAATTTATTTTTTCCATTCTTATTTCTTATCTCATTTTCCTGATAATTAGATCATTATGATGGCAAGTTTCATTAAAAAAACAAGAATATTCCAAAAAAAGTAAAGTATTCAAGTGAAACTTAAATGTTGTATAAAATCATTACACATAGTTAAAAAGCCTTAATTTCTTGTTATTTGCACACAAAAAATATTGACCTTTTTTTTTTTTTTTTTACAAAATTCTATTAAGATGTACCTGTGAGTTTATTTATGTTGTCTGACAACATCTCTTATCAGACCACTAAGCCAATTGACCAAAATCCCTGCAGCACAGCTGCTGCAGTTTGATAAGGCTTCCTCTGATCAATACAACTTAACGACCGCTCACCAGAAATCTGTGTCTCAGTCAGAAGAAACACATCTGCAGGCAACCAATCACTATTCTTCATTATAATATAATATAATATAATATAATATAATATAATATAATATAATATAATATAATATAATATAATATAATATAATATAATATAATATGATATCTTTAAAATACGTCCTCCTTTATCTAGTCCTAATGGAACATTTGTCTTTCATATATCATGGTCGAGAATTACATTCACAAATACATGAAAATACATGGTGTGTCTGGCATTGCATGTTGTGTTTTGAAAAAAGTTTCAGACAAACTAACCATTTTTTTATTTTAATGTCAAAGTGCCTTCTTGCCTCTACTTTAATGCATGCATATTTTTTTTCTTTGTGTTTTATTCAGACTTTTTATCCTTCATATATTCTTTATTCATTGACTTGTTGATCAAATGAAAGTAAAAATGCAGGTCAATTAAAAAAAAAAAACCCAACTGTGGCGAAATTGCAATAAATAACTGCTATATAACATTTTAGTGAGTCTATAATCCGAAATTTTTGTTTAATGTTTTTATTTAAAAAAGAAATAGGCTGTACTGTATTTTCATTTGTTTGTTAGAACTTGTAATACCGTTATTTTAATTCATTTAAGGTATTTAGAAACAATTAAAAGATAAATCCAATTTTTAATATAAATACTTACAAATTTGCATTAAAAGTCATCGATGTGAAGATGCAACAATTTCTTGTGGTCCTGAACTCTCAGATTATCTTTCACTGAGATAACTACAAGCACAACCAATGTACACAAGAAAACGCCATAAATTAGGGTTATATTCTATTTCATAGTGTTTGTGTTGTCAGTAGTAACCCAGTCAGATCTATTAGAGTGGATGTTGTCAACTGACACCACTAGGAATTTACCCCCAAATCAAATCAAATGTCTATTTCAAATCACACTTTTAGTTTATTCGAGTTCTTTAAAGCTAAAAAAGCATTTTCTTTAATCCCTTTAAATAAAAAATCTGAACTAATGAACTTTTCCCACAGGGCTGCTTAATCCAGCATTTCAGCCAGTTTCTCTCTATTTAACATTCAAGTCAATATTTGACAGAAAATTCAAGACTGATTGCCATAATAAGGCATAAAAGGAAATTGTGAGTGTCGTCACAGTGCACAGGAAAAGGTGGCATCAAGGATGATTCACTTTGCTCTCAGGCACTTGCTCGTCACCGTCTGTTTCTTTGCCGCGCACAGTTTTCTTGCGCATCCCATCACTCAGGCTGGCACACCACTCAGACATCACTTTGGCAGGATGCCCTTGACATTTTCAGTCCGTCTGCTTTTTCGCAGTCCCTGTTTTCCCCTCTGATTCCTCCTTTCAATTATATTTATATATATTAGCCCATTAATTTTAGGAAACAACACAATAATGGATTGGATTTCTCTGTGCTGTTCCAGACGCTCAAAGCTCTTACAATGTGTATCCAGTATTCATTCAGTCCTCATTCATACTTGGTGATGGTAAGCTACAGGTGTAGCTACGGCTGCTGTGGGACAGACTGACAGAGGTGTGGCTGCCGGTACACGCTACCTTTGACTGTCACCGGGACATTCACAAGCATTCATACACCAGTGCAGTCACACCTGTATGAGGCCAGATAAGTCTCATATTTATACATATTTATGCAAACACGTAACATAAGTTCATAAATCCACAAGATCTGTTCCACAAAAGCAAACAATGTGGTTCACAAAAACACACAAACTGTTTCACAAATATACCTGCTGTGACTCACAAATATATATTTATGAAAACACGTAATATAAATTCACAAATCCACATGAACTGTTTCGCAAATGCATGAATGTGTGTTTTTGTGAAACAGATCATGTGGATTTGTGAATTTATATTACGTTAGGGCTGGGCGATACGACCAAAAAAATCTAATCTCAGACTTTTTTCATTCCAAATTTCATTTTCTATTTTAATCAATTTTTTTTCTCCCTCCTTTTACTTTCTTTAACAAAAGTAGAAAATCGCTGCATGTCCCGCTGCTTCAAAGCTAACCGCTACATAAACAGAGATGTTTAGCAGAAGGGTTCGTGGGTGGAGGCCTCACGAAGCAAGTGCCTTTTTTTTTTTTTTTTATCTTTCTTTGCCTCACGGTAGAGGCTCCTCCGCTAGCTGCAGCTTTCATGTCAAGAGATGGACAGGTTGACTCTACGCCGAACTACAGAAGCCCATGAGACCAGAGAGCTGGGGAAAAAAAATCTTGATTTTCCTAAACATACATCGCCTGAAACAAAAAATTGGAATTAATCGATAATATCGATATATTGTCCAGCCCTATATTACGTGTTTGCAAAAATACATATTTGTGAACTGGAGCATTTGTGAAATAAACTTTGTGTGTTTCAAATATATCTGGCCTCATACAAGAGGCAGGTAGGGTGAAGTATCTTGCCCAAGGACACACAACAACAGTTGACTAGGGGGAGCGTGGTTCAAACTGTTGACCCTTCAATCATCCACCAACCTGCTCAACCACCTAAACCACCTAAACCAGTGGCATCCTCAAGCAAAAAGCCATTCAGCAACAGTCAAATTGGTCTAAATTTAAGAGTGTGGTCTACAAGGACCATTTTAAGGTTTTCTTTGTTGAGACAAAAAGACAGTGAGGACAGGAGATGTTTAAGTCAAAACTTGATGTTACTCACTAGATTGTTTTTTTGGTTTTTCATAAAAAACCTGATCAGTCTATCAAATACCAGCTGGAGATAGTTGAGTTACAGTGGGACAAAAAAAGTATTTGGTCAGCCACCAATTGTGCAAGTTCTTCTTGTGATCATTTTGACCCCACGGGGTGAGATCACATCGGAAGCCCCAGATCAAGGAAGATTATCAGTGATCCTGTATGTCTTCTATTTCCTAATAATTGCTCCCACAGTTGATTTCTTCACACCAAGCTGCTCACCTATTGCAGATTCAGCCTTTCCAGCTTGGTGCAGGTCAACCATTTTGTTTCTGGTGTCCTTAGACAGCTCTTTGGTCTTTGCCATGGTGGAGTTAGGAGTGTGACTATTGAGGTTGTGGACAGGAGTCTTTTATATAGATAACGAGTTCAAACATTAATACAGGAAATGAGTGGAGAACAGAGAATCATCTTACAGAAAAAGTTACAGGTCTGAGAGCCAGAAATCTTGCTTGTTTGTAGGTGACCAAATACTTATTTTCCATAATAATTTGCAAATATTTTTTTTAAACAGACAATGTGATTTTCTGTATTTTCTTTCTCATTTTGTCTCTCATAGTTGAGGTATACTTAAGGTGAAAATTACAGGCCTCTTTCATTGTTATAAGTGGGAGAACTTGCACAATTGGTAGCTGACTAAATACTGTTCTGCTCTACTGTACTTCTGACTGTGCTGTAGAGCAGCATCCATATACTTAC
>NC_050515.1:25451848-25460937 GCF_002922805.2 Oryzias melastigma | reverse complement strand
TCAGTGTTTCTCCAGTGTGCGTATGACCTGAGGGCGCCAGGCTGAGGCAATATTAAGAGGGTTGAGCAGGCCACATTGAGAGATTTGCTACTGACTGCACACAAATCCTTGCAGTTCAGTGACACATTACAAGCCAGGGGCAGTAAAGATAAAAATAGTGTTGTAAGAATTAAACAGCAGCAATCAGAGAAAAAATGCACTTGCTACTTCTCACAAACAGGCAGAGAATTGACAACATAAGCAGGTATTCCTCCGACTGGATGCTAAACTTCGAGAAAGATATGCACCATAAATACAATGTTTTTTGTGTGCAGGCATCTATAGTTACAAGTTTGTTTGTCTTTTAATCTCAAACTCTGCTACAATCTTCCATCACAGCACTGACACAGTGACACAGAAGAGGACTTCCAGCAGAAAAGGTGATGCTACCAAAAAACTTTAATGAACTTTGGGCTTGATCTTCGCACTGCAATGTTCCTGGTGCAAAAAGTGAAAGTGTAATAACAGTGTGTGTGGTATGAAGCTCCAGGGCAGATACTCTGTAGAGGAAGCTATTTTTAGGCAGATTAATTATGCCAGCGTATATTAACGGTAATCAGCGTGGGTATACAGGGGAGGAGGCTAGGAGCTGCAGACAGAAGAATCTTCTATCTTGCTTACAAAGCAAACTAATTAAAACTGTTAACATCTGACTATCATCATGCTTTGCCTCTCCACCTCCCACCCCTCCCCTTAATTTCTAACCTCCAGGTGGATGCAGGTCCTTGAAAGAAGGAAAACCAATTTGTAACCCCATGTAAGCATTTTATCTGTGTGCTGCATGACCTTTTACTTTTACACGTGCAACTTATTTTTATTAAAAGCCAATTAATTTTGTGTGAATGCTTGACAAATGATTTCTGCCATATAATGTTTTTGATTAATATTAGGCAAAGTCATGACAAATGGAAAAGGTGTGCTGAGAAAATAGCAATTACACCATTTTCTCCATCCATTCATCTTTTTCTGCTATATTCAGGTGGCAGTAGTCTAAGCAGAGACCTCCAGACCTCCGTCTCCAAGGACACTTCCTCCAGTGATGTAGGGGATTCACCAATTTGCTCCCAGGCCAGCTAAGAGACAAACTGACCCAGTGCACACTGAAGATCCTGGCTCTCTTAGCCCAACAGAACATCATCTGCAAACAGCAGAGATGAAGTCTTGCACCTCCTAAACCAGACTACCTCAGCCCTTGCTGGCTGAGCCCAGAAATTTGAACATAAAAAGAACCAAAGACAAAGGGAATTCTTGACGGAGTCCTATATGCTTTGGAAACAGGTTCAACTTCTGGTGTTAATTATGACAAAGCTGCTATGGTTGTTCCAAGACTGGATCATCTATTGTAGAAGGCCCATTGCCAAACTCGCAAGAACCTTCAAGCACTCTGTGTACAGTTTAGAGCTGATCCTTCTGTTTTACAACCAGGACAAAAACTGCACTAGTTCTCCTGAATCAGAGGTTACGCTATAAGCTGAATTATCCTCTCCAGTACCTTGGAGTAGACTTCATTGGGGAGGCTGAATAGTGTGATCCCACTATATATGGACCCTGAGGTCTACCTTATAAAAAGAGGAACCACCATCCTGGTCTTCCAGTCAAGAGGTACTCTTCCTGACCACCACACAATGTTGCAAAGGCGTGTCACCCAAGATGCTTCTACAATATCTAGAGACTTGAGGTTCTCAAGGTAGACCTTACCACCCTTACTTTACCCGCCCCAGTGCTTCTTAACTACCTCTGTAACGTCACCTTGGGTGATGAACTGGCCCACTCCTGTGATCTCAGCCTCTGCTTCCAAATCGGAAGTATTGTCAGGGGGATTAAGACGATCCTCAAGTATTCCTTTCACCTTGCAACAATATCCTCAGCTCAATATTGCACTGTAGACAGCACTGGCAGAGAACTGCTTCCCCATCCTGAGGTGTCAAATAGTTTGTCAGAGTTACTGGTCAGCCGATGGTGCTTTTCCGGGACTTTCCCGAAATCCTCCAAGACCCCAATTCTAGTCGCTTCAAATGTTCACACTGCATGCAGCCGGCACTGCAGAGACCTGTCAGATGTCTCTGGAGTCCTATAAGCCAACCAGACTCCATTCTTTATCAGTCTTGGCATCGCCTCTTACTTTCGGCAGCCTTCAACCCCTCTCTCCACCCAAGAGTCCAAGACACACAGTAAAAACGGTCAAAAGTTCATTATTAACCTCCTTCCCAGGTTGTACTGGTATCACATGCAATGATGGACATCCTTGTGTTCGAGTAGGATGTTTGGAAAGTAATAAAACTGACTGGCACAGAAATCCAACAGTGAAATGCTGTTTTGGTTCAAATCACTCCTCCCAATCACCCTTGAAAACCCAGCAGAACAATAGAATCCCTGCTTTAAGCACTTTCTGGCATTTCTGTGGATTTGTTTGTTGAAGATTTCTCCCTTGACTGCCCCCAAAATCATTAAGGATCTAACAATTAATCGATTAAATAATTTAATTTCCTGTAATCCATCCAGATCAATTCTCCTGAGGCAGGATCAAATCAAATTGACTTAAACCACTAAAAAATTGTTTCAAAATTAGATAATTGCTCTTAGAAAATACTATTTGGATTGATACATGATAGATCTATTTTTATGGACTACAGGGTGGCGCAGTGGTTAGCGCCTTTGCCTCACAGCAAGAAGACCCCTGGTCCAAGTCGCGGCTGGGGGACCTGAAACAAAGGGGGACCTTTTTGTGTGGAATTTGTATGTTCTTCCCGTGCATGCGTGGATTTTCTGCAGGAACTCGGGCCTCCCCCCACCGTCCAATAACATGCTTCATAGGCTAATTGGTGACTCTGAATTGTCTTTTGGTCTGAATGCGAGTGTGTATGGGTATGTGGTTTTTGCCCTGCGACAGGCATGGCGATCAGTCCAGGGTGTTCCCTGCCCTCGCCCATGAGTAGCCAGGTTAGGCTCTGGCAGCCCTGTGACCCCAAAAGGGACAAAACGCGTTTAGAAAATGGATGGATGGAGGTTTATTTTACTATAGAATAAAAACGACCAAGTGTCATCACAGCAGACAACACGTGATGGCAGCAAAAAAGGATCAGTCCATCAATTCTGTCAGGGGCCAACCTGCCATTTCTGCCTCCAACCACCAGAGGGAGTCCTCTCTAGAGTACTGGCTGTCTCTGCTCACTACCGCTTCTGTCTTCACCAGCAGTTCTTCAACATCAGCATATTCTTTGTAATGCTACTTGCCACTCAGTCCAGTGTGAAGTCTTGAATAATTTTCCCTAACATTCAGACTGAGTATTGTTCTCTGTTTATCACCTCTCTCTGTTCTGATCTTTACCTGTTGCTCTCACCCTCCTGCCTCGCTCCTATGCTTCACCTCTGCCTGGTTCCTGACTACGATTCTGCCTTGTACTTCCCTGCTCGCTAACTCCATTAAAAGAAGCTGCACATGGATCCACATGTCTCAGCCTCTCCGTCTCAATTACACTCCCACTGTCAGGATCAGCCATCCATCTCCACCTCTGACCACCAGAGGGAGCCCTCGCCTGAATTTTAACCTGCTCTGCTCTCACCTGCCAGCAACCTGCCTCATCATCACCAGCTGCTTCTCATCACCCTCATTGACCTCCGTGTATTTATTCACCCTCTGGACTTTTCTCGGTGCGAAGTGTTGTTTTCGGCTGCGCATACAATCTGAGCATTTACTCTTTGTTGCCTCTTAGTGTTTTGGACCTCTACCTGTTTCTTCCGATGCCCTGCCTTGCTCCTCGTTTGACCTTTTGCCTGGACTCTGACTCTGCCTTGTTTTTCGTAAGCCATTAAACTTTGTTGCATATGGATCCCAACGTCTCTGCCTCCTTACACCCATGTGTGGAAATGTTTACATTTTAAAGATATGTGACCATACAGTGTTATATTATTTTGATGTAGAAAAAATGCAATTTACTAAACTTCATGAAACTAAAATGCAAATGGATTTCCCATTAATTCTTATTTACTTGTTTGTTTGCACACATGTTTAATTTTCACTTGATTATCTTCCAAGAAAAACAAGGAATATGGAAAACTTCACCTGCACTGTTCAGTACCAGGGATTTATTTCTGAGTTGCACTGGTTTAAGTTTTGGCTAAAAATGTCCTGGATCGATTTTAGGTCAGTGAATGGGATCAAATCAGACTAAATCGGACCATTCAAAATGAATCAATATTGACTATGAATCGTTTCAGCAACCACATATTATGATAGGAATTGACTTATTAAAATGAATTATTACACCCCTAAAAGTCACGCAACACCACCCTTATGATGCTTCTTTTGGAGGTGGTATCCAGACGTAGCTGATCCCAGCTGGGCCCTGTTGGAAGAGCCCCAGCCATTAGTGGAGCAGCTTAGTGTCATTTTTAGCCAGAATCGTTCAGTTGATGATACAAGCATGAAATCTGGTACAGTTATGGTCTCTGAGTCTAGTTACAGGAAAAAAGTGCTAGCCACACAGAAATCCAATATGGCCGCCATTTTTTTCAAGATGGCCGCCATGGCAGTAAAGTTGGCAGAATATCATAAAAATAGTTTACTTGATGATGTTTTCAATGGTTTTTTGCCCCGAAAATGGACTGCTAATGCCAGGGTGGCAGTGAGGATGAGCTCTTTCTGCCTAAAAAATGCCCTATAATGGCCCTGTAATGTTTAGCAATAAAAACCTCATTTTACCTGATGAAGTACTCTTATTTTTTCAATGTAACTCATTACACCAATAACCTTTGGTGGCCATCTTGGAAAATGGCCGCCATTTTGGAATTTAAAGTGGCTAGCACTTTTTTCTTAAAATTTTGTGACTTATAAGTACTTCAGCCAAATTTCATGCTTGTATCATAAAATGAAATATTTTTTGAGTTAGCTGCTCCACTACATCAGAGACTTCCCACTAAGTCCTAAGCCCAAGCGTGGCTCCTGGTGGGCCCTTGAGAAGTATTTGAACTGTTCTTTGTCTGTCTAATCACCAAGGACTTACTGTATCTCCCAAGACAGTCTCAGTCATAGACCCTAGGGTCACTCAAGGTATCAAACTCCCCCACAAGAAGGCGGTGGTTCAGGGAAGGGTGCATGATTTTCTTTTAGTTTCAACTTTCTTCCATCACTTATATTAATCTGATCATTTACTTATCACCAGACCATTTACTTATCACTGGACCAATGGAGGATTGGATGGACTAGGGGAAAGTGTTATCCTAAAAGTCTCCAGACTTTGTGTCGATATTAGTCCAAGAAAGACATAAACATTCCCCATGTGTTATTGGTAAAAAATAATAACACACAAAAATGTAAGATATTATTTCAACACACACTTTAAATGTGTATTAATGTAATTGTTTTATTGATTACTGCTGACACGGATGGTCATCATCATCAGCTCATGAGCCGACATCTTTCTCAGAATTAGCTTTGCAACAATTTGCCCTTGTTATCCAACAAGACACAAAAATTGTCATTAAAAAGCTAAATCACTTGTAATGAGGTTGATGAGGACTAAGAATAGACCAAGACTAAGAATAGATGCCCTTTCTTCTTTTTAACATCCATAATGACTGAATACCCTGCACCCTAAGAGGCCTCCTCTGTTTAAAATGGCATAAGCAGAACTGCTCCCACGGCCCAATCTCTAATTTTCCCAGGTTTTTCTCTGATGGACGCCAGGTAGAGAGTGGGAGAAGTGAAGGTCAGATAGCAACAATTCGTGCTTCTCCTTATCCTGGCGCCTTATCGCTCTTGCTGTTTTTATCACCTGTCACTTTTAAATCCCGTCCTGGCACATTTGCATTTATATGTGTCCCTCTCTCACCATTAATCAGCTCTTTTCCATCACATCCACACATCTCCTCTGAGTTCTGCCTGTCATCTTCACACTCGCATATATGTCGGCACACATCAGAGTCTTGAACTCCTCTCCGTGCCACAGGTGATCACATCCCAAACACGCCCACACAAGCATCGCATCGCTCTCGGTTTCAAGTTCACTCTGTGAAATGTACAGGGACACTAAAATGTGTACAAGTTACACCGGATAAGTCAAGCGGTTGAATTTGATATGCTTCCCCACACCAGATGGGTCTAAAGAATGATTCCAGCTCATAAATAATGGATCATCTACCTGCATCGCACTGAGTTGATGCCTGCCTGTCATAATGACTGTTTTAATGGGTCTGAGTGATAGATCCAGGGCACAGACAATTAGTAACATCTTGTTTCCTCTGTCCGTGTTCAGGGATGGATCTGTTTGTATGGCTTTGTTTATCTCCTCTATCTTCTTTCATACTTTTTGTACATCATTTTAGCCCCAATCTCAGCTCTCCAGCTTTCTCTGAATGCCATGCGAACTCATCCTCATTCTTTCAGTTTGTCATCTTCAACCTCTTGCCCTCTGTTTCCCTCTTTTATGAATATTTAACTCTTGGCCTGTGCATGCCCCCTCTGTTTTTGGCTCTCTGCCTCACGTCTGTGAGCTGTCCAGGACACCGAGGGGTTAGCCCCAACACTGAAACCATAACACCAGAAAATGTGCCAGCCAGGAACAGCTCAAACCACCAATGTTCAGCATGTCTCAAATCTAGACTTGTTTATTTTGTCTGGGGTTGGCCTAACTGTAAAATAAAAAGAAACAGTCCATGAATTCACTGCAAAACTAGAAAAGTTACATTATCTGTGATAATTCTAGTGTGAATGTTTTTTGCTGAAAGTAGTTGCTGAAGATGCTGAAGCTTTTTGCTGATAATGCTGACACAATTTACTTTAATTGTTGAAGGGATTTGCTGAAAATTCAAAAGCTATTTTCAAAATATTAAATTTGCAAAAATACTGGGAAATTTGGTTAAAAAACTATGAAATAGTGCAGAAGTTGATCTACATTTCTGAAAAATGTGTAGTAAAATTGCTTAAAAATCCCTAATACGTGCCAATTTTGCAAACATATTTAGTGTGTTGCCTAAATAAGAGCTAAATCCAAAATAACCTAAAATTCCTCTTAAGACAAAATTGTCAAAAATATTTGCCTGTTGCTAAAATAGAAGCTAAACTCTAAATTAGCCAAAAATAAAGACCTCAGTAGATAACAAATTAGCCAAGAACGTTAGCATGTTGCTAAAATATTAGGTAAACTCCATTTTTTTTGGAAAATGAATATAAAAGATTAAACACAGCCCATGAATGTATTTAAAGGTTTGTTGCTAATACACTTAAAATTTTGAAAATTTGAATACTTTCTCATTCATTTCCATATTTTGCTCAATATTTCAAAAACTATAAAGTATATGAATATCAAAATTACAACCAGTAATGTCCTGAACGAGCTGAATGTTTTGATAGATTGCTGAAATTGCTGGAAGTGTGGTTGTGTTTTTACGTGCTGAAAAATGTACGGAAAGGGGCAGGATAATCTTTTTATGTGAATGCTTAGTAACCATTCACACAATAATAAGAAATTAGAGAAATTCAAGAGTTCAGGAGTTGGGGTTTTTGGAATGAAAACAATCTTAAAACTGCAAAAGCTTTATAGATAATTCTCAAGTTTTTATCAAATTTTGTTTGCATTGTCTGAACTGTGACACATTTAAGTCTAGAGGAACCTTTTATTGTGTTTTTCAGTTAGATGCTGAAGATTCTGCAGCAGAGATGCAGCCTCGTCATTCATCACCCAGCAGAGTGACACTGATGGAGGTAAGGAGGTGCTGGGAAGCTGGCTGCAAATCACTGCCAATTAGAAGTAAGCTGTAAAAAATGGGAGAACTCTGTGTCAGTCTGCTTCTTTTTAACCCAACCAGATGAAATCTGAATATTTTTTTTATTCGATTTATCAGCTGCAGCCTGTCGGTCTGGGTTTCCAGCATCCCTTTTCCTCACAGCACTGGTCCTCCAGCTGTCAGAATCATTTATAGAGCAGCTAATCTAGATAAGATTTCAAGATTTTAGTGTTGATCAACCTTTTAATTTAAAGATCATTAGTTAATTCTTCTTTATTGGAGTTTATATATGTCTAAATATGCCTGTGTGTCAGTGGAAACACACAATCACGTCTGACAAGAATATGTCATTTAACTCACATTTCAGCGAGCCTCCAGAGTCGCCTTTTTTCTATGTGTTGCAAAAATTAGTAGCATTTTTCCCAAAAGTGATGGAGGAAAAATCTGGTTCATGCGTTCTTTAAACACTTCAGCTCAATGTCAAAACAATCTTTCAGTTCCGCACAATAAGCTGCTCTGAGTGTATTGATTTCTCAAGCTTCTTTCAGATGACATAAGCACTTTGTTGTAATTCACAAACATTTGTGCTTTCCCTGATCTGCCCCGTAAATGACCTTTTTGTTGTTTTTTTTGTTTCTATAAATGTCAATTTTATTTTTCTTTTTTTTGTTTAAAACACATTTAAATAGCTAAAGTTGAATTTTATTATTGATTCTATTAAAATATTATATATTTCTAAAAAGATCTATCCATCTTACTGCATGATACATCATTTCCCGCACAGTAGAACCATTTTTTTTCTGTCCAAATCTATTTTGCTAAACTATTTTTCCCCTACTCGCTCCATGCAGCCTCTCTGCTTTAACATGTTCTCTTTCTAAGGGACACTAAACTGACATAACAAACTATTAATCAGCTGCTAACTTTCTTCAAGCATCGCTTCAAACTTAGTGGCTGCCAGAGTCCCAACATGTCAAGTTTTCTGACTCACACAAAAAAATGCAAAAAAGAAACAGAAAAATGAACAACTCAAGTGTTTTTCTGTGTGAGGACTTAATGAAAACAAACATGCACTCTCCTAAAGTTGATTCATTCAGACTGAGAGGCAGCGGCAGCTGGAATCTGCATTAGTTTCACTCACAGCCCTGCAGGTGGAACTGAAGGCATCCGCGGCCACAGACAGCCTGTGTTATCTAACACATGCTCATTTGACCCGCTTCGTGTCCTTACGCCGGTTACAGCAGCTGTTTTAATGAGCTCTTTGCATGTTTTTTAAGAATGAGAGGCAAATGATACACAGTGAGTGCAGGCTGATGCAAAAAAAA
>NC_050515.1:25416530-25451840 GCF_002922805.2 Oryzias melastigma | reverse complement strand
AAAAAAAAAAAAAGCCATGTTGTCAGGGATTAAACCGGCCCAGATGAGCATGTTCCCCCTCTCAGCATCAATGAGGGTATCGAGCTGTGATCCCTGTTCAGTTGTGCCAGTTTTTCCTCTAATATTTATGAAAACTGTCCAACCAGACGTCCTCAGGGGAATACATTCATGTCTTATCGCACCAACAATACCCGTCTGAGGAGTAAATGTTAGACACAGATGATTTGTGTCCAGATTAAGTTCTTTAGTCGCTCTTTAGATTTTTGAAAAAAGGTCCGACACCAAACTTTCACTTCCTGTTAGTGGGCAGATAAGGCTATTTATTGTTTATTATTTATCATCATTTAGTTTCTGTGCATGTTTGTACACTGCTTATTTTAATAAGAGAAACTTGACTTATTCGTTAAGTTAACACAACAAGTTTTTGCTGATGCGGGTCATTTTCCAAGCCTGATTTTAATTAGGGTCTGATCTTTATTGAGTTTCTGTGAAACCGTCACACATTTCTCATGGAGGTGCACTGACGTTGCTGCTGAGATGATTAAAAGAGGAAAGTGAGAAGTAAAATGCTCATTTAAAAACAATAGACAGGTTAAATCATTGGAAACGATGAAGTTTCTTGCACATAATTTTTAATTAAAGCATCCCTAGTGGTCTTTTAACTATGATTTTGCTGTTTTTAGTCAAAATCAAAATGTTCTCTTGTCCTCTTGTTACATTCCAATTTTGACAGAAATCTAAAAAAAGTGAAGGTAAAAAAGGTTAAATCTACGCTAAAGGAAGTCCCACATCAGCAGACAGTTTTATGGGACGGCATTGGGAGTAACGTCCACACGTTCCAAGTCATGAGCCTGTTTACAGCTGGAAGACCATTGAACCTCTAAAAGCAGCCGGGGCTTCAGTTCTCTGCTTTTCTTGAGTCAGTGAGGCTTGAAATCTGCTGTAAACCTGAGATGTTATTGAGAATTGAAGGGCAGTCTCAACTGTAACTGCAGCAGGAGCAGAGGAGGAAAGTCTCCTGATTGCTGTGACTCTGGAGGTCAAGCCGTTGAGATTCTCAGTTTGTGCCAAACATCCTCCTGATTCTCATGAGCGCTCATAATAAAAGTGTGCATGGACAGAGGAGCAACAGCAAGATTCCCATCATTGGGGAGTAAATTGACCGAGCAGGAACTCCTAAATTGGTTAAATGAGCTGATTGAGAGGATGAGGAGGGTCTTCTGGAGACAAGCAAGTCTAGAGGATGCAATGGATCATTCTGGACATGCAAACCAACAAATACCTTAAGTTTATCATTTATCATACTCACCTTGAAACTTGAACCCTTCTATCTTCACCCACAGGCAGAGGTCCTCCGTGTCACAGTCGCACCTCCAGGGGTTGCCGCTGAGGCCCAGAGAGCGCAGAGCGGGCAGGGCGATCAGGCTGCTGATGTTCAGGGAGGTCAGGTTGTTCCGGCTCACGTCCAGCACCTGCAGAGCAATGTTCTCCAAGAAGGCGTCCGGGTGGATCTCCCCCAGGCCGGGGTTATCCGTCATCCGGAGCATCACCAGCGACGCCAGAGGCCCGAAAGTCCGGTCCTCGATCTGCAGCAGAGTGTTGAAAGACAAGTCCAGGTAGGCGAGTTTCCGCAAGTTCCCGAAAGTGGACTCTGAGATCTCAGTCAGGGAGTTGTTGCTACAATCCAGGTAGACCAGGTCGGACAGGTAGTTGAGCTGCAGCGCCGGCAGGTCCCCGATGCGGTTGTTGGAGATGATGAGCTGGCGGGTCGCGAGGGGCAGGTCGTTGGGGAACAGGGTGAGATCCTGCCCGGCGCACTGGACCACCAGCTGGTCGTCGCACACGCATCTGTCGGGGCAGCCGGCAGTGAGCGCCGGAGAGGGGGCCACCCCCATGACGAAGAGAAAGAGGAAGAGGAGCCGGAGGGACTGCGCGCTGGGCTCGGGCAAGAAACGCATGACGATGCCGCCCGGGGCGTCATGAACTCGGGCTGGGCTGGAGCAGCTCTCCCCGGCGCTCCGCGGGCATCCTGCCTGTGTGCGAGGAGCTGGAGGAGAGGAGAGGAGTCTGCTCCGTGCGTCTGGACCCCAGCTGCTGTTTCTATCCAGCCTCCCTGTCTCTCAGAAAGACCGACGGTCAGTCAGCCGCTCACACGCACGCCGGCGCCCCCCGCACGGCTCCTCCACAGCGCATCGTTTCAGAAGGTGACCGGAGAGACGCGCGATACTCCCAGACTTTGTCCCATCTGAAGAGCAGAAGCACAGATTGTCCGCGGACGCCCCGTCTGTGTCTCATCTTTGTTTGCTGTGGTCTCCAACAGAGTGCATTATAGTTTCCAAACAAATGTTCCGACTTCCACAAATTCTCCCAAATCCTCCTCCAGATTCTCCACCACTCCACGGCTCTTCAAGATGCGTTTGGATGAGCGCGCGTGCGTCCGGAGCGTGCCGGTGTCCAGCAGCCAGCAGACAGGTCGGGTTCCTCTCCACAGCTGAGAGCGCGTCCTTCTGCTCTGCGTGATGCGCTGCCGAGCTCCTCTGCCTCTCTCTCTGCGCGCGCTCCCTCTCTCTCCATGTACTGCAGCGCTGCACGCGCTCAAGTCTCGTTTCTGTAGTGAGAGGAGGTCATCATCAGTTTGCCCTTTTGTCAAAACCAAAGCACAAAGCTGTCAGGCAAAGGGAAAAAAAAAATAATAAAAACAAAAACTCGCTGGCGCATGCGCCCTCGAGCTTAAGAACCAATTTTCAGATGTTTTGCTGACAAAATGAGCTTGTTAAACCATAATAGAATGCATTATATAATGCAGAATTGCAAGATTGCACACAATGCTGATATTTTCTCTTTTTTTAACTTTCTGGATAAAACATTAAAATGCTTTCTGTGTTTTTAACATGTTCTTGTGGCCCTTTTCTGATGATGAAGACGAATATATTCAGAATCTACTGGAATGACGTTGATCGTAACGTTTGAGCAATTAAAGATTTTCCATAATTTCTTACAGTTGCACTGACCTTATTCAAATAATGAGAATTGAAGCAGCTGGTCACATCTGGACCACACTTTATAAAAGTATTTTTTTCCAGAAACGCAAACACGAGGAGTGACTCTCAAACCAAACACACATTTTAGACAAAAAGCACTTTTTTGTGTGTGTGTTTTTTTTCTAAACTTCCGTCAAATTAGGAGGCCAGGAACATCTCAACTCAGTAACTCATCCAGCGGATGTGACCGGCAGTAACTTCTGATGACAGCAGGGCAGACTGAGGGCGAGGCAGGGCACAGGAGTGGACGTCTGCTGGGAGATTTAAACCAGAGGTTTTTTCTTCCCTGCTGATATTTCATCAGTCCACCTGGTGTAACCTCTCTAATGTTACCCCGTGCCATCTCTCTTTCACTGCATGCGCCGTATAGGTTGATTCAGTAAAGGGCACAACAAGCTCAGAAGGTCAATGTCACCTGAAGATCACTTAAAACTAAAAAAAAAAGGGTTGTCTGGGCAGAGAGCCTCCAGCTATTTCCTCCTGCAAACTTTGACATCAAATCTGTAGAAAACTATCTACGGCACCTCCGTGCTGACAGGGGGAGGAAAAGGTGTTGGGATTGTATTATCTTTCTGGGACATCCATTTCATGGCTTTTATCTCACACCCCCTGTTCTATGGAACTCTGCCGTTAGTTTGGAGGAGGTATATTGAAAACCCATTCCAAACAAGGCTGCAAATTGGTTTTGAGGGAAGCCAGCTTCAAGCTGGCGTATCGGGCATGCCGGATCAAGGTCAGGGATATGATTCTTAGAGGAGATGCCTGCTGACCAGTGTGGCAGGACCAATGCACATCACATAAGGAAATACCAGGAGCTCAAATGGAGTTGTTGTGCTTTGGCAGAGAAGATGCTAATTTTTAAGAGACATTCACATCCTCAAATCTGCTGCTGAGTCCATAAATATATGTTCCTTACAACTTTATAAAGGGAAATAAGCATACGTTTCCAATAGTTTAAGCTTTACTTTCTATTGGAGCAATGCTACAATTACAGTATAAAAGAAAAATAAACAAAAAAAGCCATAATTTAATTTTTTTTTCTAATTTTCTGTTTTCAGATGATTTAAATCCTTCACTCCAATCATTTTCTCCTCAGGTCTAAGTTTTCAAATATCTCAGCTTCTTCTGTTAATTCACCTTAATTTTGGTTCTCATTCTGAACACAATGTTTAAAATGTTGTTGCAATGTCAATGCTGTTGAATAAATGTGATAATTAATCTCTAAATAGATTACTTTTTAAACTAAAGCGGTGTGTTTCATGCATGCAACTTAAGCCATTGACTGGATATTGACTGGACATATCAACACCTTCTCCCTCGTGTCCCAAACAGGAAGTACCTGCTGGTTCCAAGAAGTCAAAATCCCATAGACTACTATTGAGAAATAGACAGTTATTACTCAGTCGTGTTATTTGTTAGAAAAACTATTCTTGCTCCACTTCATTCTTCTTAACATCTTCTTTCTAATCCAAATGTTTTTTAAGATATATTTTTTACTTATTGCAAGTTATTCAAGTAATAAACTGACCAATCAGATGCCTCAGTAAAAGCATGTGTTGCCCCCCTGGCCCCACCTCCAACATTTGATTGACAGCTTCTCCAGAGCTGCTTTCAGTGGCCTTCAAACAAGCTCACTCATGTTTGGTGACGGCAACTCCTCTAAAAACGTGACTCAGACCGATAACTGTTGACGGGCTGCAAAATGGTGGCAGCTGAAGCCATGGTGACGGCTTTGGCCGGATTTTGTGAGGGCCGGATGTAAGCCATTTTCTTTGGGTGACTTCAACAATTCAGACACAACCCATATCTTCAAAGTTTCTAGTGAGCAATCAGCCCCACAAATACTTTTTTAATGAACATGAACTGTAAAAATGACCTTAATCTGTGAGTTGAATATTACTTAAGTGGAGTTTTACTTGTTCTGCTTTGTTCAACTCTTTGATTTTGTTCCTGTTTTAATGAGAAAAATGGGACACCTAAAAGGAGAGATGTTCATTGTTTTTTCATGGCTCTCTCTTACAGACAAACTACCCTTGGCTCAGAGACACATCCCAGACAGACAGCGGCTCCCGTGGAAAAAAGCATTGCAGCTCTGCTCTGACACGGACATGGTTATCTGTATCCAGCCTGATAAATCACGTTGAAGCGAAGCTCCGCTGACAGAGCAAAGACACCTGGAGAAAAACGAGCCCAGTTCATCAGTGTTGGTTTCCTGCGACTCGTCTGTTCCCTCTGTCATGACTTTGCAGCCTAAATGGCTCCACTGAATCATGTCAGCAGACCATCAGACTCATTAATGTAACTTTCCTCTCTGACTGCTCTCAGTGGTGTCAGCTTGCGGAGAAGCTTGTTTGTCCACGTGTGAAATTGTGCATGAGCCTACAGAAAGTTGGGGGTGCATGACTCCGGGAGGTTCCGGGTGACCACGTGGGAGCGGGATGTGTCACGCTTGTTTTGTGGATGCCCTCTGAGATAGTCGTGTCAGTGCAGGCACAGATTATTTTTTTATAAGTGTACTTCGGTCTCACCTAACTGTTACACGATCCCGTCTGACCCTACGTCTATCGGAAAGCCCACCTTTGACCTAAAGGTGCCACCCCTGTTACCTAACAAGGTTTTCTCTTTCTGAGATCAATAGACTCCATAATGGCGAGCGGAGTTCCGTCTTATTTGCAGGCCAGGTCTCCTTAGTGAAAAAGCATCATAACTCTTTCTCCCTATTCTTTCCTCCCTTCAGGTCCTGACGTGGACATAATTCTTCTTCGCTGGGCCCGATCTTTCAGGCTGTGACTTTGACGCTCACTTTTCAGCGCATAAACAGAGCCATCATTCTAATGTAATTGAATCAGGAGTACAGTGATCCATCTGTCAGTCTGGAGTCAGTGCTGAGCTCTGGGTCTCTGAGAGGGATCTAGGAGGAAACATCAAAAATAATACGTTTTATGATTAGTGTGGAGGACAATGTGGGTACAAAAAAAAATAAAGATTATTCTGCTTTTGTGAGGGCCACAATCATTCACCTGGACAACGGGGGTTTTGCTTAAAATCTCTTTTATTCCTTTTTTGAATTAAAGAAAATAATTAACAAAGATTATGTGTTCTTAATAATAACAACAATCATTGTCATTATAATTGTTTGGGCCCAAATAGGAATGGTACCCAAATGAATATAAGACAAAAGTGACTGAACTGATCTGAAAAACCCACCTGGTTAACTCTTTTACCTGGTTAAGTCCATACCACACACAACGGGGGGAAGGAAAGTAACTAAACCAGGCAGAAGTCTACAACCTGCAGCTGCAGAGCCCATGTGGCTCTTTTACCTCTCCATGGTGGCTCTCTGGTCAAAGAAAAAAATAATAATGATAGTAATTGTTTTAAAGTAAGGATGACTTAACTAGCATTTATTTAATTTAGATTAGTTAAATGTATAAATTGATGGCTGAGGTGCACATAAATTATCAACTATGTAAGTTTTTGCAGAACCTGTTGACCTGAAGAAGCTTTGTTTGCTCCAAAATGCACAGATTTCATATGCAAAGCAAACATTTGATTAAAAGTTTGATCTTTTGTGAGTTAAAAGCACTTATTATTGTATGCTGCACAACAATAGTTAATAACTGTCCAGAGCTGCACTAAGATGATCCTGTTTTAGAGGAGAATCTTTTATTTTGAAAATAAGTTATTTGAGCTTCTGTCAAATGTAAATTATTATTATTTTTTTTAGATATTCTAGGTTCTTTTTTATAGTTTTGCTTTTTTCATCCAAGAAAACAGACACAATTTATATTTATTATATGAAAAAGAAGGTAATAAATGCAAATGTAAGTTTCTTAAAGGCTAAAATAAGACTATGCAGCTACTTCTAGGCCTTGATCAGAAGAAAATAAGCGCAAATGGCTCTTACTGTTGAAGGTTTAAGAACATTGTTCTTCTATCTGCTCCCTTTCATTCATGAAGTTGTAGGACTGTGTTGTTTTCTGTATTTGATTTTGTGTTTTTGATGTTCCTGCTGCTTCACGAAAGAAAACAAGAAAGAAAGGTTGCCAACCCCTGAACTAAATGAACATTTGAACCAATTAACTTATAACTATAAATGAAAACAAATAAAGCAATGAATGAGCTAAATTTACCACATAAATCTCCTACACAGACCAAATAAATCAAACAAAATAATGTTCATCTTTGAAGACTTGGTTTACTCCAGTTTTCTTCCTAATTATCAAAGATCTTTACCTTCAATGAAAACAAAATAAGGAAATCAAAATCACTTTTTAAAATATTTTGCAATATTAAAGACCAAAAGTATGATAAAATACCAATACAAAAAAGTATTTTTACATAAAACCCAAACAATCCCCACAATCTATGAAACTGTTATAAAACAAAATAATAATGTGTGTACTTGTTATAATAGATTATTTTTATAATTGTGTATATTTAATAAAAAATGCAAAAAAATAAAATACCAGCAACTAATTGGTGGTTCATCCACCGCAGTTTTAATCTTACTTACAGTTGGATGGATATATAATTCAAACTATATCAAATATATTTCTAAAAACCAGAAACTGTGAAAATCCTGTGGATTAGTTTGTTCTTCAGTCTTGTTCCTTGTTGCCCTTTATCAGTTTCAGGTCACTCTAGTTTCAGGTTCATGGTGATCCACAGCTGTCTTCATTTCAGTTAATTACCCTCAGTTTATTTTTCAGATCATCTGTTCTCCCTTGTCACCTTTTTGGTTTTCCATGGGTTTTTTCATGTGGTAGTTTATTCATTAAATGTTTAAGCTGCTGTCACAGAGCCCGGTCTCCTGCATATTGGGAGGTACACCACCAGTTCTTAAAAATAAAGTTTATTCACTCTGAACAAAGTGGACTAAGTAAAAAGCTTCTATATTCAGAGTTATATCAATTGCTGTTTATTTATTCATTTAATTTTTTTGCATTTTTTCAGGAGAGTTTATCAATCCTCATTTTTCTTCTTTCATAAACCTGAGTGGAATTCAGAACTGTAGCCCCATTCTTCTATTCTTTCCCACACCAAATTGAAAAAAAAGCTTCCAATTGGTTTTATTATTTGTTAATTAAGTAGGCATACGTGTTTTATTATTGGTTTTGACCTTTTATTAAAAACACCCTGACTGCTTACAGATCTACAGACAGCTCATGTAGCAGAATCATGTTCAACAGACACAAAGGTCAGGTGTGATGCCCTCGCCCTGAGGAGATCATCGTGTCATCACGCTCCTGATGGTCACTGCAGAGGAGGAACGCTCCTTCTGACTCAGGTCTGACCTCATGTCCTGTCACCAGCTCCAACGCAGCCCTGAGCTTCAAGAGGTGAAGAATGAGAGGCCGTTTCTGACCTCTCGTGTCAACGAGTAAATATGATTAAGGACAACAGTAGTGCTGAAAATGAGGCGTGTAATTATGAACATTAATTGGACACTTGCAGGGGTCCATCTTAGCATGACATTCATGAAGAAGATCACAGGACACACATCATGATCCTTTAATGCAAGGCTGACACCTGCAGGATTGGAGGGGAAATGCAGGGTTGCTGGACTCAATTAACATTTAGAGGAAAAAGTTCAATTGAAGCTTAGAAATGAATCATGCATCACTTGTAGAAATAATATTTGTTTCATTTTGGAATCAAATTACTTCCTTTTACACCAATAAAGTCAACAGTTGGTGACCTTCTCCTCTGTGATGCCACATTCTTGTGCAGCATCAAACTGTCTGCATCAAAGTTCACGAGTCTCGGGTTCAGTCACTCACACGCCAGCATCACCTTTCACTCTTAAGCCACACACACACACAAAGAGGAATGAAAATCTGCCAGACATCGAACCTGTTCTGCTCTGAATCCCTTCGGTAACGTTTCACCTCACTGGAACAGAGCCTGCAGTCTGATGCTGATCCCTCAGTGCAGCTGCCTCTCCTCAGAAATGACACATTTCAACTAAAGCATCCTTTTTCGTAATTGGCACAATCTTATATTTTTCTGTGACAGAAAAAAAAAAGATTCTGTTTTGCTCCACTTTGTTCATTCTCCACACTCTGCAGCAAATTAAGTCACACACTTTCTGCACTTAAAATGCATACATTTTCAGAGCCGTGCAGCTTTTAAGATAATTAGGAGTAAATAAAACCAGACAGCCCTGAAGAAAACATTTTGAATAAGACAGATTGTGAGAATTCAGAATTAAAACTGGAAGATTTCAGACAGACTAAGCCCTGTCCTATTACAGCCACTGACTAATTGTGTGGCTGCATTATTTGTAAGGGTCTGTTCAATAATGCAAGGTGAGGCTACACATAAGCAGTCTGATGGAAAACCTTCCCTCAACAAACGTGTAGTGCAGACAGCACAAGACAGATTGGAGACTCCTTCCTCCTGAAGGAACACGACAATTTTAAGGCTTTATTTAAGCATGTCCAAAGTCTGGACGAATGTGGCCCCCATTTGAATTTCTACTGTCTTAAAATCAATAAGTTGTGGCCCCGACACTAGCTAAAAACTGTGCATACAATTTGTTGATTGTGATTGGCTAAGCTACATTATGAGCCATTCTAAACATGTGACAACAACCTATAGCTACTAACTTGACCATCAGAGCTTTAAAGACCCACATCCAATGAAAATCATGTCTTTGTAGTATTTTTCTCATGGTGGACAAAAATAATCTAAGATTCCAATTGTTTGTAGTATTTTTTCATTCAAGAGCATGTTAGGTCAGGAGCAGATGAAAATCTGTGGTTTGAAAAAGTTCAGGTTTGTGACGCAGGAACTGAGAATGTGTTTGTTTCTATGATCAAAATATATTCCCAATTTGTGCGATTTGTTGTTAACACAATTTAAATTTAGAAGCTAATAAGTGATTATTTAATAGTTAATAATATGTAACAATTGTTGACAAATGTTGACAAAAGTTTTTGTCTTTAATCCGGACAAACTTTTTCTTATAATTGATTTTCTTCTCTTACAGATGTTAAAGTTCAACCAGCAGCAGCAGCAGGAGCTAAGCCCCGCCCCTCTCAGGAAGAACCTGCACTTCCTCCTCCCGTCACTCTTTAACTTCCAGCGCTCAGGACGTGTTTCCTGATCCTGGGAAGCCAAAGGGCCGCGCAGAGGATGGCGGTTCTGGTTGCTAAGCGGACGGTGCCGGGGTTCTCGTGGTGGCGCAGCTCGGCGCTCAGTTTGCGGGGAAGTCTGGGCCGGAGCGCGCGGGACGCCGCGCGGCTGCCCTGCCTCGGCCTCGTCTGCGTGGGTCACCGCAGGCTGCACACCGAAGAACCAGTGGAAGTGGACTTCAAGAGGTTAGAGGGCAAAGACGAAGGTGAGGACACTTTCTGTCATCTAAAAAAATAAAATGGTGGTTTAATTATCATCAAGTTTTCAAAGGGGTCACATTAGGGACAAGACACTTTTCTTGCGCTCAAAACTGTATTTATTCATTCTTGAAACTAATTCAGTAGCTTTCATATTAAGTTTAATAAAACAGAATCCTTTGTTTGGTGTTTTTAAAACGTTTGCAGATGTGACGTAGAAGCTACAATGCATGCACTAATGCCAGTTATGTTTTATATATTTTTCATTATTATTTTTGAAAGAATAGTTTTCTTGATGTCAATAGTTGTGTATATAGTGATGTGTTTTTATCTACCTTTATATTTCTCCACTTCCCAGGTCGTTATTGTAAATAAGAACACATTCTTAATAGAACACCTGGTTAAATAAAAGTTTTTTTTTTTTTTAAATCCATGTACGTCCTTGTCCTCATCTGAACTGGTACATGGTTCAAAACTGTACGGCTGGATCGCTCCGATATTACTCGACATCTGTGTTGCACCACTGATTTTTTTACCTATTTTTGTTTCATTTTTTCTACTTTTTTTTCTTAATATTTGCTTCTACGTTTTATGAATTTACTGTTGTTTTTTTCCATTGACAACTCCACCTGTTGTTTCTGTTGTCTGACTCATTTTATCCTTTTATCCTTTATGGACTAAAGATGGAAATTAGCCTAAAAGGCTATAATCTTATATATTTGCATTTTAAAATGTTTTATCAATATGTGCTGTTCCTGTCTTAAATAAACAATCAATCAATCAATCAATCAATGCTACGTTAGGATTATGAGGGGCTGGAAGCTAGCGGGAGAGCATGTAAAAAGATGGATGATGGGAAGAGAGTACAGGCTTGCTCAGCACCAACAGTCCCACCCACATCTCAGAGAGACAAATTTCTAATGAATTACTGCCGCTCTATAGAAACCATGTCTTAGATTTTGGCTAAAAATGGCAAAATCATAATCAAAAGACCATTGGGAAATATTTTATAATAGATCAAAAGACGATTGGAGTGGAACATGAAAAAATTAATTGCTAAAATGAAGTTGTGAGAATAAAAAGTTCTAATTTTTTACCTCAAAAGAAAAGTTTAGATGGAAAATAATTTCCAATTAAGTTACTGCAGGTAACAGCTTTAATGTATGTGCTGAGTGAAGCTAATAGATGGTTAGTAAATGTATTTTAGTTTAAAAAATATCCATAACCATGATTTATATTATTGCATGAAAGCAGCAATAGATACTAAAGTCTGTAAAAATATTTCTCAACTATATTTGTATTTAGCTTTTATTGTGTTAATCTCATGTTTTATTTTGCAGCTCATTCAAATGTTTTAGTTGCATGGATATTGTCATTTATTGATTTGACCAGCCGTAAAAGTATTTCAAGCTGACTGTAAGGTTGGAAGCTGCTATAAAACCTAAAGTTTCAATCAAAAAAAGGAATTTTCCCCTCTTGCTTGGTTTTCTCAGGAATCATAGAGGTGCTGATGTGCCGACACAAAGCCAGGAATGCACTCGGCCACGTGTTTGTGTCACAGGTGAGGTCCCCTTTGCAGATGCTGCACACATGCATGCGTGCACTGACGACAGCTGTGTGGTGTGTGTTTGCAGATGAGGGAGCTGATGACCGCTCTGTCCTGTGACTCAGCGGTGCGTGTGGTCATCCTCAGGAGTTTAGTGCCTGGCGTGTTCTGCGCAGGTGAGTTCTTTCGTACTGGGAGCTTTTGACACCCGTCTGATGAGATGTGAGCGTGTTATTGGGACGTCCGCACAGGAGCCGACCTGAAAGAGAGAGCGCTGATGAACCACACCGAGTCGGATCTGTTTGTTCACAGCCTGCGGTCCCTCATGACTCAAATAGGTAGAAAGTCAATTATCATTAACTCTTGCTAATAAATCAGTTTGTTCATATTAAATTTGCTTTGCAGCAATGCTGCCCTCGCCGACCATCGCAGCCATCGACGGTGTGGCTCTGGGAGGAGGGCTGGAGGTCGCCTTAGCCTGTGACCTCCGCACCGCTGGTGAGTGATGGCATCTCCACTGCTGGACTGGAGGAATCAGCATCAGCAGCATCTTCTCTCCTCCTTCAAGTGATGCTAATCCCACTGGAAGGCCATGTCATGTTCCCTTTGCAGCTGTCACCCATCCGGTCAGATCATATCAGTGGTCAAGTGTAATCAGGGTGGTGCAGCAGCCCTCACTTAGGGCCTTTTTCTGCAGACTGACAGCTCCCTTGTTGTCTCAAAAAAGAACAAAAGTGCCACAAGAAATATCCGACAAAAAAAAGGCCATCGGTTATCTGAAATAAATTCTTTTCATTTTAGCTTTATTTTGTGAAACTTTCTGGGCACAAAACCTTTAAGTCAGAACAACCATAAAAAGGAGATGATCTCTGCTTGAACTTTGCTTGCAGGCATGTTGAGGGTAAACACCTCCACGGCTCAGGACAGACGTGGATATTTTATAATTTAAAATAATCTGCATTGTCACAGCTGACAAGCAATTTTTAACCTACTTTTTGAAGTTTTTTTTTCAAATTTAAAGCCACAGGCATTTTTCTGTTTCATAGACTGTTTTATACATAACAGTAATTTTAAGTCTTTAAAGTTCCACTCTGATCATCTTTTAATCTATTGTAAACGTTTTGACAGTGGTTGTTTAATTATGATGCTTCTAGTCCAAAAAAATAATATTAAATATAGAAAGTCACCTCTGAGTTGTGGGCGGGACTGTAAGCCTGCCCCACTTCCCATTACCCATCCACTAGCTTACAGCCCCTCACACCCCCAACCTAACATTACCAGTGCAACAAAAGATGGTGAGCAACATTGGAGCCATCACAGACGTACAGTTTAGAGTCAGATTCCAGCTCAGATGAGAAAAACAAAGACGTTCATGGATCTATTTTGCTATAAGTGGAGCCATCAGAATGAAGTGGAGCAGGGAGCTTAGTGTATTTTCTACATAGCAAACAAGATCTTTTTCCAACTGCATTTTTTCTTCTGCTCCTGATTCTCAAAAAATGTAAAAAAGAAATACTCAGAAATGCAAATTTAAGCATATATTTCTTTGTTTATGTCCTCCATTGTGAAAAAAATGATACAATTACATGTTAAAAACAACATTTTTATTAAAGTGGGTCTTTAACCACAAGCTGTAAAAAATAAAAGTACAAGGGCCACACAACCACACAACCTTTTGGGCATGCGTGGGAAGAGCTGCACAACTTTAAGGGTAACCAAACAGGGAAGTTGAAGGCTGATTCCACAGTCAGTTGAAATGCGAAAATCCAGTCAGAGGGGTGGGGCTGGGGAACAGGACTGTTATCATTGCTGGAGCTGCAGATCATGACGTGAGGCTTCTGAAATGATGTGGAACTTAATGGTTTGTCAATCATGAAATTCATGGTATTTGAGGTATTCCTCAGTATAACCAAGCACAAATGGTTTTTGACTATATTTTCATTTTAATTTGTCAAAAAATTGGCAATGACGAGCAGACAGAACTATTAAAGCCCTATTTATAGAAGTCAGCCAAAAAAAGTTGAGGTTACCCTTTAAATAGACATCCCCTCCAGCTTAAAGCAGAAGGGTGGAGGTATCATGTTTTGTGTTTATACCCTAGAAATATGTTGTTAGTTGGTAAAAATATCTGTGTTGTCCTAAACGTGTACATTTTTTTTTTATGTAAAGTCAACACTGAAAATTGAAGTCCATGAAAGACCACAACTGACTGCCAGAAGAGCTTCATGTATTTTTGTGACATTTGCAACCTTCTAAGCTAAGATTATTTAAAAAGAAGCATTGTATGTGGATCCTGCAAATGAAAAAGGACAGCTGATTTTTTATGCTGGATTTTTTTTGCCTTAATGTTTGAGAGAAAACTGAGCCTCGGTTGTGTCATTGCATTGATGTTAATATCAGTGGATTTGGTTGATTTTTAACTAAACGTTCTAAGCATTGACAGGCCAAATGGGCTCTACTAGTATGAAGACAAATGTTCAAACTATTCGATTTGTTCATTTGTTGTGGAATCAACCCCCTGACAAATGGACATTTGTGGATTTTTTAATTTGGCGTTGGGGGTAATACTAGCCATCTGGCCAGCTGTTCATGTAAATGGATCAACACGTGAGCGGTCTATTAGAGGTGGCAGCTCTGTGATTGGCCGAGCGTGGACGAGTTAGGTGAGCAGGTGTTTGCATCCGTTGCTCTGACAGAGGCATCAGTCAGAGTTTATGCCTTCCCCAGCTTAATGGCACTCGGCGGCACAGACCTTCAAGTGTCCTCTGTGTGTGTTTCAGCATATTCTGCACAGATGGGTCTGATTGAAACGACGCGTGGGCTGCTCCCAGGGGCAGGTAAGACTCAAGGGGTCTTCAAAAAAAGACCCGGCGCTGGGTTTGTTCTGTATGTTGAGAGTTCACCTTGACGTGACCTGTCCTGCAGGGGGCAGTCAGCGGCTGCCGCGGACGGTCGGCATCACCCTGGCCAAGGAGCTCATATTCACAGGTGGGATGACTTAGAAACAGATCATGCACAAAAAAGTACGAAAGGAGATTCTAAGACGTCTTTGTGATCAGGACGCCGCGTGGGGGGGCAGGCAGCCCTGGACATGGGGCTTGTAAACAGAGCTGTGGAACAGAACCAGGCAGGAGACGCAGCCTACAGAGAGGCGCTCAGCCTGGCCAGGGAGATACTGCCTCAAGTACGAAAGAAGGAATCATTTTTGTCCTCTTCCTCCTGTTCTGGTGGTTTTTCCTCCCACCTTCCCTTCTCTTTGCTGCTCTTCTCTCCAGGCCTCTGTCATTCCACATATCTCTACTGTTCAGATACCAGCTGTCAGTGGTCCAGTGAAGAAGTGGCCCACAAATATGAACCCTCACAGAGTCACTGATGAGTTTAGAAAGGCAGCAGAGGTCAAAGTTTCAGTGCTTCAGTTTCAGTTGATTTACTGTAATTTTTTTAATTGTTAACACTATTCCAGGAGATTCTCAGTCACATACTGTAATTTGTGACTGATCAATATTAAAACATACATTTATTCTTATAAATTCCTCTGCAATTGTTCCATCTATACATATTCAGAACCCGCTGAATTCTTTTAGGGCTGTTGGAGCCACACTTGCTACTGCTGGGCAAAGGCGGGGTACGCCCTGAATAGGTCGTTTGTCTGTTCTAGGGCCACACAACCTCGCAAACACACCTAGAGGACAAAGTAGAGATTCAAAATGTGTTTTTGGACAATGAGGATGAGGAGAACATGCAAACTTCACATAGAAAGGATTCAACTGGGATTTGAACCACTACACCACCGAGCAGCCTTTTCATGAACTTCAAAATTGTCTAATCCTTCAATTTCTTGATGTTTGTCATCCTAAATAACCTTGACTTGCGTTGTCGTCTTGCTGCTGGTGTGTTACAATTTCACTGGACTTCTGTGAAACGTTCCTGCAGGATGAGCACCACCTTTGGGAAGGCTCGTTTCTTTTAGAGTGTGAACCTGATTTTGGTTGGATGCCATAAAAACATTAACCATGAAATAAGCTGAAAATTTTGGTTGTGGAGTTTAAAAAAAAGGTTTTGGAATTAGTTTTTCCAAAATCTTGGTTGAGCGGCTTACTTTTAGCAATGTTGATGCTTCAAATTACCCCCTTCTGCCCCTAGTGGACAGAAGGGGGCAAAGAAGGGTCCACCATCACATTTTAGCCTCGTTAAACATGACTGAGAAGACTTTGCATGGAGGTAGTGAGCCAGACCTTCACATCATCATCAACAATCCGCCTTAAATGTTCTAAAACCTTTGCCCAAAGTGGTGTTTATCCTTTATCTAATGACATTAGGCCATATGAGAAATCCAATATTTCTGGAAAGTTCTGTGTAGCTGTAAAGCTACAGATCCTGCACAAATAGAAATTTCATCTAAACAATCCCTCTTCCACAGGCCCCTATTGCTGTTCGAATGGCCAAAGAGGCGATGAATAGAGGGATGGAGGTACATCCAATCCTATACTCGTTGATTTTTACCATTTTTTTTTAACCATCTGTGAAGGTCACACCCTCCGCCCGTCTCTTCCAGGTCGACATCGGTTCTGCGATGGCCATAGAGAGGATGTGTTACGCTCGGGTGAGTCTTCCAGCGTAAATATAATTTTGGATGAAGAACTTTCTCTCAGGAACCGCCCACCTCTTTTCAGGTCATCCCCACGCGGGACAGACAGGAGGGCATGGCAGCCTTCATCGAGAAGAGGCCCCCGCGGTACACGGGGGAATGAATCTGTCAGAGTTCTGTCCCCTCAAACCACAGGATGGAGGTCAGCTTTAAATGCTCAGTGATGACTTTGTTGCTTTTGCGATGATCAAAACAAGCCTGAGCTTTCATTTTTCTATTTTTTTTATTTATGGAAGATAACGTCAGCACATTTGACCTCATGTGGCTCCTTGCTCTTTGACTTTGTTACTGTCCACTTTAGAAGCTTGAAATGAAAGGCAAAAGAAAAAGTGTCATTTGTGGCAGCATACATTCTTTATTTTAAAAACTGAAAAATGCGACTGAGCAGCAACATGGCACTATCTAAAAACCAACACACACAATGCGACTTTCAAATGGTTCTTTCGCAATCCAGCTGGGTGATGCTGAGGGGGAGACAGGAATAAAATCTTTTAGGAGCAACAGAAAAAAAATTCATCATCTTTTTAGTTACCAATCAATCGGGGGGGCAAATAAATTATTGGATCTTTAGAACCAGCTCAAAATGACCATCTTTTGCAGAGCAGGTAAACTGCAGGTATGCTTTGCTGATAAAGTACCATTTTGTAGAGTTTGTGCAGATCTTCTGAACTGCGACTTCTCCTTTGCCTCCAACAGTGACGGGCATTAATGGGAACTTCAGACTTGAGGCCACTGTTTGCTTTGTAACGAGAAAAGAGTCAGGCGATAATTTTCATGCAGTGCAGAATAGTTCCCCCCTCGTCTATTATGTACACTTTCCACACAGTCTGGAAGATGCAGCAGCTGCACAGACGTACTCACACACAGGAAGTGCTTTCTGTCTTTAACCTAATATATACAAAAACTTTCTAAAACAGTAGAGAGATGCATCTCAGATCTATCCAGACTGTTCCACATCAGCATTTCCACCCAGAGGAATGCTCACGTGTTTCTCTTACTTGGACTGCCCTCTGGATTCTCAAATTTTGGAATAACACCTTCATGATTTGCCATATAAGGTTGATGGATTCCAGAAGAAGCTTCAGCAGTACTGCAGACCCGAAGCTGTGGCTTTCAGCAAACAATCACAGACACAGGCATTCCTAAAACGAATAAAAATGAGCATTCAGACCTGCATGCTTTAGCTGAAAGCGGCTCCATGCACACGTTTAAAGAGGTCACCGATCCAGACAACCACAGCATTCAACCAAAGGCTCCAAGGTCTCGTATTTTTGGGAGGAAAGTCCCCTTGACGCCTAACAGGATGAACAAAAACTCACTGTTGAGCTTAACTGACGAAGAGCTTTTCATATTATATGTTTTTAACCATAAGATTTATACACAGAGATACTTTTGTTTCAAAATAAACACAGAAAATAAATACAGTTCAAGTGTGCAAAGAATTGCAATGTCTCTGTCGGTTAGTCCGTTGACTTTTGGTGCGTGTTTGTGTGCAGGATATGGATTCGTTCTGCAGACACAAACTCCCTGCACTGTGATGGCAGCCCGGCCACGCCCCCTTTTGTTATCGTGGTGCACTTTCTGAAAGCGATGCAGAAACATCTATGAGCTGTCTGCATCCCAGTTCAAAAATGAGCCCTTTCAGATGCTTTACCTGGGATAGGTCATTGCGGCGGCGGGCGGTGGCTCGTGTGTGCCGGCTGGCCTGTGCGGGCTCGGTGGCGCTGCAGGTTCTCCAGAATGCTCCCAGCCAGGAGCCTGACGTCTGTGTGGGTCTGCAGGTGTTTGTGAACGTGCTCTAACTGCTGCAGGCCGCCCTCCTCCAACAGCATGCTGCAGTAGCGAGATGCTGCGGACAAGAGGCCGTGTAATATTTAAAAACTTTTAATAGCTGAGCAAACAGCCTGTATGTACACTGATAATACCATTTTTTTTATTATTTTTTTTTTTTATTAAACGTCTCACCATTCTTGCTGCACACATGTTGCATAGCCCAGGCCGCCCACAGTTGCACACCAGGGGTGTGAAAACACTCCAGAAGGGGAAAGAAGGGGTTAAAAGACCTAGAGGGGAATAGGCATTGTTTTGAAAGTCAGAAAAATGTTTCAATTTCTGACAATTGTGATAAAATACATAAAAATGGCAAACACAAGTGCTAATTTCAATCAACAAACAAGAAATATAATAAAATCAAGCTAAAATTAACAGGGAACAGGTACTGGAAATCCAGGATTGGGGTGATGCGGTTTCTCTTCCAACCAGAAAACAAGCAAAAGCATTCTTGATCAGCTTAACTGTAAAATGTAGAGTTGCAGTTATCCAGCTGAGATGTTGTGAAGGCATAGATTACCTAGTAGTGTTTTGATAAAAATGCTCCACCTTCACCAAATACCTCACATAAAAGAAGCTGGATTTAACCACAGCGCTAATTTGGTTAAAATCATTGTCCATTTTTAATCCAGATTTGACACAAATTGTTTTAGATGTGGACCTTGGGGTCCCAGATCCACTATGAAGGGGGTCACAGGAGCTGCTTGGGAAATCACTTCTGTGTTATTATCAATAAATCTTAAAAATCTCAGGGACACCCAGTCTTTGATGATGATAATGGAGGGACACACCAAACCCTTTTTGTAATTTGTAGCATGGTAACATTTGTCAGCACAACAACGAAAAGAAAAGTGTTTTCTCAGAATGTAGCCCAGAGGACGGAGGGTACAGGCTGAATCAAAGAAGTCCCATAATAGAGCCCTGCGGAACCCCAAACAACAGTGGAGCAGTTGAAGAAAAACCTTAGAAAAACATTTTTTTTTCCATCAGTTTTAATATGGACAAAATGACAAATAGAAAAGTACCTCTCTGTGTTAATCCTCAAGCCAATTGTCTGCTATCTTCATTTTTTTCCGAAACAAAAGAATAACGCAAATAATTCACATAATAGGTAAGCCTCCTGAAACACTGGATGGTTTGCCAGAACCTCTTCAAGGCCAATTGGTTTGTGAGAACCTCTTCGAGGCCTCACTGAACTCCTCCCAGGACCTAGTTCTTGCTTCTAAAACAGCCTAGGCCGCAGCTCACTTAGACCGCCGGTACCTGTCAGCTGCCTCTGGAGTCCCACAAGCCAGCCAGGCTTTAATAGGATTCCTCCTTCAGCTTGACGACATCCCTTACTTTCGGTTTCCACCTTCGAGTTCATGGTTACCACCATGAGAGGCGCCAGAGAGCTTGCAATCAGAGCTCCGAACAGCAGCAGAGACAATGGAGGTGTGGAGCATGATCTATTCAGATTCTATGTCACCATCCTCCCTCTGTACCTTTTTGAAGTTCTCCCGAATGTGGGAGTTAAAGACCTCTGTGACTAAGGGCTGACAGACAGACATTCCTCACAGACTCACAGTACGTTTAGTTCTGCTAAGTCTCATTCCCCACCAGCAAATCCAACTTGCCACCAGGTAGTGATCAGTGGACAGCTCTGCCCCTCTCTTTACTCGAGTGTCCAAGACACATGGGTGAAGGTCTCATGAAACAACTGCAACGTCAGTCATTGATCCCCTGCTGAGGGTGTCCTGATGCCAAGAGTATCGATGGACACCTTTGTGCTCAAATATGGTATTTGTTATGGACAAACTATGATGAGCACATAAGTCCAACAACAAAACACCGCTCGGGTTCAGATCAGGGAGGCCATTCCCACAAATCATGTCCCCCCAGGTGCCACGAGAGAATATAAGGTCCCCCAGGAGGATGATGGAGTCCCCCATTGGGGCACTTTCGAGTACCTCGTATGAGACACAAGATAGGCCGGGTACTCCGAACTGTTGTTCGGCCCATGGACCGAGACCACAATTTGAGACCTGCTCAAAGGCGAAGGGACATGACTCTCTTGTCCACCGGTGTGAACTCCAATACTTTTTCACGTTGCGCAACTCCAGAAAGGGTCCAACCCCTCTTGAGAGACAGAGTTTCAGAGCGTTTAGGTGAGCCCAACTATATCTAGCCGGTACCTCTCACACAAGCTCGGGCTCTTTCCCTCTCAGAGGGATAACAATCCATGTCCCAAAGGCCAAGTTCCATGACCGGGGTTTGGGCCGCCTTCGATTGCAACCCAAATCATATTGCACCAGCCCCTTTTGAGCTCTCTTATAGGTGTTGGGCCCATTGGAGAGGGACACTTTCCTTTTCAGTTAATTTTTGACACTAACATAAGAGCAACATCAATGCACAGTAACACATAGCAGACACGTGGAGTCCTTTGGTCTGCGTGGTCTCACCTGTATGCCACCATCTCGCACTCGGGTGTTGGCCACTTCATGATGACCGCGTGCTGCAGAGACGCACAAACAAACGAGGCTCAACACACGTAACGAAAGGTCAAATCGAGTTTTTCACGAGGAGTTTCCTCCTTCCTACCAGCTGCTCCAGCAGAGAGGAGCGCAGACTGGGCTTGAGCGTCCAGGCCTCCTCTCCACGTGATGTTAGATGTGCGAGAATGCCCGCGGCAAAGTAGCTGACCTCCACCTCCGGACTGTGGAGCAGATTGCTGATGTGGTCTAGAAAGCCTTGCACCATCAGCTCTCCGTGCAGCTCTCCCACCTCAGCGATGTTGTTCTGCACAGTAAGCATTAAAAAAAAAGAGAGAATCGTTTTTGTAAAACCGGTATTAAAAATAACAATAATACTGAAGAACCGTGCACTCACTAGAAGACCGAGAACCTTTTGCTGAATAGAAGACTCATTGGGGAAACACTGCAGGGTTGAAAATGTGGATACAAAACCATCAGTGAGTCCAACAGCAATGTGTTTACACATTAATGTAGAAACAGGATTGAGAAGTCTCTGCAGGATCTCCACGTGTACCTCCAGAACTTTAACAAACAGATCCAGGCCCTGGTTCTCTATGAAATGGCGACAGGTTGTGGGCGACTCGTCGGTGAGGTTCCACAGTGCGCTCAGGGTGAACTTCAGGGTTGCGTCCACAACGCCCTGAGTTGCCTTCTGACGCACAATGTGGAGCAGTTGCTGCAGGCCAGAGAGAACGTCATTAAAATGTGTCCTCTTTGATGGATTTTTCACAAGGCCAGAAAAAACAAAAAGAAAACTGCCACTTCATCACAGATGAGTAAAGACATACCTTCACTATAAACAGTTCTGCTCCCAGCTGGGCTGTTTGCTCTGTGGACAACTGCAGAAAACAAACAGCAGGTTTTTAAATGAGGCTACTGTCTTTTTTGGAGAATTTTTTATGTGATTTTAAAAAAATAAATAAATAGCAATAACCTCTAGAGGGCACTGTAGGTGTGCGTATTAGTATTTCCTACTGAATAGTAACACAGAAGAAGAAAGAGCTGCTCAGTCTTACACCGGGTTTGATGGAATTTAGAACGAATTCAATGAGTTTAGTGATTTGAAGTGTTTTAGGAAGCTAAATAAACATCAATATGTTACGGTAGTGAAGTTTGCACATATTCAGTCTGGGGGTGAGCCGATATTTTTCCAGCCAATACCGAAAAACAATATTTTCCCTGCAACTGTGACCAATACTCTATATTTGCCAATACTGATACTTAAATGTCTAGAATAACACAAAGTTAAGAGATTTCCTTTGTTTTTTTTTTTACTAGAAATGCAATAACCTTCACATCGCCAAGAACAATGCAAACATACATCCCAAATAGAAACTATTAAAATATGAGTATAAACTCAGCTTCTGTGCTAAATAGAACGTTTCTCCTGATGTAACCAAATGGAAAGAAAAATATCAGTATTGGACGGATACCGATAATCTAAAATGATGCAAATATCGGCCAATACCGATACTGGTATCAATATATTGCCCATCCCTAATTCAGACTATTGTTATCCATTTCATTATGATCTACCTTTCAAGATGAAATTTTTGTTCTTGTTCCCGTATTTTGTCAAATAAATGTCTCCTAAAAGTGTAACTTATACATGATTTTTTTTATTCTTTATAATGCTTTTTTTGGCAACTGTGACTTTTACTCCAGAGTGACTTATTGTCTGAAAAATGACAGAAACACTAACGATACCTTAGCAGCTAGAATGGAAATGATGGCCACAGCCATCCTCTGCATGTTCTGGTCTTCATGGTTGCAGAGCCACTGCATCACAAGTTTGGCAGCTTCAAATCTTAAGAGAAAAAAGGAGAAAAATGTAAATCCAGAATCTGATAGATGACATTCATAAACACATACTTTATTCTCTTTAAAAGACTCTAACAAACTTGTCTTAAAGGTGCAAATAAAAGACACTTGTCAAATGCCGTTTCTCACCGGTTGAACGGCACCTCCTGCAGAATGCGATCGCTGCACAGAGACAGAAGGCAGTTCTTCTGAAGCTGCAGAAAGATGAAGAAAGAGATGATGACGTGGATCCTGACAAATGTTAAGATTGGAGGTACTACCACCACAGTCCTGTACCAGCCACATCTGCTCGAATTGCTGCTGAATATCTGGATCAAGTGATTCCAAAGTCTGTAAAAAGTGATTTCCCTGCATCGTCTAAAGTTGGACCATTTTTAACATATTTACTAAGAGACAACGATTCACTTTCAACACAATTAATTTAAAAACTTTTTTGCAATCACGGTTTTGTTTCAGTTCAATGATTTTGTAAACTACAAAGAAAAAAAAAAACAACAAAAAAAATTCCAGTTAGCTCAAACTAAGCCTCGGTCCATGTAATAAAACAGTAAATAATATGTTCTTCTTAAATTTAGCACAACATACGTTTGATACTTTAAACAAAAACATACTGAAATGATCATTTTCTCAACCATTCAGTTCAATAGTGCAACACAAAGTTTGGGTTTAAGCCAAGGATTGTTGCGTCTCCAGATACCTTATTACGTAGCATTGAAAAAAATGTTATTTATCTGAAAAGTAAGTATCTTCATGTTGCTCCGTGTCTGAAGACACCAAATGTAGCTTGCCAAATGGTCTTGATAGTGTGAGGATACCTGTTGATGGTTGGGGAAAGTCCTCATGGCCTCAAGAAGAAGCTGAGTGACGGTACTCAACAGTCGGACTGGCAATCCTGCTGCCAGCTCCTGCTTGGTCAGGTTGAAGACGCAGGCGCTGGCTGCCAGCTGGACGTTCAGAGTGGCAGGATGGTTTTTCATACCCAAAACTACAAGCTGAACAGACAAACAAGGAGGAATAAGGATACTCCAATGCATAAGATCAACAGAAGGAAAGACTTTGATTTCTAAGAAAAAAGAACACAGTATTTGTTGCATTTGCAACAATTGTTCCCACACACCATAATAATAATGCATAACATTAAAAATGCTGCCAATAAAGTTGTTCGAATGGTGGATTCACATTTATTTTTATATTCAGAAAATACTAGTTTTAGCGACAATCGTTTTTGTTGTGTTTATTCATCGCATCTTAAAAGTTGGAGTAGCCTGAAGATGGCATCTGATTTTGTAGCATCCACTTTGGTGGTTATTGGTTAAGGGAAAATCCATTTCACATTTTAATGGTTCCTACATTAAATCTAGTGAAGCAATAAAAACTTAAAGCAGCTGCAGATATTTTTCAGAGAATGAAGATAAACTTAACTCTCAAAAGTTAAAGGAAACTGAAAACTAAAATAAAAATAAAAGGAGAGAGAGAGAAAGACGCCGACTTAAGCCTTGAACAGGTCGGTTCATGAAAATGTTGTCAGGCATTAACCCTCATGTTCCCTTATGGGGTCCAGATGACCCCCATCTTTATATTGATGTGTGATCTCTTCCATGACAAAGGTGGATGACAGTGGACAGGATTTTATGTCTGCCATGTGAAGAGAAAAAAAGTCATACATTTTTTTTTTTAAAGTTCAGCGCTGTCTCGTGTGGTCCAGATTACCCCACTTTTAATGTAAACATGCTGAGGATAGCACAAGAGTTACACCAGTCTGGTGCCTGAAAAGGTTGGGGACCACTGCTATACAATCTTCCTGAAGGTTATTCAAAACTTTCCACTAAAATCTGCTGAAGTAAACCGTAGAACGCCTACCTTCAGGATGTCAGGCCTTGGTTTCTCCATAACGTGCGTCAGGCTGAACAGATGGAAAAGGGCTTCTCTCACAAAGCCCTCCCTCTCACTGTACCGCCGCAGAGCCTCACAGATCTGAGTCTCGTTCGCTTCGCCCGTTACCTTTTGAGACAGCAGGAAGAGCGTCTTAACAAAACCACACCGGGACACAAGCCTCCTCGGTGAACACCAACTCCTACCTTCAAGTTCCCTCCTCCGGAAAGGAAGTCGGAAAATCCCGCATTTGTGGCGAGAAGTCCCACAAAAGTCATGCCCGGCCTCTCGTCGACGAAGGCTTTCA
Organism: Oryzias melastigma; assembly: GCF_002922805.2. Lineage (NCBI taxonomy): Eukaryota > Metazoa > Chordata > Actinopteri > Beloniformes > Adrianichthyidae > Oryzias > Oryzias melastigma. Next base: position 25,426,925 of record NC_050515.1, on the reverse strand, counting down.
CGGCTGCATCCGTCACCTGTCACAAGCAGGACTTTGTTTTGATTGGTCATCACTTCACTGACAGACTCAGAGAATGGTGCAGGCGCACACCTGCTTTCTGCCTGAGACATCCAGGGAAACCAGAGCTGGCAGGATCCCTCGCTGCCCCAGCAGCTGACGAGCAATGTCGGACGTGAACTGTTTGTCATCACTGATGTCCAGGTGCTGCATGCACACAACAATATGGATCATCAGAACAAAACTAAAACTCATTTGATAAAAAAAAAAAAAACACTTCGCTGTCTTCTGACCTGCAATACATTCAACTGTCCTATGACTCCCAGCAGCTGGGCGGTGCTCATCTCCAGCCTCTTCAGCTGGTGTAACGTCAGCGAGCGCAGCCGCTCCTTCAGGCCCAGCAATGGGGTCAGGTTAGTGATGGAGGTGTTGGAGAGGTCGAGGCTCTCCAGACGTGGCAGGGAACACACATCAACCAGCCCACAGTCGTAGAAGTCAACATTCGCTAAAGAGAGGGAGCGCAGGCCTTGGAGGGCGCTGAACTGATACCAGATTGGCTCCTCCAGAGAGGACATAGTGAGGCCGGTCAGGACAAGACGCTGTAGGGATTCCTGGAGGACGTTGGGAAGGGGGAAAAAAAACAATGAAATCAGATGCACCACAGGAGAAAAACATGAAATGCTCCCACTTTACCTGACAGTATTTATTGGTGGCCAGCCCCTGTAGAATGTCGGGGATTGTTAGGTCTGCGTTGACCCTGGCGGCATCCAGCTCCAGCAGTCTGTGAGGGCACAGAGCTTTCTGGAAGGCCTCTGCAGAGATCCGTGCTGTACGCACACAGGCCCGCCGCAGTCGCAGGTGTTCACAGTTCCTGAACACTCCCACCGTGCTGTCGTTCAGTAGACCTGAAGTGAAAAACCAAAAAAAATGGATGAAGTCCCACTCCAGTCAACTTTTTATCTATTTTTAAAGTGGTCTTTTCATTATGATTCTGTTGTTTTCCACCAAAATAAAAAAAACAGTGTTGTTTTCTAGAACATAGTTTCTGCAGAACGGCCGTAGTTAATCAGAGTTGTGGGCAGGACCATTCAAACTGAGTGAACAACATTGAAACTATCCAGTCATACAGTTTCAAGCCAGATTCCAGCTCAGATGAGGAGAATAAAGACGTACATGGATCTATTTGTCTACAAGTAGATGCATCAGAGTAGTGAGCTTTTGGCTCGCTCAAGATATTTTTGACATGACAAATGCAATCTTTTTCCAATGCCATTTTCTTGTCTGGTGCAGAATCAGGGGCTGGCCACAGTTTGAAAAAAAAAATACTCAGAAATGTAATTTTAATCTTAATTTAATTTTAATACATTTCTTCCATCATGAAAAAAAATGCCACAAGAACTTGTTAAAACACCAGAATTTTGCTCTGAAAGGGTCTTTAAGATTTAGTTTTTAGATTTACACAAAGTTTCCCAATTAGACCACACCCCTCCACTGATAGGCAAGTTTGAATTTGAAGACATTGTATTTTAAATATTTTAATCTGAAAGTGATAAAAAAAAAGTTTAAAACTGTAAAAACAGAACTATTAAACATACTATCTCAAAATTATATAAACAATAAAGAAAGATAAAAAGACAAATTTGTTGAAAATAACTATGATAATATTTATTAACAAGAACAACTTGAAAAGGGAGTGGAATAAAGAGAAAGAACTTATTTATTCTCACCCCTAACACAGTCATAAATTATTGGATAGCTGGTGTCTTTTTTATTTAGAAAATTAATCTATTTGATTTCACTACTATCTTTCAATGGTCATTATTGACTATTAGTCACTAAAACATCATAATAATCCACTACCTAATTTCACAAATTAAGTGCCAAAAGTTTTCCATATTTCTTAAAGAGCATTTCCTTATGTTTACATTTAAAACAATGGGTGTCTGTAGATTGTTTTAGGTCGAGTCCCTTTGGTATTCCATATTCTGACCCCACATACTGTATAAACATCATTCTCTTTGTTGTTCTGATCATTTGAAGTTTGTTTGTAAATGTAAAAAATACTCAATTCACTCTGTTAAATATGTCAAATTTTAACACTAAAGTCCCTCTCTAATAATGTTATTATCTATTTTCAAATTTTTCCCAGTGGACTTTTAATTAGGATTCTGGCGTTTTTAGCCAAAATCAAGAACACCTGTGTCGTTTTCTAGGACATAGTTTCTGCAGAGAGGCAGCAGTTAATCAGAAATTTGCCTTTGAGTTGTGGCTTGGACAGTTAGCGCAGAGCAAGCCTGCCCCCTATTCCCATCATCTCTTTGTTTACACACGCTCCTCCCTAGCTTACAGCCCCTCCCAACCTGACATTAGTGGTACAAAAAAAAATGTCCAGCAATATTGGAACTATCCAGCCGTACAGTTTTGAGCCAGATACCAGCTCAGACGAGGAAAGACATTTACAAGTGAATGCATCAGAATGGAGCGGAGCATGCGGATTGTAGCCTGCTGTAGAAGCTTCTAAGTAATAACTACAAGCTTTTTCAAACGGTATTTTTTTCTAACTTTTGATTGAATAAAGAAATACTCAGAAATACAATTATAAGCTTAATATGATATATATATATATGTCCATCATCAAAATTCCACAATAACATGTTTAAAACAGGATTTTCCACCTTTAATTTTTATTTTCAACGTTGTAATTTTGGCTGGACATTTATTCTTCCAAACAGACATTATGGCCAGATTTGCTCTATATTTGTTAATGCTTAGCAACATCTGTACAAGAGATCGGCATCTCTTCAGCAGCTTTACCTTCCATGGCCATCTTGGCCAGCAGCTGGTCTGCCAGCTCCTGTGGGAAGAGCACAGCCTCTCTGAAGCACAGGGAGCCGTCCGGCCGCTTCACGCAGAAACAGTCCAGGTGTTGGCTCACGTAGGTGAGGCACAGGTCTGTCAGAGCCGGTGGGGACGCGTCATCCTGGAGACAAAGCCAGGAGGATCGTTGTTATTACTATAGTGGGAAGTTACGATACTTATTTTACACAAAAATTCTGATAAACTTACCGTGTTCAGGAAACTAGAGGCCATGATCAATATTTATATATGTATTTCTAGGTTTTAGCTTATGTAACTGAGACTGGTGTCTCTTTATCTGCTATATTTAGGGCAGCGTTGCCTCTTTGTCATCCGGAGCTTCAGCAGCTTCCTGTCTGGTCGGTTTGAGGTTGACCTGTTCAGTTAGGCAGTAACTCGACAGGGAAAGGCAGCAGCGACTGTCGGGGAGCGGAGCAGCTAGCTTAGCTAGCTGACTTGTTGGTGTCTCTGAGGCGAAAAATCGCAGAAGAGCCGGAAGCTGTCAGCTGAGCTGGACTTCATATCGCTTTTTTAGCCTAACGACCAAAACTACGAACATAGAGAGGCGACGGCGACGTCGAGCAGTGGCGAGCTACTATTTTTTGACTGGAGCGAACAGACAGTAAACAAAGGTCACAACACCGGAAGTACATTAGAAGGAGGCGGGACTACGGAAGCCCGGAAAGGAAGGTTATGAAACAAGCGTGCAAGGGGGACGCGTTCATGTGAGGGACGCTTCCACACAGCTTTCTACAGCTGATTTAAGGTGAAGGTCAAGCTTTTGTTACACCTTTCTTCACCAAGGTGGTTGCAGAAGGGGTAGCCACCGTCTCATATGATTATATATCGGGCAGAAGTTTGAAGAATGGCTGGACTGATCAATTTCGAGGACGAAAAGGAAGTGAAAGAGTTCTTGGATAACTTAGGAGTGGAGTACAGTTTCCAGTGCTACAAAGAGAAGGATCCTGAAGGTAAAAAAAAATAGGGGTGCAACGATTCGATTCATGTCATAATTTGTGGTTACTAAACCGACTCATAGTCGATTTTGGTTGATTTTGATCCGATTCACTGACCTAATCGATCCAGAACATCTTTAGTCAAAATTTCAACCAGTGTGACTCAGAGATAAATACCTGGAACTGAACATTGCAGGTGAAGTTTTCCAGATTTCTTGTTTTCCTTGCAAGATTATCAAGTGTAAATTTAATATGTGCACAAGTAAACGAGAATTAATGAAAAATCCACTCACATTTTAGTTTAGCCCACTGTTGTTTTCCCACATCAAAATAAAACAAAGATAACATCATTAGAACTTTCTAGCATTGCCTGCTGTAATAGATGTGGTAATTTTTGCGTTACAGTGAAATAAACCTACCCAATCTCAACCCAAATAGTATTTTCCAATATCAATACAATCATTTAATTTCATTTTGAAACTGTTTTATAATGGTAAAGATCAGCAACTTGCCCTAGACAGATCGATCTGTTTGGATCATAGAAATATAAATCAAGAAATTCCATGAGATAATTTATCTTCACACCTCTAGTAACATCAAATCTGTTGCTGTTCACATATCAGTGGTGCTGAAACGCTGTTTTCCAAATCATTTTCTCACTTCACTCGTGTTTTCTTTATTCCATGATGTGTTTTTTAGGGTGTCAAAGACTTGCTGATTATCTGGAAGGAGTGAAGAGAAACTATGAGTCTGCAGCTCAAGTTCTCAAACACAACTGTGAGACGAATGGACACGCAGAGAGCTGCTACAAACTGGGAGCCTACCATGTGACGGGCAAAGGTAAAGGGATTCACAACTTTTGTTTTATTACATACTTCTCTCTTGTTCATTATCTTATACATTTTTTAGCAGTATTCCTGCAGTTCTTTCCATGATATCAGACCTAAACAGTTTAAAAAAACAAATAAAAGCTGACCTTTTTAGGCTGACTCTAAATACTCATTAGTTGGTGCCCTCTTAGTTTCTTTGACTCATTTTATTGAGTTCGGATCTGTATTTTATTGTTTTTTGTAATGTTATGCTTTTGTTTTTTTTATTGCTCTTAATCTGCTTGATTTCAAATTTTCTTTTCATTTCTCTTATTATTGTAAAGCACGTTGGTTCCTTGATGGTGTTATAACGTACTATAAAAAATAAAGCTTCATAGGTTAATTGATTTTTCTAAATTGTCCCTTGGTGAGAATGTAGCATTGTAACAGACTAGTGACCTGTTCAGGTTTTACCCCACCTTCAGTCAAAAATAATTAGGATAGGCTCCAGCAACCCCATGACCTTAAAAGTGCTTCAGAAGATAGATGAAGCAACCAGTTTTTCTGTAAAAGACAGATGTCTTTTTGCAGCTATAAAGGGTTTATGCCTAATTTTAAACAGTCTTACTGATATTGAAATGATTCACGCTGTACATGAACACATAATGCACTTGCACTGTATTGTGCTAAAGTTACATATAATTTACAGACTTTGCTTTATTTTACTTAACTATACTTGATTGCAAGTCTACAGCTTGTATCCTAAATATAGCTGGCATCTGCTCTAGTATTTTAATGTTCATTCAAAATGTTTTTTGGCATTAATATCTGTAACAACCACATGAATCTGTGTGGCAGGTGGTGTCACCGAGTGCCTGAAAACGGCCTACTCCTTCTTTATCCGCTCCTGCGACTCTGGAGGAAAGAAGTCTGTCGACGCCTGTCACAACGTCGGCCTTTTAGCCCACGACGGGCGAGTGATGGAAGAAGGGCCCGACCTCGCGACCGCTCAGAAGTACTACGCCAAGGCCTGCGATGGGGGCTTTGCTCCCTCCTGCTTCAACCTCAGCACCTTGTTCATTGAGGGCAATTCCAAAGGGCTGCCACCAGACATGACTCTAGCTTTAAAGTATGCCAACAGAGCCTGCGAGCTCGGCCATGTGTGGGGCTGCGCCAACGCAAGCCGAATGTATAGACTTGGGGATGGCACCGAGAAGGATGAAAAGAAAGCCGAGGAGCTGAAGAATCGAGCGAGGGAGCTGCATGGTTTAGAGAAAGAAAGACAACTTAAATTTGGGGAGTGATTTGAGAGCACTCGTTTATTGATCACGTGGTTAACACACATGTTTGTTCTTGTTGCATTGTAAAAAGAAAACTAAGACATGTGGTTGAAAGATTGGTGATGATATTTTTTGAATGAATGAATTGGTTTGAATTCTGTTTTAAAGTCAAGATTGTGAAATCTTTGTTCATCATTACTGTGTAGAGCATAAATCTATTTAAATTGGGGTTTTATTTGTTATTTATGGCTTAAGAAAATCACATAAATTGAGTTCATAGTTTTAATTTTTAAGTCCTCTAACACTGACTTATAGAGGATATGGTTCATAGGTAAAGATAAATGCCAGAAATCAAATGGTTGCATTTTTTACCAATTCAAACAGGATCATGGAAAAGGCAAACAAAAAAAATGTTAAAAAGGATATTTAAAATGTTTAATGTTCAAAGAAAAGGCTAAGGAAAGAAATGACAGGAAAGTTTGGCTCAGTGGAGGAAAAAAATAAAAAGCACTTTTTTAAATAAAAAAATGCATTCAAAAAAATTAATTTGTTAAAAAGTGATGTGCAATAAAGTATTTTCAGAAAATATTGCATTTTACTAAAATGGATGATAGCCTTATTGACTATATCGCCAACAAATATGAATGCGATAATGAAAATAAAAGATTTAGGAGCAAAAAATTGGATATGGTACAAGAGATGGAGCATTTACTAGATGACTGGTTAGTTGGTGGTTCACTTTTAAGCTGTCACCATTTATTTTAGATACAAAAAACATAGTTTTTGTCTAGTTTAAGTGAATGAAGAATTTTGTAAATCTAGTTCATAGGTACATGTCACAAGGGGATTTCAGACAAAAAAAGCAGTTTTACTGAAAAGCAGCGCTAAGCAAAACATGACAGAACATTTATATATTCAGAAAGGTTTGAGTTTTGGAAAAATATGAAAAAAATTACAGATTTTGATTTTATTTTCATTGTTTTTACTTTTTTATTAAAAAGTCTGAGCTTCATTTCCCTCATTGTATTGTTTTACTGTTTAAAATTAGTCAGTGTTACTGTTTGCCCACTAGAGGGAGCTAGACGCAAACATATAAACTTCGCCCCCTTTATAATCAAAACTGCGCCCTTTAATTTAAATTATTCATCTACAAAATAAAAACTAAAGAATGTGGATTTTATCTGTTGGTGTGGAAGTCTAGAATTATCAAAAATGTTCTCAATTCACACAACGATAAAAGACCTGTGTGCGTTCGAACTGTGACGGGCCGCCTGGCCCCGTTTTCACCCTGGAAGCTCCGCCCGCTCGCCATGCAGCTTCTCAGCCCTCATTCAAAACAGAACACAGCTGTTGCGAGGAGCAGCGCTCCACTTCTTGTCGGCTAGTTTTCTAATGCCCTCTGATGTACACTGGAATTCCAGGCGCAGACAGAGACAATCCGCGCGGTTCGGTGAGTTACAAACCACCAGGAGGGAAACTTTCTAACGGCGAGTCCCCATCACCCCCCCGTAATCCCGCTTCAACCGTCGAGTTAGCTAGCTAACCATCTTGGGTGTGTTTGTTTTTAAACACGGGATGCTCCTTCATCAAAGTAAATCAGTCTGTATCAAGAAGGAGGGATTACTGAGATATGACAGAAACTACAAAGACATCACTTGATGAGGTCTTGAGTTCACTATTACGCAGTCTCCGAAGCTGTTGTTTTGGTTTTGTTTTATTGTCAGCCCACGTGAAAATGTGTTTTTATCAAGTTAGCGGGGGAGTTCCTATTAGGTTGCCACTAAATCATGTGAGCTAGTGAGCCAAGCTAGTTAGCAAGATTTGTAACTTGGTAGCAAGGGGTTTTAGAGAATACATATTTTTTAAGTATATATATTTTTTTATTGGGTTCAAAATTTCACCCGGGTTAAATTCAGGTTTGGCTCCAAAAGGCCATTGAGTTCACATTGACCCTGTTTGTTCTATTAGCCCAGCTTTAGCAACCGTTCCCTCTGCTGGCTCCAAACTCACGCGCCTATTGGCGGTGAACCCCCCGCGGGGGTAACGGCGCCCTAAGCTGGGGTGACCAGCTTTAGGGCGTGGCGTGGATTCACCCACCACAAAACTCGGTGAAGCCGCCTCGGTTTGTCGGCTGAAGACCGGCTTCAGTGTTGGGGCGAATGCTAAAGAGGGACTCGGCTGCTAGCTGTGGGGTTGAGACTCGTCCCGTTCGGTCTTTGGGACATTTAACTCCCCACAAAGAAAACCACAGCTTGTGTCTACGTAACGGACGTTTAAATAAACTTTATTGTTTATACAGCCATGAACAAATAAGAAGTTTCTGAAAACTGGTCAAAGTTTAACAAAATATCCCCATGTTACCTGGTCTTCCGTGTCTCTAACGATCATTTATTTGCAGAAGTGCTTATTTATGCTATAAAAATGTGTTTTTAACATGTTTTTCTAATATTTTTCTCAAAATGGAGGACTTGCATGAAGAAAATTAAGGTTAAACTTGCATTTATGAGTATTTCTTTATTCAAATTGTTGTGAATCAGGAGCTTATGAAGAAAAAAACCTATACATGTGATGTAGAAATTACAAATGGAGAGGCCACAAGCTCCTTTCTCTGCTCTATTCTGATGCATCCACTTGTAGACAGCTAATAGATCTATATGTACACCAGCTGGCATCTGGCTCATAACAGTATGGCTGTATATCTCTAATATTGCTAGCTATTGGGGTTGTAAGCTAGCAGTAAAGAGTGTACACAGGTGGATGATGGAAAATGGGGGCAGGCTTGTTTCATACTCACGGGGAGATTTCTAATAAACTCCTGCCGCTCTAGAGTAACTATGTTTTAGAAAACGACAAAAGTTTTTCCGAAAACAATATTATTAAAAAACCCTGGGAACGCTTTTACAATGGATCAAGAAATGATCGGAGTGTGACTTAAATGAAGCAATAATCATACATCAGTTTGGCTTTTTATGTTGTCAGATTCTTCTCTTTAGATGTAAAAGGAAGAACTGTGTCGTTTTTGAAAGTATGCAAGACATTATTTTATTCAAAATCAGTGACGTGCTGGATGGTGTTGATAACATTCTTGCGTTCACATCTGCTCGGTAATTTGCAATGCAGATTTTCTTTCAGCTTTTTAATTAATGCAGGCCCTCCCCACTTCCTTGAAAAGAAAAATGCAACTTTCTTTTTTTCCCCGAAGATTAAGTCCATGAATATCTAGCGATATGGATAGCCATTGTGAGTAAACATGCCTGTGTGTGCTTAGGGCAGAATCCGGTGTCATTTAGTTGTTTAGCCACATTCTCGCATCACAAATGCACAAACGTTTTGTTCAGAAACACATTATTCGCCAGTGTTCTGTTCTCTGACGTTGCTGTCAACACTGCATAAACGAAAGGACTCTGAGGAATGTTCCATATTGATATTTTGTGTGGCTGTGTGGGGCTGCTGTTCTCAACACTTAACATATGACCTAGAGGACACTAGTTCAGGCTCATGACTAACATGCCTGCACAGAGAGGATGTGTTCTGGGACTGAGGAGGTCTTGTTTACATTCAAAAGTGTTTTTTGACTCTTGAATTGATGCAAGTATATTTAATGCTACCACAGACACAGTTCTGCTGAATGTACCATTGCTGTCTGCCAAGACAGCAGGATTGTTAAAGTTAGTTGAACCTTTAATTCTTTCCAAATGCTGAAGATGCTCAGTCTTCGAGATGTCAAAGAAAGAATCTCTTGAATTTTTCTTGGTTTTCATTTTGGTCAGTTCAGTAAAAATGATGTGGAACTAAAATGGTGAACTTCAGGAAACTAGACAAACTATAAGATATGTGAATATGTGTTGATTCAGTTATTTGTTCTACATGAAGCTGTTATGTTTTATAGCAAATTCATTAATCAATGACTGGGTGTTTCTTGGTTTTTATCACCTCTTTTGTCTTTGTAAACCAAGATGTGAGGTTGCATATCTGCAGTCTGCAGACAACATGAATGTTAACACTTTTAAGGCTCAGTTGTTGCATGGTTTTATTTTTAACCACCCATATATATTATTATTATTTCAAATCTAAGGGTGTTTGATATTAGGTTTTGGTGATATTGTATTTGCAGACATTTTCATGCATGTGTTTTGGTTGGCACCTTTCCACAGTTTAAAACTTTGTCTTTTGTTATGAATTAATTAGCTGTGTATATTGGCAAGAATCTGGTAATATGATACACATCACGATAAATCATTCAGAGTCTTTTCTTCTTCAAAGTAATGCAATGGAAGCTTCAAAGCCTTACTGGATATGTTTTTACTGTTAACCTGTATGTTCAGACACTCCTGTCACCATAGAGGTGTTTTTCTGCCCGTTTTTGGGAGCCATATGATCTAACGTTAGCACTTACAGCTTAGTTAGATATAGTGTGCACAAGCAGTGAGGAGACAGTGATTTAGAGGTCTTTCTTTATGGTACCTGTGGGGGTATAAAGTCACAACATGTCCGACA
>NC_050515.1:25408102-25416121 GCF_002922805.2 Oryzias melastigma | reverse complement strand
ATCAGAACTTAAAGCACTGCAACTTTGTCAGAAACAAGTTGCTTTTACCCAAGCAAATTCATGGTGCTTTTCTGTTGGTAATGTAGGAAACATTTAAGTGGAAAACAAAAGTAAGACTGAACTACATGTTTGCTTTTAAATGGTAATTAAATATAGCTGTAGCAGTATTTTAAATCGATAAAAGTATTGCAATATTTCACAGAATCAATATTTTCTTGCACCCCTAGAATTAATAGCACTGAGTTAACTTAAAATGCAATTTTGAAATAAGACAAAGAAAATAAAAAGAACACAGATTAGTTACAGAATGGGTAAATTTAATTCCACCGAAGGCCTAAAGTTTTCTCAACTTAACTGTCCAGCAATCCCACTGAATCTATTGGTTCTACATAACTTTTGTGACAACACAGTGTTCGAAATAGCTAAAAAGATGAAGCAGATGAAATAAATCATTCAGAGTATTTTCTTCTTCAAAGTAATGCAATGGAAGCTTCAAAGCCTTACTGGATATGTTTTTACTGTTAACTTGTATGTTCAGACACTCCTGTCACCATAGAGGTGTTTTTCTGCCCGTTTTTGGGAACCATATGATCTAACGTTAGCACTTACAGCTTAGTTAGATATAGTGTGCACAAGCAGTGAGGAGACAGTGATTTAGAGGTCTGTCTTTATGGTACCTGTGGGGGTATAAAGTCACAACATGTCCGACATCCTAAAGTTTATTGCAGACATGGTAAAGCGTTTGCAGTCCTTGTTGTCATTTGGTCAAAGCAGAACTGTATAACGGAGATTTATCTGCAGATGTTTTCATGTTGAACCATAACTACCCTGTAATTCAATTATATGTCAATATGATTAATATGCAGGTATCATCATGCATATTTTTTTCTTTGCATGACTGTAAAACACCATAAATGTAGGTATAGTTATTATTAAAGAGTTAACTGTGCAGAAATGACTTAAATGCAAACGTAGGTTGCAAATTGAATCGCATATCTTGGTAAATCACACCTTAAATCCTTCCTGATATTCAGTTTGAGGAGCTATTTCCTCTTTAAAGCCCGTATTTGGTAAGAACACAAGACACATGCCACCTCCACCTTGACGGGTAGGCTAATCCCTGAGACGCATCATGTACGTGGGCCCATCTGTTTGGTGTAGATGCTCTATCCAAGGCCTGCAAATGTGATTAGTTGGAGATTACATCTGTGTGTGTGAAATTAAACTCTCCTCTTATAATCAGAGCCTTATGTTTACAAGAGTCTCGAATAAAACACTACATGGGTTCTGCGTCATCGAATGGAAGCCCTGGTCTTTCTCGGCTCATTACATCATGTCCCCTGCAGTTTATGTAATATATTAACAGAAGCAGCATTGATGTGTGTCTCATGTTAGATTGTAGCTTGTAATAAACTGACATCTTGCAGGCTCATCCTGATTCCATCCGAATTTCCTGAAGCGTTTTAGAGCTTTTTTTTTCTGTCACCTCCAAATAGTGCGGCTGCTCAGTTGCCAGGGTAACTTTATGCGTGCGTCTGGCACGTCAGTTCAGCACAGATGGAGCTGCGAAGTCACATGTCGTCACAATCTTCCTCTGATGCCTCCCTGTCTTTGGTTCAGTCACTACAGTGGCAGTCGGGGGCTCTGTTGTCTGCTTTATGTAGACTCCACAAAAGCAGTCCAACACGAGTGTTCGACGTTAGACATGTTCTTTTGAAACCGCCAATGATAATGTTCTGCACGATTGTGGGTCAGATAAAGGCCCACTAAGGTGCTTCTAATGTTGCTTCTTGAAGTAGGTGTTGTGGATACAAGCCTGGCGGGCAGCTGATTAGCTGAGCCTGTGCATGACAGTGTGCAAATGTGCCAGGAGATAAAAGACAGGAATAATGCATGATTTCACTTCAGAAATCTCAGAGGAGGAAACCAGATTTTATTGTTTGGTTCGGAAAGTTTTTCTTTTTTTGTGTGTAATACAAAGAACCGCTTTTGAGGAAGTAATGCAAAAGTGTCTGCAGGCACTTGCCATGTGGTTCCTGCTGTTTTGTAATCACAGCTTTTGTATAGAAGAAGTAGCAGACAGAGGCAGGACACAGTGTTGTCACAGAGAGTACATAAAGAACTAGCCTGACTGATGGGCACATCTTTCATAGGCGTACCTGCTCTAAACACGGCCCAAGTTGGCATGCAGCATTTGAGAGAGGCCTGGAGCTTTCAGCCTGATATTTAAGGCCTGATGAGTGTTTCATGCATGACGGATTACAGTCACCGGGCTGCTTTTCTCTTGAATTCCCAGCTTTTCCTGTTTTTTGGAGCATCTTAGGCTGCTTCAGTCAACTCCTATTTCATTCTTGCAACTATCAGCACACTCTGTTTCATGTGACATACATTTCTTTTGGTACACTGCAACCTTCTTCTCATTCTGCCCTGGTTTCTAGTCTTGTACGTTCTTGACATTGGTGATTAGTTATGACCCAATACTTGATTTTAAACTTCACAAGTTGGGGTATTTCAGATTCTGCCACAGAGTTATAATTTGGAGTTGAGTAGACACACAAACTTCTTGTAGTTTACAGTAAAATGATGCTGTGTTGTAAACTGAGCTTCTGATTCAGAAGGCAGATCTATCCTGATCTTCTTTAGTTACTCTTTGCTGTGACTGGCTTTCGTTCTGCAGAAAAAAACATGAGCTGGCGTTTTTTTGCCTTCTCAGCCTCTGTCGTTAATAGGGAACTGGAAATGCAATTCGATAAATGACTGTTCCACAAATCACCACACATCTAATGCAATTGATTTGATGTCTACTTCTAATTGCATCATAACAAACTATCCAGAGGTGGTAAACTTAAGTGTTTTCCTTTTTTTTTGTTCTCCTATGCCCTTAAAGCTCCTAACTTACAGTAGTCCTGGTAATCGGCAAACTCCATAGTCTTATGCACTCTATATGGGTTTACCTGATGGGTACTGTGGGTTTTTGGGTTGTTTGGGTCCAAAAGAAGCTGCTGCATTTCAGTGCTTAGTTTCATTGGAAGTCTATTTCTCTTAAGAGATGTCAATCACTTCTACTCTGTTCAGTACTTTGAAGTTCTAGCCAATCCTTCTGCCGTTCCTGCAATAGTGGGCGGTGCTCATATAAAACCACTGACAGGGCGACCACGAGAGTGCATGCCGCGTAGCGTTTGAATGTCTGGCTGCATTTCACAGCAGATCACAGAAGTTTGACGGGTCGCTGCGTCGCATCAGCCAATCAGGAACTCAGCTTTTGGCACGTGACGTTTTCACTGACCCGATCAGTGGGTAAAATACTAATCCAATACAGGCGTTTTGTCTCAGCGCCGTGGTTCTCTGGCTGTAGCCGGCCTGTGTCTGCCAAAGACACCAGTGAAGGTGAAAAATCCTTGTAAAAATAAGTGCAGTGTTCTGTCTTGTGGGGTCCAGATGGCCCCACTTTTGTTGTAAACATGCCTTAGGATAGATAGCACAAGGGTTAATAATCAGGCTGTACGCAAAGACCATACTCGTATCACGTGAACAGCACTCATGACCTCCTGAGTAGTTTGGGGTGGAGGTCGAGAAAAAAAAATCCTTGCAACACGCCTGCGTATCTCCTTACTTACTCTTGTGTGTTGAATAAGTGTTCGCTATGACCTGGCATCACAACATGCCTTTAGAATTACACTAACATTTAATTATTCAATTTCCCAGTTGTGGAATCAATTAAAGTTCTATTCTGTCTTAGCTTTGCGGGCTCACCCAGCGATCTGACCTTACTATTTCATGTGAGCCACCTGCGTGCCTGTACAGGTCTGTCTGCAAGCATGCACAGATTAAACTGTCTAGATACGACTATTTAGCTGTAAGGGCAGTGGTTGTGACTAAGGCAAAATATGTCTAGAAAACAGTTGTTGCCTTTGAGGTCTGGAAAACAGAATTCCCTTCAATCTTTTGATTCATAAATTACATTGAGGTTCTCATCCAGGTGACGTTGTCTTAAAGTTGAATCTTGGTGAATCAAGAATGCCGATTCAACTTCAAGTTCACATTGAAAGTTAATGTAAAAACATATTGAAGCTTGAGTGATGACATACATTTCTGTTTTATTCAGAGTTGGTCAAATGGTAAATATAAACCAAATGGGACATTTTCAGGTTGATTACCAAAAATATCACAACCCAGGTGGAAATGGTGAAAGCTCAAAGAGCTGCCAATCCTTCAACCAATTGGTCTGCAGAGGTGAGTGACGGTGAACAGTATGAATACACTGAGTACAGTAGTGCAGCTAAAGTTGCAAGTGGTTTTTTTCTTGCATTTTCTTCACTCAATGTGGTTAGGCCTCACTTCCCTTAGATCAGGGGTGTCGAACTCAATCGCACGGGGGGCCAAAATCCAAAACACACCTTAGGTCTTGGGCTGAACAGGATAAACATTTATAGAACACTCTAAAACATTTTCAAAACTTTGAAACCATACATTTTTAACATACTTATGAACTAGATATATAGCATTACCTGCGATAATGCTAGTGTGAATTCTGTAAGCTGAATTTGGCCGCTGAAGATGATGGCTGAAATCATTGAAGCTAAATAGCTGAAAACAATGAAGCTGATAGTCTGCTAAAATATTAGCTAAATGCCAAATTTTCCTAAAAAGCAAACAAAAAAAGAACTTAGGTTAGCCAAAACAGCTAGTATGTAGCTGAAAAAATTGCTAAACTT
Organism: Oryzias melastigma; assembly: GCF_002922805.2. NCBI lineage: Eukaryota > Metazoa > Chordata > Actinopteri > Beloniformes > Adrianichthyidae > Oryzias > Oryzias melastigma. The sequence goes on along the minus strand of NC_050515.1, from coordinate 25,411,406 downwards.
CAAAATAGCCTTAAAAAACTGAGAAAAGCCTAAATTAGCCAAAATAACTCGTGTGTAAATATTAGCTTAACTCCAAAACAGCCTAAAAAAACAAGAAACAAAAAGCCTAAATTAGCCAAAACAGCTAGCATGTAGCTGAAATTTTAGCTAAACTCCAAAACAACCTCAAAACCAAAAAACAAAAAATGTAAATTAGCCAAAACGACTAGTATGTTGCTGAAATATGAGCTAAACTCCAAAATAGTCTAAAAAAATCTTAGTAAATGCCAAAATAGTACAAAAAAGCTAGCACAATTCCAAATTTTAAAACTTCAAAACTGTAACTTTTTAACATAATTATGAATAATAAAAAGGCAGGAAAATTATTCCAGACTAAATCAATTTAAACCTTAAATAACTTTCAATGTTTTACTGTCCATAAAAATACATTTTGTCAAAATTATACTAGTTAGAAATGAGCGTAAGATAACATCAGACCATTAATAAGTATAAAATAAAATGATCTGGAGGGCCGGATTTAATTACCTGGAGGGCCGGATCCGGCCCCCTGGCATTGACTTAGACACATTTGCCTTAGATTATAGATCTGATGGAACTAGTTTTATAATGAAAGTTCTACTAGTCTGCATGTTATGCAAAATACTACCATTCACTTCTTAACCAACAAAGAGGATTGTCATTCTATCCCAGTCTGAGTTGAATAACTTAAAATCTGACGTTATTTGAACTTGCAGTTTTGGATTCTAAGAAAAGTGATGCTTTATTCTCTTGTACATAAAACGGCATAAAGAGGCCCTTTTAACTCTTTCCAAAGGTCAGATCAACTGTCTCTCGGCGGTATTAAGATAGTATCTGTCACAAGTTGCACGATTGCTCCACTACGCTGGATCAGTGTGTGCACTGGTATGTAGAGTAAACTCTGTTGAGACTGTTGTGCCATTCTCCTCTGTGAGTGAAAATGAAGGGAGTAGAAGCTCACGGGTGCTTCACCCTTCCACTTCCCCGCCGACTGTCCTGATCCGTCAGCTTGTATCAGTTCTGGCAACAAGTCTTCGTGACCCCACAGCCTCATCTATCTGTCTGAAACTTTGAGTGGTTTGGCATGAGCACAAAACTCAAAGCTGGGCGTCGGATTTGTCATGGAAACTCCTAAACTCTGTCTAAGCAGAGGACAATACATCATAAACAGAAAACTCCATCTCATTCCCCTTTGAGCTGCTTCCTTTTGCTTTCTTCTGCTCCTAATGTTCTGTCATTTCCGTCAGGCAGATGTGAATGATCCTTTTTGAGCCTAAGCACGCTGAATACAAGCTTTTATCTTCCTTTCCATTCTTTTGACTATGCGGAGCAGCTTTTTTAAGGTCCAGGGACGATTCACATCCCATCTGAAAGACTCCTTTTCAGAGCTGTGATACTGAACTTCCTGTCGCCTCGGTTAGCTTTTCCCATAGGTTTGAGTCTAGACTTGCAGATACAGACTTGTATGCGCACGTCTGCAATTACACTCAACATCACCAATTGTTTATGTGAGAACCAAGTGTACATACCAGTTTTTTATTAGAACATCTTAGCTATATAAAGATGTTTGCATTTTTTCTAAATGTTGCAACATTTTTGAAAAAACTTATGAATAGAATTTTAAAATACAAAAGAAGAGGGTGACATTGCGGTTGGGTGGATCTTTCCTATTTTTAGTCAAGCGATGGATGTTTAAGAGCAAATGGATCACATCTGCTGCTGTCCTTTGAGAGAAGAGAGGCTCGAGTAAGTATAGTGCGTCCTCGGGCACTCTGCTACTTCTGTGGCTCGGCGAAGCCCCCGGCCTCACCGTTCCATCGAGCAGGAGGATCAGAAAAGGGGGTGTGAGGGGCTCTTTCAGAAGAGAAGAGGGGGTGGAGATGGAAAGGATACAGCTGTTTCTCGGCTCTCAGCTGTTGCTGTGCAGGTCCAGTTTGTCCTGTTCTGTTCACGCACACCCTGACTCACTGAAGTACACAGTGTAACGTGTTCCTGCCTTAGAGGAGGATGAAAGAATCATTGTTTTCTGACTGCTATCTGGTGGGATTCATAACTACCCCCCAGTTTCAGTAAAAAAGGCGGACAGGGCCGAGTCAGTGAAATTAAAGCTGCTCTTTCTTTCCTTGCATTTTTTGTTTTACCCTCTGTTATCTGTTATTTCCCCTTCCTCTTCATCTTTGTTTCTCCCTTGTGATGTCTGACTTTGGTGACCTTTCAGAGCCAACAGCTGTTTATCCTTTTTCATTTTTTTGGGCGGTGGGGGCTAGTACCTTATTTTCCAGAGTACGGGTTGCAGAAGATGCATATAAATAAGCAACCAAAACAAAAGCATATATATGTCGCTCCGGAGTATAAGCTGCACTTTTGCAACTTATAGAAAAGGGGGAAGAAAAGTGCACCGCTTCTGAACAAATCTCCCAAGTCTAGCATAACGTTACGCTCCTTTTTTGACAGACCCTAATCAAATTTGGTGCTTAGTGCTTGTCTAAAAATTTGTTCATAAACGAGACACTCAAGATGACTCTACCGATAAATAGTTAGCCTCATCGCGACTGTTAGAGAAAATAATTCAGTCACGGTAGCATAGTTCATCAGTTGTTATGGGGTCTTTTAGTGTGCACATATTAAAAGTTTACCTGATCATCCCAGTGAAAGCACACCTCCTTTGTTTTTATTACCTACTGTTATTTGTTACCAATGTTTTCTTCACTCCCTCATTTAGCAAAGGACCCCTTGTTCTCAATGTGGTGTGTTTTCCCTGGCCTGTTGTGGATGTAACTGTGACATTAAGCTTATAAAAGAAGAGAAACTCTATTTCTGGTGTGAACTGCAGTTTACACCTTACACATGGTGTCAGAAGTGGGATTTGAACCAACGTCTCATTATGAGACTGAAACAAAATTACAATGCATGGAAGAAACAGATGATAAGGTTTATTTATTTTGAAGAGCTCTACAAAAATATCTGTTTAAAAAGTCTCCACGCTGAAGACTACTGCCAGAGCTGCGTCCGACGCTTTCAGCGGTACTTCCATGTCACTGTAACCAAGACTTACTGTCCTGCATTTATCCAAGGAAGGAAAAAATAAAAATAAGAATAAAACTGTCTCGATGCAATCAGGTGGAGAACAGCCAGATTCTCCTCCGTGTTTGTTTTGGACTGCTTCTTTTCTATGTTGCTGTCAGGAGCAAACACTGATGCACACACCCACATTGCCCTCTAACTGTTGTTAGTAGAAAAATAACCATTATGAGCCGATATTTTTTTTAAATCACATATAAGTCAC